>NC_083605.1:6363421-6675564 GCF_029168945.1 Cannabis sativa
GTATATTTAAATTGATTTTTTTTTTAAAAAAAAAAAAAATTCATGACCTAGACCAATTTACTTCACTTAATAGCTAAACACTTACAAAAGTTTCAAAATTATAACTTATGTATTATTATCGCCAAAAATTAAACTGAAATATTTATTTATAACCGAAAGATAAACTTAAATATTTATACCACAAAATACACATTAAAAAAACAATTAGATTGTAACCTATTCATATACTAAAAATACCAAAATAAACTAAGCATGAAAATTATAATTTTGAAGTATATTTTCAGTACCATATATTATTCTGAAAACTTATAATATCTTTAATAATGTACACCCTCATAAAAATATATTATAACTTTTCCACTTGCCCTACCAAAAACTTTATTTATATAGCTATATATATCTCCATAATTGATTTATATATTTCGATATTTTGGTCCCTTTTAGAGATGTAAATTTATATCGCGGGGATGGGTGATCGTGGGGACCCGCCCCTAATAGGGTGGGGATTCTCCGTCTTGGTGGTTAATGGGGCGGTGGTGGGGAACAATTTCAATACCCAAAGCGGGGATGGGACGGGGACGGGGATAATACTATCCGTACCATATCCGACCACGATATAGATACACATAATTTTCTATTTATTCTTAACATATATATAGTATATATATGATTGATAATCAAAATTATATATCATATGCTTAAATTATGAAGATCTAATGACGATAGTAAACTGATGATCATTGTGGATTACATGTGTAAAGATATTTTCTTCTCGATTCTTAATTTCATCTTTGTTTACTTTTTAATTTGTTGGGAGGCTTGAGAGGTATGAGACTATGATCCTATACTTGGTTATGATTTTTTTTGTTTTTTTATTCAAACTTTGAGACATATTTAGTTTTTATTTTCTACTAGGTTATGTTTTTTTAGGTAGGTTTATCTTTTATCTTCTATGAATTATGAATTCATAATAAATATTTGTGAGAATATTAGTTTAATTTATTTTTTTCAATTATTTTAAATTATTTTTTTTTCATTTTACCTCAATGGACACCCAATGGGTTTTCCATAACCGATGAGCATTTCCATACCCCGAATCCGTTGGTTATTAGACGGGGATGGGGGCGGGGATTGCATTCCCCGTACATTAACCGCGCAATTTCCATCTTTAGTCCCGTTACATTAAAATCTAATTTTCAGGACTAAGAACCAAAAAAAAAAAAAAAAAAGCTCGAAGATATGCAATAACCCATCCACTGTCATTGTAATTGGCTATATAAGGTATAATTTCTATGTCTAATAATCCACATCTATAACGACTTTTCATTGTTCTATTAATAGTAGTTTTTTGGTTGTACCATATAGACATATTTCACTTGTTATTATTTTTTTTCTAATTAAAAATCTTATTAATATTATAAGAATCATTCACTAGAAGTATTAAAAACAACTTTATGTAGAGTTATTTTTTTTAATATGTGTTATTATTTTATTTTATGTCCATTAAATATTATTTTCTTATTTATTTTTTTATATATATAATTATTTGTTAAAAACACTGTCATTCCTTTTAAACAAAACAAAAAAATTATCATTTACTTCTCTCTTCTTCTCTTCTCTCTTTTTTTTTTTCTAAAAGTTCTTAAAAGTTACTTATAAAAAAAACCTAAACTATAACCAAAACTAAGAGCTTTGATATTTTTTCTTTTTTTTAAAAAAAATAGAGGTCGAGACTCAATTTTTTTCTAATGGCGAAGTCAAAGAACAATACAAAAAAAAAATAAAATTGTACATATCTCTCATCTCAGATCATATCTACCAAAAAACAGCAATTACCAGATATTAAGATTTTCTGCCTCTTAGTGGTTAATCCCAACACTGCACTCCTAGCTTTCTTTAGGGCAGCATCCTTAGCCATTTGAGTCACTGATTTATGTATAGGTCCTCCAATAGTTGAGGAGCGAACTGGAGAAAACATATGATTTAAACCAGTTGTTTTGATCTTATCATCGTACTGTAAGATTGGTCGAGTTCCTGCCTCACTCTCCTCCAATAGCGCTACACACTTAGTATGAACATGATCCAATAGACCACAAAACTTGCAAAAAGTATTCAGCCTCTCATATTTAAAAGAGATCCACATATTAGATAGTTGGTCATCCCCCTCAAATAAAATTCCCCATAATAAAGGACGATTTATATCCCACAATACTCTAATTCGCATAAAAGTTCTTGAGTTTTCAACATCATATTCAGCAAAAACTCTTATTATCATTCCAATTTTTGACCCCAAAGTTTCATTAATGTTATTTATAGGAATACCATGAACTTGGATCCAAAAAGAAATATTCTTAAAATTCTCCACTAAAACCTAATTAATCCTAGATGACTTAACAAGCAACAGATAATGTAACGCCCTAAATAATTAGGCACGCTACCCAATATACTTATGGAATCCTAATCCCCTAATTCGGGATTACTATATAAAAAAAATAGCGGAGAATTTAAACTTTTTAAATTAAACGGAGTGAAAATAAAACTTGTAATATATTTAAACTTTTGAAAAGTTGGGATCCCAAAAATATTTATAAACTTTATTACAAGTCATTTTTCTCTAGCCGACCTAAATGGCAAAATATAATTCAAAAGTTCATCACTGATAGACCCTTAACCCGCTTGGTCTGATATGGCTTGAACATGTACATTCCTTGCCCTGCTCCTGAAACTCATGGTTGATCAGCTAATGCCTTACCCTTTCCTGCACAGTAGAGCACCCGTGACCCAAGCCCATCAAGACAGTATATAACATAATAATAATAATAATATGCTCATCATACTATTTAAACAATGATGCCATTCATATATGTCTGTGTGTCACAGACTTGCATGTCACACTCACATGCCTATTTATGTCTACATGGCGTAGACCTATGTGTTGCGCTCACACATCTATTTATATCTACGTGGCGTAGACCTACGTGTTGCTCTCACACGTCTAATTACAATAAGGCCCTAGAATAGTTCATCTCGGTTCTGATTACTGAGTCCAACTTGATTATGCCTTCAACGCATAACCCTTAATCTCAATATGTATAACACATAACTAATGGTGCCCACTGCACCATTGGTCTATCTACTGTAGACCTGCATGTTACGCTCACATGCCTATTTATGTCTAAGTGGCGTAGACCTACGTGTTGCTCTCACACGTCTATATACAATAAGGCCTTAGTAGGGTTTACCTCAGTTTTGATTTCCGAGCCTAACCTGGTTATGCCTTGCTTGCATAACCCTATTCTTATATATACATAATCCATACATTACGTTCTTTCAATGGTTTATCTTGGTGATATATACCAGGTCTAACCCAGTTATGTCTCATACACATAACTTTTAACATACATGCGTGTATTCAACATTTACTACAACATATATAATCTTAGGGTAATAACCCTAACTTACATACTAAGTAACCACTCATACAATACACTTCTATATACTCAGATAACATTTACTAAGAGCGTTAGCCCTAACTCATGCTTTCACTGGACTCCTAATATTCTAGGGTAATAACCCTAGACCGCATTAAAATTAACTTAAGGTACCAGCTTACCGAGTCTAGCTTAATTATGCCTTAAGTGGATAATTCATAATCTCAATATATACATTTATCCAACATGGCATAGCATTTATACACATATTTCACTAGGGTAATAACCCTAGGCTAACAAACCGTTCTTATTAGGGTAATAACCCTAATCCCGATTATAATAACTCACATATATCATATTCAACATAAGCGCCACTGCGCATACTCTACGTGCAAACTATTGTCTTACCTGATGTCCAGCAATAGAAGGAGATTCCGAATCCCCGGGTGCTCCTGATCAGGTACCGGTAATCCTAGTCACACAAATCCGGGATAATTCACACTTAGGGTTAACCCCTGCTTTTCAACTCAATAAAATTTAAGCATGGCATTTACAATTCAGATAATCATACAGAGCTCGGAACGAGCTTTCCAACGATATAAAGAACTCCCAAATCGAAGTTCGGAATCAAAAGTTACGAACTTTCGAAAATCAGCTCAAAACTGCCCAAAAACACGAGGGCGGGCCGCGGCATGCCCAGACCATGCCGCGGCACCTGGGACAAATTCCCAGGTCCACTCAAAGGAGCGGGCCGCGACATGCTCCAGAGCATGTCGTGGCATCTGGGTGCAGAACCCAAAAAGAACCCAGAAAACCAGCAGCCCCTTTTCGAATTTTCAGCCCAAAACTCAATCTTTTCATTGCAATTTCACAACCAATTCACAAATTAACATATAGGATTATAATTAGCACATAATAGATACTCAATTAATACATTACATGCATCAAAATCCCAAAATTCAGATTGAGCCAACACAACAAACATCATGCTTAAACTAAGCAAAACTCAAGTTCAAGAACAAGAGCTCTCTCTTCAACTATTCAAACAGTTTTCCAACCAAGAAAACATTACTTTACACATAAAATTCCAACCTAGAAGCACCATATAACCTCAGCATCAAAGCACTCAACAATTCAAACTCTATTCAACCAAGAATTAGCACCAATTCACTCATCATGCAACAAGAATATTTAAAACTTAAGAACATGCTTTTTACCCTAAAATTTCAGCAAGAATTCAACATTTAGTTTCAATTAATTCAGCAAGAAACTACCTAATTTCCAAAATCAAAGCCAATTCAAGCAAATTCCAAGCATCAAGCCTCAAAATCCCAAGCTTTTCCTCAAAATTCCAAGTTGCAATTCAAGAGAGTAAGAGAGGGAGAGGGTGAGAGAAATGAAAAACCAGAAAATACAATTCATTTTCCCTCAAAATCCATTAAATTCAATATAACTCAATTATGGTCAAATGACTATTTTGCCCTTAGGGCTAAAAAAACATACATAAGCATTTCCAAGGGCATAATTGCCATTTCACAATCAATTATATCCAAATAAATTTCAGATTATCACATCTCAAATAAAATGCCAAATAATCAATTCAATTTGCACTTCGGGCCCGAACCCGGTTCGACCCGAAATTCTCAGTTGTGACTATACCGCGCCAACCTATCAGAACACACCTAAAAAAACAACACATGTATACTATATAATAATATAGTTCTATTAAGCACGTAATTAAATTAATTTCATCAATTTACCCTTCTTGGGTCATAATTACCAAAATGCCCCTGACTCACCAACGGGGTCTTTAACATATTATAATTCATATAAAATCACATATATTGAACTATATAATAATATAATTCCATCAATTACTCATAATTATCTAGTTAGGGTTTTGCTAATCCTTTTCTTAATTCCGGGTATTACAGATAATGACCCAAATAATGCCATGGTTGACCTCTAATAATCCTTTGTTTAACAAATTCTGATTGAAAACTTATGAGAAACATACCATCAGTAGCTTCCTCCATCGTTATTCCTGGTTGTTTCCTCCACAATCCTCAAAAGAAGTTTCTGCATGATTGAGGATTAAAGGGTTTGTCAGTTAGGAGTTTTCCATACACAATATTGGGTAACACTACTGGAATAGATTCAGTTTCACTATTTGTTGCAGATATGACAACCAACTCTTGAGAATGGAGCTTGATGGTTTCAGAAAAGTCATCATAATGAGACTCTATTTTGATTTAGAAAGTAAAAAATAACTTAGAAATAAAGGAAGAGTTCTATATTTTAAAATATCAAGCAAACACTTTCTATTATAAACTAACACACAAACCATAAGACTTTTAAAACACAGCTCATTTGAGTCATTGGTGGAATTAGCATTAATTTGCTATGTGAATTACAATTAATGTAGATACTAGAGACTTTCCTAATATAATATAGATATTATTAGTAATAAATATTTATAATTAATGTTGATTATATTGACTATTATTTGATATGATATACACTGCTATTAATGAGCCTTTGACACACAGCTCATTTGAAATATTAGTAGCAATTCAAACATGAATTACAATTAAAGTAAATTACGATTAATTCGCCAATGTGTATTTCAATTAGAGTAGATACTATAGGTTTTCCTTATATAATATAAAACATAATTAGTAATGAATATTTATAATTAATGTTGATTATATAGACTATTAGCTATTATGGTTTACATTGCTATTAATGAGCCCTTTGAGACAACTCATTTGAAATATTAGTAGCAGTCAAATGCATTTGCAAAGTAAATTACAATTAAAATAATTACTCTTAATTTGCTATGTGAATTGCAATTAATATAGATACTACATACTTTCCTAATATAATATAAAACATAAATTGTAATGAATATTTATAATTTATGCTGATTATACAGGCTATTACTTGATAAGATATACACGGTTATTAACGAGCCTTTTAGGCACAGCTCATTTGAGAATATTAGTAGCAAAATAAAAACAATTTTATGAATAAGTCAGCCATCAAAATAGTAGCTGCTAAAAAATCAAAATTTATAACTCTGAAAGTTATATTCAATCAATAAATATCCAAGTAAATCTTAAGACACTCAGTCAAAGTTAACCTCTTACTCATGTACGAAGAATTCCATCATATTAGAAACATAGCAAAACTGAATTTCCAATTTTTAGTTTTTCCTAATAAAACTATTATTTCTAATATAATTGGTATTTGAAGAGAAATCCAACTTTTAATTTTTACTAGCAATAGAATATAAAAACAGAAACAAAATTAAACTAAAATTTATCACCTCTGACTTTGGTTTCTAATAAGGCACCAAAACTAATCTTATTCGTTCTACAAAGATCCAAAATAGACCTTTGCTTATTGACATTGTTCATACCCCTAACACTTCAACACAAAATGGTGCACCACTCCATCCCATCATGATTAATAGAATGAACCGCATATGGATCGACAACAAACTCTTAGAGTGCTTCATAAGTGTTACTCGTTGAAGCTGACACCCCTAAACCCTTAACTTTTTTGTTACCAATTTTCCTTGGTGTGATCAGAGTACCCAATGTCTCTTTTCTACTCAATCATCTAGTTTTGAGACACCTATTATGGCTTTATAGTCTCAACTATATTTGTTGTAGCAGCGTTAACCATAATAACAGCCTCAATCATAGTAGTAGCATTAACAGTAGTAGCCACAATGTCATAAATAGGTTGAGAAATATTCTCCATAGTTTTATCTTTCCCTTAATTAGTTTTAGACTTTTTAACCCAAACCTTCCCCTTATCTTTAGCTCAAGTGCTCACATTATGACGAAGAACATCACACGTTTCATAGTTTATAGGCAGCCATTCATACTCTACTAGTTGTTCCACCAATTGATCCAATTCATTAATGTAGCCAATATGTTTAGGAGGTTTATCCAAAATCTCAACTTCAAATAAAACTTGAGCATATATGATCATCGTTCTATCTCGAGTAACCTTGTTAATCATAATAGGCTTGCCTAACGTACTCACAAGAGCACTAAGACTATTGTTATAGTGAGATTTCTCTCACCTAGAAACTCGAGACCAGACCCCTATTTAGAGGACACGTATACTCAGATTTCCAATGAAAGCTGAGATGTCCATGAGGGACTCCTCGAAGTTTTAAACCTCGCTTAAGATAGAATCAGCGAGAGGTAGCGAGCATGGCCAAAGTCTAATCGCATTCGAGACAAGAGAGTAGCTCGCATATATCGAATTATGTGCGAGTATCCTCCCCATGTCCGTGTATAAACCAGGAGACTGACTTTCTATAAATGCGAGTTGGTCCTAAGAACCCCGCAGCCTTGGTAAACCAATATAGACTCGCATGTCTAGGTTCTATCAGCTTGTCATGCGATGTCCATAAAAGGCGACTATCTAAGGACGCAGACATCCTAAACATAATGATAAACCTGCGAGTTTAACATCAGAATATGAACAGTCAACTCGCAGATTCGGAAGACGCATACGTTGATGAACTTAGTAACTGCCGTTCATTTATTAATGTTAACGTTGTTTAGTTTAATAATTGTAATTCAATGTGTAAAAACGGATTGACAATGAATGCAGTTCTTGTATAACTGATCGGACACCTGCTTTGTATATAAAGGGATGATCCACCGTGAAATGGCACCTACGAAACTCTTGCTACAGTGGACTAAGCAGACCGTGTTTTGACTGAACCACTATAATCCTTTGTCTCATTGTTATTTCCAGTTTTCTGTTAATCATTTCTCATTCCCAGTTTGAGTACTCGCCACTCTAGGTTGAATACTCTCACTTGTTCTTCATATAGATTTCTTTCTGTTATTAATAATATCATATAAAATTGGTGTTGCGAAATTCACTCGACAACAACTATTCATGTCCCAATATTGCAATCCCAATCAATTTAATCAGATCCAAACATGTACATAACACACCAACCTGACTGAATCAAGATCACTGGTCCATGGTCGAATAACCACATGTTTCTTGTCAAAATAAGTTACCGCTGTTTCCAACACTAAATCCTGTGTTGCCTCATCTCGAAAGCTTACTAAAGTAAAGCTTAAATGCATTTTTAAAATATGAGCCACCCTTAAATTGCCCCATATTATTTTAATGAATCATTCAAACACACGAGAGGGGGGATTCACACCTAAATCAATACAAATGACAGAGTTCTCCCACATTCCACAGCTACCTCTTCCACATTTATTTTGGCAATGAATTGATCACCATGTTTTAATGGTTCAGTAAATTCAAGTTTAGTGGATGGAGTTCTAACCTGGTTCGCCTTGAATTTTCTCTAGGTATTCTTTGCAGAAGATTGGAGATCAACTTCTTCTACCTCCGCAACCTAAGATCTAACCCCAAATTTTAGATCTCTTTCCGTCAGAATCCCTAAATCAACCCTAAGCACGAAATGGGTATCATGAAAATTATCTGTTTGGCTCGTATTCTCCACAGTGTTCTAGTTCTAAGGGAACTTTGAAACCAACAGAGTGAGTATCGGAAGTGGCACACATAGCTGATGACCTTAATATAGGGCTTCAGAGTTTTCTTTTTCTTCCACCCCATGGAGAGAGAAACGGAACCTCACACACCCACCCTTGATAACTAAGTATTAAAATTTCTTTTTGTATTTATATATAGGGATATTGGCGGCTAAACCACCTGAACTTTACGATTTGTAACACTTAACCACAAAAATCGAAATTTTGGCGGCTAAACTACCTAAACCCTGGTTCCGTTTTGCTCTGCACACCTCCGTCCAAAAATTACAGTTAAGTGCCACGGTAGATTGTCCACGTGTACACACTTGTACATGTGGCAAGTTATTAGTGGTCCACATAATATTAGTTTTAAAAAATAATTATAAATATTAAAAAAATTAAAAAATCAGAAAAAAAAATTAAAAATATTTTTTTTACTTTTTTTTTTCTTTTCTTATTTTCTTTTCTTTTTTTTTCTTCTTTCTTCTTCTTCATTTTTTTTCCAGAAATCAAACCCCCCAACACCATTTACAACGCACTGAGGTCCATTTACGAAGACTCAACCTTTGTGGGGGAGATCTCCCAGCTATGGCCGGAACTCCCTCTCCTCGCCAACCTCCGCTGTGGCCTCTGGTACTTCTCCAAGTTCCACTCAACTTGTTACTTCAAGTCCACCGATGGCCACAACAACAACTGGTCCTTCAACACTTCTCGCCTTAATCAGTGATGGGAAATTGAATTTGGAGGATTGGGTTTGATGCCAATTAGAACCAGCTTTCCACAATTGGCTCTCTCATCTCCCGCTCCGACTACAACGACATTGTTACTGAGCGAGCTCTCGCTAACCTCTGCGGCAACCCTCTTTGCTTCAAACCCCTCCCTTCCGATCGACCTCGTCGTAAGAGTCGTTATCGTATCTCACTCAAGGAGTACAAGGTCTATGATCTCCAGGAGACTTATATGTATTGCTCCTCCCATTGTGTGGTCAATAGCGGTACCTTTGGTAGGAGTTTGAACGAAGAAAGGTGTTCGATTTTCGATTTTTCCAAGATTGATGCGGTTTTGGCGTTGATTGGGGATTCGAGTTCGAAAAATGAAGTGGGTTTAGGTATTGATGGGGATTTGGGTTTTTCTAAGCTAACGATCAAGGAGAAGACAGAAACCCATGATGGGAAATTGAATTTGGAGGATTGGGTTTGATTTTTGGAAAAAAAAAAACGGACAAAAAGAAAGAAAAAAAAAAAGATGAAGAAGAAAAAGGAAGAAAAAAAGAAGAAGAAGAAGAAAAAAAATATTAATTATTTTTTAAATATTTATAATTATTTCTTAAAACTAATATTTCGTGGACCACTAATAACTTTCCACGTGTACAAGTGTATACACGTGGACAGTCCACCGTGGCATTTAATTGTGATTTTTGGACGGAGGTGTGCAGAGCAAAATGGAACCAGAGTTTAGGTAGTTTGGCCGCCAAAATTTCGATTTTTGTGGTTAAGTGTTACAAACTGTAAAATTCAAGCCGCCAATATCCCTTATATATAAGTAAATCTGTTATAATATAATATAAATAAATTTATTATAATACAAAAATTGTGAAAGAAAACATATTAATAAAATTCTATATTTATATATATATATTTGTGGATGCTTCTATAATGTCGTAAAAAAGAGTGCACCTATATATTTTTTACAGTTTTGGCATCCAAAAAAAATTAGTCTAATTTTTTTATGAGCGTGTACGTTATAATTATCTAAGACATACTAAAAAATGTTGAGAAATTCATAATAATTTACAATAAAAAAAAGCAGTGTTTATATAGTTTATTTCACACGAGTAGAAAATTAAAGAGTCACGCTTGTAACAAACTGTTTGAACCTTATTTTTGGCATGTTAAATTTTATCAAATTTTACAGTATGTCTTAAATAACTATCAAAATTAGACTAAAAAATTCTTCTAGATATGAAATAGATAGAGGTGCATCGATACACTATTTTTAAGGGGGTGCACTATACAATTTTTCTATATTTGTTAATACTATATATTATAGGAAAATTTTATGGTGCGTTTCCTAAAAGGAGTGCACTGATGCACTTAAATCTGTTTAGGCATCAAGAAAAAATTTTTAGTCTTTTTTTATGGTCGTGCAATAGACTGTTTGAACTCAATTTTCAACGTGTTATAACTTTTTACTCGACCTTAAATTTTTTTTTTTACGTTAAAACAGTAAGAAATGTATCGGTGCACCAATTTTAAAGGGTACATTGTATAAACACCCTATATTATATTCATTAAATATATTAATAAATTTATTATGTTAAAAAAATTGAGTAAGAAGTTTTGTGAATGCCAAAACAAATAAAATGTCTAAGGAAATAACCCTGGTTGCATTACCAACCTGCCCAACAATACAAGTTCATTTTCGTATATTTAATTTAGAGAAATGTTAAATGACACTCATGTTGCTTAGCACAAGGTGTAATATGCTAGTAGATAAATTAGGATCCCATTTATTTTACTTTAACAAAGATCATAAAAACTGTCAACCAATAATAATATGTCATCTCATAGATATAATAGGCACCTTGATGTCCCATAATAATACTCTAGCTAGGGTATTATTCTACAATGCACTCCTTACATCCTCTTATATGTTTCGTCATTCTAAAAAATTTTTTAGTCTAATTTTTTTATAATTATGTACGTTATAGTTATTTAAATATTTTGTAAAATTTTAAAAAATTCGAAATAATTTACAATATAAAAATAAGTTATATTTAAATAATATATTTTACAAGCTTATAAAATAAAATAAAAAAATGTAAGTCCAACTTGTCATTTAAATCCTGTTTTTAAATATTTTTTTTTTAATTTTTCAAATTTTTTTAAAATATTTTAAAAATTCTTCAGAAATAGATTGGGATTTATCCATGAATTTTGCTATAATTTATAAAGGTGCCAAGTTTAACGTAACATCGAGGTTGCATATTACCAACATGTACAAGTACAAGTAATTCTGTTTTTTCTGAACAAAACAAAAATCTGCGACCGCCAATATATTATATCATTAATTAATGAAATCAAGATATATAATAGAATATTTGGCGGGCCACTACTACATCACATATATTATCATTAATTTTTGCTCTTAATGAGAATTGCTAAAAAGCACCTCTGGTGCCAAGCACCCTCTTACGTGTTAATATTGTTATTAGTATAATTTAGTATTGGGTCTTTAATATAATAAATTTTAGGGAGGATTCCTAGCAAATCGTAAGACGATACGTTTTAAGAGTGCTAGGCACCACTGGTGCCCAATAACAATGCTCATTTTTAATCATAAAAGTAATTAAGGTATAATTAGGGAGGCACATGGGGTGGAGAATTGGTGGAGAATACTCTCTCGTTCGAATCAAGATCTCTTGTTAGAAAGAAGTGTCTCATACTGTGTTAAACTAATCAAAATTTGACACGTCAACTAATTGTTTATTTATAAAAAAAATTAAATCTTTAATTGAGTCAACAAAATAGTTAATATATTTAATATAAATTATATTAATTGATGTGTCAACCTTTGATTGATTTAACACAGTATAAGACACTAATTTTTAACAAAAGATCTTGATTCCTCTCGTTCCCATCTCCGTTAAGGATTTTAATTCCCATCTCCGCTTATTCTCCATTAAAAATGGGGCGGGAAATTCTCTAATAAAAAAATAAAGTTTATAATAAAATTTTTAATGTACAAAAATATTAAACTACATAAAAATTAAAATATTACACATTAATTATTATTCAATAAATTAATTATTATCCAAAACACAACTTAAAATTCATAAAAAAGATACTAATATACTAAAAAAATACAAACATAAATTATAAATTATAAAATATTACTAGAAATATAAGATAAAATACTAAATGGGACTCCATCGGAGCAAGGAGTGTGATCCTTGTTCCTGTCCCGTTTAATATTCGGGGATAAAAAGTAATCTCTATCCCCACCGCATTCCTTATTTAGACGGGGAATTTTCGCTCCATTAAAAGCAGGTCCCTGTAAAGAAAATGTGCATCCCTAGAGATTATATTTGGGGCACTACATCACATAAATCTTTTAATATATCTTTTCAATCAAAATAAATAGAATTTTTATATACTTGTAGAGTTTTATTTCTTATTTTTTTTATATAAAATTCCTCTTAAAATATGGTTGCGCGGTCATAATAATAATATTACTATATATTATAGGATTGTTACATCATGTTCTGATTATTATTAAATAGAAAATTTAGAAAAAATTTTTATGAATTAGAGAAAATATAAGACTAAAAAGAGAATATGTTATTTCACTCTTTTCAATTTATAATTAGAGAAAATTATTTAGATTTTTTTTCTCTAAGAAAAGTATTTTGTAAAGATGTATAGTAGAATATGCTTTTAGCTATATTTTGATTAGTATGTGAGTTTAAAATTTATTATTATTATTATTATTATTATTATTATTATTATTATTATTATTATTATTATTATTATTATTATTATTAATTTTAAAAAATTGAAAAGAAACCATTTTTATTTTAATTGCGTATAATTGTATTTGAATAAATATTGTTTATTAGTTAATATTTTTGTTAGTATTTATACATAATTTTTATTATATAAATTTTATATTTATTTCTTATTAAAGTGTTTGATATTTTTGTTATAGAAAATCACTAAAATAAAAAATGATTTTTAAATAAGATTTTTTTTTTTTTTTGAAATTATTTAATAAGAAAGTTTATTACTAAAAAAATGTAGTGATTCATTACCTATAATAATAATAATAATAATAATAATAATAATAATAATAATAATAATAATTACATCCAAATTTGATTGGATGAGTATATTTATAATATTTGTGATATACAACATGGGAGAGAGGAGAATATTTTCCTCAATGGACTACATGTCTTATACATATTGAGTTTAATCAACATGGACACATTATAAACTCCAATCATTGAATCTTTACAAATGGATTCGATGCCTGAAAATTTCACTCTTATCATTCAAAACCTTCTCATAAATAAAAAAAATATTACAAATAAATCATAAGGTAAGAAAGAGAGACAAACCTCAAAGTAAAACAGGAGTAGTCGTTAACAATGATCGTTATGTAATTAGTCTCACGTCACTATTGATACTAATTAGAGCAAAATTTTTTATAATGATCAATAATTGTCTCAACCCTCTTGATAATTGATTCATAAAGTCATTCTAATCTTACTACCCACACTTTCAACGAATCAATAACCTTTTTTTTTTTTTTTAAAAAAAAACAAATAAAAAATAAAATAAAACTCACTACCCACACTTTGAATTAGTGTGAGTAAAAAAAGTGAGCCTTATAGGAGAAATGCTAAAGGGCACCCGTAGTGCCTAGCACTCTTCTATGTGTCAATATCACTATTAGTTTAACTAAATATCGGGTCCCATATAGTTTAATATAATAGCTTTTAGGGAGTATCGCTAGCTAATCGCAACGCGACATATCGAGAAAGTGCTAGGCACCACTAAAGCCTAATAGCAATGCTCTTATATTAGGGATAGAAGCTTTGTTGGGCGATTGGGATGGTAGAAATTAATTAAGATTTGTTGCAACTAATTATTATCATTATTATTCGTGTCATAATTATCATTATTATTAATTTTTATTTTGAAAGGTCACTGTTATTGTTATTAGTTTTGAAACTGATCCTAAAATAAATAAAAATTGTTGCTATAATTAATTATTTTTTGTTGCTATTAGTAATTATTATTTTTTTTTGTGGTAATTGCTAAAGTTATATGATGATATATATTCCATGTTATTAAAGTCAGTTACTAAGCTAGTTGTATTATAATTTTTTTTGACCATGTTATACTCCTTTTTTAATTAAAATATAGCAATTAAGTTTTGTAATGTTGAAAGTTACAATTGTATAATGCATCAAAGTTACGATTATTTATTGGAGTGCAGTTACATAGATTATATATCAATATAAATTATTTATTTTGTAATTGAATAAAAATAAAAATGTAGCATTAATTGAACTGTTTTTCACTATATTTTTAAATTAAAAAAGCAAAAATGAAGAACAAAAGTAATTAAAAATCAAGAAATGGAGAAAAATGATAATGTAAAAAGAAGAAATATTAGAGCGCCACATCATCCTACTTAACAACAGGATTATATAGATATAGAGCATTGCTATTAGGCACCAGTGGTGCCTAGCACCTTCTCCACATGTCACGTTGCGATTGACTAACGATACTCCCTAAAAGTTATATGAGACTCGATACTTAATTGGACCAATAGCGATATTGACACATAAGAGGGTGCTAGGCACCACTGGTGCCCTTTAACATTTCTCATAGATATATAGATAGATAGAGAGATTTTAAATTTCTTCTTTTATTTGCATTTCGTTTATTTTTTAAGATAATTTAAAGATATGACCACGATCTATGAGTAAATTGTAGTATGAAAAGTTATTTATGTGACTTAAGCTAAATAAAATAAAAAATATAATGACCTTTAAACATTTAACTCTAAAATTATAAGATATATATAGTTCCAAATTTTATCGTTAAATTATTATCTATATTATTATTTTTTGCTTGAACTCTCCAATTACAATGTACCAAAGTCTTCTATCAATAATTTATTTATAAATATGAATGAAATGTAACCGAAGGAGAAAATTTATAATTGTTTACAAAATTTGAGGGGAATTTCTTATAAAAAAATAATTTAAGGAGCAAAAATTCTATCATAGTTTGGGAAATCATAAAATTCTGCTATTAAAATTAAATTATCATTTTTTTAATATAATAACTAATTTTATTGCTGAGAGTCAAACAATACATTGATTGTTAAACAAGGAAGAATTTCTTCCAACCCAAAAACCTTGTTTTCTATCTGTAGTGCATATTATAAACACCATGCTACGATATTACCATTTCGTATAACATGTTGAAGACATACACCCGAAAAGACGGATAACAAGAACCTAAAAGATCTAACAGCAGCCCCACTCGGAGACATCCTCAAAAAAAGAATGGAAAGAAATCACAACACCTTCATAAACACTCTCTAAACAAGAAACAAAACCCTAGCAACGAACAATTCTAGACTGGCCAGAGATGGTCTAATCAGCATGTAGGTGAGAAGGTTGTGCTCATGAGAATTGACTTCCCCGAAGAAAAAATTTTAACTGCAAATAAATAAAATATACATTAGCGAAGAAAAAATAAAATAATAATCATAATAAATAAATAAATATTATTAAAAAATTTTACAATGTATATTTCAATAAAAATTAAATTATTATTTTAATATAATTTTAAACTAGTCACAAAAAAATTGTATTAACTGAAGTTATATTCCGTCATACTTCTCAGCTCTTACAAAGGAAAAGTCTTAGAATTTCCATAATCCTAATCTAAATAAAATTCTATATTAATTACAATTTGTGTCTAAATATTTATTACACGTATATATATATTTTTATAAGAACATATATATTGAATTTGATGACATTGGATTGCAGTCTGTTACCAAGATCTTAAATTTGTGATTGTTTTACTATCAGAATTTCCTACTCTAATGATTTAAAGATCATTGTTAGAGTTTTTACAAGTTTGCTATTTAGATTTCCAAGAGTGTCCTTAATCTGTGTTGCTCATAGATTAATTGTCCACGCTCTTCGGATGGATAAACAACTTTTTTGGCTAGATATGAGTATCCATATTTTTTTGGATGTATAGTATTATTTTGATAATCATGTCAATTATAGTATTTATTTGATGATTATGAGATGTATAGTATTAAGAGTTAGTCCCACATTGCTAATGCGTGAAAATAAATTGTAATATATAAGATGAATGGGCTACTCCTCCCATTGCTAATTGGTTTTGAGATGGAACCTCATTCATCTTATTCCCACATTTTAACATAGTATCAGAGCCACTTGTGATCCGTTGTGAGCCCAAATTGCCACTGGTCCAAAAAAAGCCATTTGTGATCCGTTGTGAGCCAAAGTGCTGCCGGTCCAAACAGATACTTCCGTCTCCCCTTTAACCTCTATTTGGGACCTTTCGGCTAATGTGTGCCAATTTCCAGTGTTGGGGTCTTTGACCTGTTTTAAAATCCACAAATTTCCCGACGTGTACACTCACAAATTTCTCGATATTTGGCTGGGATTCTTTCAAATGTCACGTTTGGTCCTGTGGTCTCTTAAAGGTCGTTCGTTATACCCACACTTTTCAGGCCCAAACGTGAGGAGGGTGTATTAAGAGTTAGTCTCATATTGCTAATGTGTGGAAATAAATTGTAATATATAAGATGAATGTGCTACTCCTCCTATTGCCAATTGGTTTTGAGATAGAACCTCATTCATCTTATTCCCACATTCTAACATATAGTATTCATAATTAGCCTATATGACGTTATTATATTTTTAATGAATTTGTTCATTATTTTCAAAAAAAAAAAGAAGAAAAAAAAAACTTATATTGGTACTAAAAAAGTATCAATAGTGTTAAGAAGTTTTTCTTTTACATCAATTATTTTAAATCACTACTAATGCTTATATATGTCATATCATGAATTGCAATAAGATAGTGATAGTACATTAAAAAGTAACAACAAAGTCTGATGAACCCATGTCCAGTCCACATGGAAAAAGACATAGATTCGCCAAAATCAAAACTATTGCAATAAGATGAAAAACAAAATCTACAGGAATAAAAAGCTACACATCATTTTTTTTTTAGAAAAAGAAATACATGTATTATGGGATTTGGATAATTAATATTGGTGGATTAATATAGTTGTATTTGTATTGTATGTATTGTTGGTTTTGTTAGACTTTGGAAATTGAGAAAGACAACCACACATGACACAGCAGAGACTTAATTTGGACTAGTTGACTGCTCATAAGATCTCTGGTTAGTTGAAAACATAGTTTTTTTTTTTTTTTTTCATTTCAATAATATCTTCAACATTTATGAAATCACCAATGTAAGTTATGAAATTATGTTTTTGGTTCAAATTTTGAGTTTTGGATTGTTGACTTGAGCCTTAGACTTAATAGGATTATAAGGTTTAAAGAGTTTCATAGAATTGTTATATGAACTTTCTTTTATTTACTTTTGAAGTTAAGTCATTCATAGTTTGAGCATTGAAAAGTATAATGAAAATAATTTATTTTTGTCAAACAGAAAATAATAAAGAAAAAGAAGAAGAAAGATGATGAAGAGAGAAGATATGTGGACTAAGTTTTGTGATGATCATTCTGGTAGTTCATCACCATTTGAGTTTCTGAGTCATACTTCTTCATGCTCCAAAGATGGTTTGATGATCTGTTTAGATGTTATTCTTTTACTCCTGCTTTTGATCACCATGATTAAAAGACCATCATCATCATCAATACCGGCTCATGTTATGCCTCGATTTCAAGGCTTTTCGGTTCTGCAGATGATGTCAGCTGTATTAAGCAGCGGTATTGGATTGTCCTACTTGTGTTTTGGCTTATGGATTTTACAAGAGAAGCTAAGGCAAATAAGTACAGCTATGCCTTTGAATCGATGCCTTGTAGCCTTATTTCAAGGCTTTACTTGGTTATTTGTGGGATTGACAGTAAGTCTCAAGGTGAAACAGCTTGTAAGATCACTGGTTCAGCTGTTATCTATTCTTGCCACTTTGTCTGCTGGATTTGCTTGTGCAATGTCTTTGTTCGTGGCCATTTCGATCAAAAAAGTGACGATTATGATAGTTTTAGATGTTTTATCTCTTCCAATAGCAGTTCTTTTACTCATATGTACTTACAAGAACTGTCAAGAAGATGGTGAGGCTAATGATGATCATGATTCGGTTACCCCATTTGCCAATGCAGGTTTTTTCAGCAAGTTATCATTTTGGTGGCTAAGTTCAATGATGAAAAAGGGTAGGAAGAAAACTCTTGAGAATGAAGATATACCGAAACTGAGAGAGGCAGAAAGAGCTAGAAATTGTTACTTGATGTTCTTGGAGAAACTTAACAAGCAAAAAGACCATTCTTCTAAGCCATCAATGTGGAAGATAATCATGTTTTGCCACTGGAAAGAGATTTTGGTATCTGGGTTCTTTGCTTTACTAAAGATTTTGACTCTTTCTGCTGGTCCTTTGCTTCTTAATGCCTTCATTTTGGTTTTTGAAGGGAAAGGGAGCTTTAAATATGAAGGTTATGTATTGGTCATAATTCTCTTCTTTTCAAAATGTCTTGAATCTGTCTCACAAAGACAATGGTACTTCAGAAGCAGAATAATTGGTGTAAAAGTGAGATCTTTGCTCACTGCTCTCATTTACAAGAAGCAGCTTAGATTATCTAATGCTGCTAGGTTGATTCATTCTAGTGGTGAGATTATGAATTATGTTACTGTTGATGCCTATAGGATTGGAGAATTCCCATTTTGGTTTCATCAAACTTGGACAACTAGTCTCCAACTCTGTCTGGCGTTGCTAATTCTTTTTCAAGCGGTTGGATTGGCCTCGATGGCAGCCTTGGTGGCGATAATCTTGTCCATGATTTGCAATGCCCCACTTGCTAAGTTAGAACACAAGTTCCAAACAAAGCTTATGAAGGCTCAAGATAAAAGGCTGAATGCTCTCTCTAAGGCTATTGTGAATATGAAAGTTTTGAAACTTTATGCATGGGAAACTCACTTCAAGAATGTGATACAAAGTTTGAGGAAGGTGGAGCTTAAATGGTTATTGGCATTGCAGTTTCGAAAATGTTATAATACTATTATTGTTTGGTCATCACCTGTTTTTGTCTCAGTTGTAACATTTGGAGCATGCTATTTTCTCAAAGTTCCAATGCATGCCAACAATGTTTTCACTTTCATAGCAACTCTACGCCTTCTTCAGGACCCCGTTAAAGCTATACCTGAAGTTATCGGTGTGGTGATTCAAGCAAAGGTTGCTTTTGCACGAATACTAAACTTCCTAGAGTCTCCAGAGTTGCAGACCGCGAGAGTTAAACAAAGGCTTGACACGAGGAGTGTGGAGAAAGCCATTGTGATCAGTTCAGCAGATTTTTCATGGGAGAAGAATAGATCAAAGCCAAATTTAAGAAACATAAATTTACAGGTTAGTCCTGGCGAAAAGGTGGCTATATGTGGAGAGGTTGGCTCGGGGAAATCAAGCCTTTTAGCAGCCATTCTTGGTGAAGTTCCAACTGTTCAAGGAAATGTAAGTTTACTTACTATACTTTTAGTGTTGAGCACTATGCTTTGATTCACATAGATTTTATTTGAATTTTCAGATTCAAGTTTTTGGGAAGATTGGCTATGTTTCTCAAACAGCATGGATCCAAACAGGAACAATACAAGACAATATCTTATTTGGCTCCACTTTGGAGAATCAAAGGTACATAGAAACACTTGAGAGATGTTCACTAGTAAAGGACTTTGAGTTGCTTCCTCATGGAGACAAAACTGAAATCGGTGAGAGAGGAGTAAATTTGAGTGGCGGTCAGAAGCAACGGATCCAACTTGCTCGTGCTCTTTATCAAAATGCAGATATATATCTGTTGGATGATCCATTCAGTGCTGTTGATGCACATACAGCCACAAGCTTGTTTAATGTAATCAATCATACATTTCCTTTAATAATTTCAGCATTGTCACTCTTGTTTTTAATGCCTAAAACTTGTTTGTAGGAATATGTTATGGAAGCACTTGCAGATAAAGTAGTCCTCCTTGTGACACATCAAGTTGATTTCTTGCCTGCATTTGATTCTGTTATGGTTAGTGTTTTAATGATCATATATTTTATTTTAATTATCTCAATTTTCTTTCAATCTGATGATAGTATTGAATTTGTTCTCAGTTGATGTCTGATGGGAAAATTTTAGAATCAGCTCCTTACAATGAATTATTGCTAAAAAGCAAAGATTTTCAAGACCTTGTGAATGCACACAAAGAGACTGCTGGTTCTGAAAGTCTTGCTTATGTAAATACCACAAAGAAACTTGGAACATCTAACAAGGTTATGAAGAAGAGTTTTAGAGAGAATCAAGATCAAGTATCAACAGGAGATCAGTTGATTAAGGAAGAAGAAAGAGATATAGGGAACACAGGATTTAAGACACTTAAAAAATATCTAAACCAGAACAAAGGATACTTGTTCTTCTTCTTATTCATCTTCTTCCACCTTACATTTGTGATTGGACAGATCTTGCAAAACTCATGGATGGCTGCCAATGTTGACAATTCTCATGTCAGCACATTGAAGTTAATAGTGGTTTACTTGTTGATTGGAATTGGCTCAATAGTAGTATTACTTTTCAGATCCTTTGCTATGGTTTACTTAAGTATTGAGTCATCAAAATCTCTATTTTCACAACTACTTACCTCCCTCTTTCGATCACCAATTTCCTTTTTCGACTCCACGCCTTTTGGAAGGATCCTTAGTCGGGTATGCATCTACAACAACAGACACTCTTTAGTCTTTAGACATAGGTAAATCTTGTTCATGAAAATAAATAATTTGTTTTGTGTTTTTTTGATTTTATGAAGGTTTCATCTGATTTGAGCATAGTGGATTTGGATGTCTCATTTAGCTTACTCTTCACTGTTGGTGCCTGCATTACTTTTACTGCTAATCTTTTAGTATTAGCTGTTATCACTTGGCAAATCTTAATTGTCTCACTACCAACAATTTATTTTGCTATCAAATTACAGGTAATATAATGTCATAAATTTTCTCCTTATTTTATGATGCATTTATTTTTCTCATATGAAAATTGTACTCTTCAATCAATAGAGATATTACATTTCCACTGCTAAAGAATTAATGAGGATCAATGGTACAACCAAGTCATTGGTAGCAAACCATCTTGCCGAGTCTTTAGCTGGAGTCTCGACGATTAGATCCTTCGAAGAGGAAGAACGCTTCTTTGCAAAGAATCTAGAACTTGTTGACATGAACACTAGCCCATTTCTTCACATCTTTGCAACAAATGAATGGCTAATCGAACGGTTAGAAATACTCAGTGCAGTAATTCTTACTTCAGCAGCATTTTGCATGGTCATTTTCCCCCCTAAAACTTTTAGCTCAGGTTACTATTGAAAAAACTTACATCCCCTTTTACCATCTTTGAAGTTAAAAAAGAGAAAGTTACACAAACAAAAACTGATATGGATATGTGTTGATTGCAGGATTTATTGGAATGGCACTATCTTATGGCTTCTCATTGAACAATTCCCTTGTATATTCTATTCAAAGCCATTGTACTCTAACAAATTACATGATTTCAGTAGAAAGGCTAAACCAATACATGTGCATACCAAGTGAAGCATCTGAAGTGATCGACGAAAATCGCCCCCCATCCAATTGGCCTAATGTTGGTGCCATAGAGATACATGATTTGCAGGTAAGTTTTTGTTCGTTTTGAAAATTTAATGAAAAAAGAAAAGGGTGAGTAGTATGCAATGCTGATAAAGATGTTTTGATTTGGAAGAACAGATAAGATATAGAGCCAACTCCCCATTTGTTGTTGATGGGATTAGTTGCAGATTTAAAGGAGGGCATAAGATTGGGATAGTTGGTAGAACTGGCAGTGGAAAGTCTACTCTTATTGGAGCTTTATTTCGTTTAGTAGAGCCAAGTGGAGGAAAGATTGTTGTTGATGGCATTGACATCTCAACTATTGGACTTCATGATCTAAGGTCTCGTTTTGGAGTGATTCCACAAGATCCTACTCTCTTTAATGGTACTGTTAGATACAATTTGGACCCCTTATCTCAACATTCTGACCATGAAATATTGGAGGTAAGTTAACTATACAATCTATACTTTGTTAGTACTACTAAAAGTAAGGTTTATACAGTTTTGAATCCTGATAATTTGTCATGTTTGTTTAACCATATAATTACACTTACAATGTAACCGTTGGTAACTAAGGAATCTCGGTTAAACTCTCGAATTCTCATGTCTCAGTTATATTCAAACACAATCTTATAATACTAGTTTGGACACTCTTTAAATCATTACAAAAAGACTCCTTGTTTGAACTTTTCTTTCATAATTTTAGTTTTTCTCTTCTCATAAACTTAGTTCATTTCGACTATTTTCGAGTTTATTGTTGATAGAGTAGTTGTTTTAAAAAACCCTTAGTTACGTTCTTACTGTTGTAATTAGTTACTCCATTTGTTTCATCAGTAACATTTCTCAAGTTATTTTTCTTGTATCTTGAAGTCTATAAATAGAAGTTAATTTATAGAAGTTGGTTTAATTTATAGCAACCTTGTGAGATGTTTCATTGAAATTCTTCTCTAAATAGTGCTTGCTAGTTCATTGTTAAATCAAATTTAAAAATCAAAAGGTCTCTTTTATAATCATTTGATAGGAAAAGTTGTATGTCCTTTGTTTGATTTTCAAGGTTCTTGGAAAGTGTCAACTTAAAGAAGCTATTAAAGACAAAGAAAAGGGTTTGGACTCATTAGGTAATAATTAATGACAACATTTTTGTTTTGTTTTTAAATTATTAGTAGTGTTTTGGTTGTGAATATAATATAAATATATAAACATATACATGTTGTTTTTCAGTTGTGGATGATGGATCAAATTGGAGTATGGGACAAAGACAATTGTTCTGTTTGGGAAGAGCTTTACTAAGGAGAAGTCAAATATTGGTTCTTGATGAGGCAACTGCTTCCATAGACAATGCAACTGATATGATCCTACAAAAGATTATCAGAACTGAATTTGCAAACTGTACTGTCATAACTGTTGCTCATAGGATACCAACTGTCATGGATTGCAATATGGTTCTTGCCATGAGTGATGGTAGTAAAGCCAAAATATGATGGTTAATTGAGTTTTTGATTGGCAAAAATTATATATTACAAAATTTGTTCAACTAATTATTTTATTATGGTTTCAGGAAAAATAGTGGAGTATGATGAGCCAATGAAGTTAATGAAGAAAGAAAATTCACAATTTGGAAAGTTGGTCAAGGAATATTGGTCTCATTTTCAGTCTGCTGAATCAAATTAGCAATAATGCTAACTTCTTTGTTGGATATATCACTTTTATTTTCTATCTATGGAATAAGACATAACATCGGAAACCCAATAATTATCAATAGTGTTACATTTTTGTTTTTGGGGTGCGTTTGGAAGTAACTCTGTAATTATTAGGTAGGGTAATTACTACGGTGGTAATTATACAGTATAGTAATTATACTATATTTTAAAATACAATGTGTGTTTGGATATGAGGTGGTAATTGCATATGAATTCCTAATAGCTTGTTTGGCAAAATAGTTAGTAATTACATGAAAAAATAATATTTTTAGTAGCTAATATTTAATATGGAAAGTTTTTAGCAATTACACAGTTTAATTATATTCAATTCTCATGGGGGGCCATGAGAATTGGAGAGTGTAATTGGAAACCCTCAATTACTTCCAATTACACAGTTACAGTGTAATTACATGGTCAGATAAACATGCCAAATTGTGTAATTACCTCTAATTACACACAAATCCAATTACATAGTGACTTTTCAAACGCACCCTTAAAAAAAAGACAGTAGTATAGTTAAATTATGTGTGTATAAATAAATGATATAAAGGGTACTTTTTATTTTCAATTTGTGGGATTATTGAATGGAAAGAATATTGATTATCTGTGACTGAGTTACGATGAAAGTCAAAGTCAACACTATTAAAAACAATTGTTTTAAAGTTGCCAATAATCCATATGTAAGTGTGAATATTTGTAATAAGTTAAGTGTGTGGAAATAGTAGTATTTATTGAAAAAAAAAAAATAAATAATAAAGGGCGTGTAGGATAATCTGGTTGTTGTTTTGCTAGACCATTAGCTAAGTTTGTGGTGTGGAGAAAATTGATAAATATTTGTATTACTATATATGGAGAAGGTTTCAATAATTATATCAAATATAATCATTATGGTTACATTTATTTTTAGTTGTTAGATCTTAAATAGTTGTGATTAATTTAAAAATTAAAAAAATAATACATAATTTGTAATCTAATATTTTATTTTCATATAAAAACTTAATTAAATTACTAATAATTATTAGGCTAATTAGTAATTTTTCCCCCTGAACTTTGACATATACCAAATCATGTCCCCTGAACTTTTTTGGCCGTTAAAAATTCCCCCTGAACTATTGAGATTGTTAAATTTAAGGACTTTTGTCTAATTTCATTCAATTTTACTGTTTCAGGTACTAAGTCATGCTCCCCAAACTTTGATATCTATCAAATCATACCCCTCAAATTTTTATATGTATTAAATCATGTCCTCTGAACTTTCATCCATGTTAGAATTTTTTTACTAAAATTAGATAAAAGTCCTTAAATTTAACAATCTTAATAGTTTAGGGGGAATTTTCAACGGCCAAAAAAGTTTAGGGGGCATGATTTAGTACATGTCAAAGTTCAAGGAGAAAAATTGCAAATTAGCCTAATTATTATTTAATTTTATATAATTTGTTACTAAGTAAGTATCTTTGAACAATTAATTTTTTGAACTAAATAATTGAAATATTTGTAACAAAACTCCTAATAGTTTAAAATTATAACACGCATAAATTTAATTAATAATAAAAAAAAGTAAGAATGACTTCTAATTAGAGTTAATTTTATACTTAATCTTAATTTTCAATACCTTTAAGTATCAAATTAGTGTGTCAGTTTTAGATTGGTTCAAATTATTTATTTTTTAAAAAAAATGAAAAATTGAATAAAAAATAATTTAAAATGTAATAATAATTATAAAATTAAAGATTAGTTAACTATTTTTGCTCCTCGTTGAAATTGTCTTCATCAATCTAAAAATTGTAATTTTTTTTTTTTTTTAAAAAGAGGAAACTTTATTCAAAAACAAGCAAGAACTAACAAAGGCACAAGCCACAACGCCACCAACGGCTGCAGCTGCTACAGGCAGTAGCCACACACCACTCCACTACCGCCTATTAATTACATTGAGTAAATAATTGTTCTTTTGGCAATCTTTAAAAGGACCCTTGTTCAAGATTCTAAAACGAATCACTTTCTTATTATTCAAGCTCAAACACCTAGGAGCAGTACAATACAAATAAGAAATGCATATATTCCTATTCTTCCAAAGATTATACAACGTGGCTGCCAAGACTGCATTTGTGATTCTTTGGAGATCCTTTGCCGTATTTCTGCATCTTTCCAACATATCATCAATCGACATATGGCATTGATACTCTCCAAGCCAAGAGTTGGTTGCAACAAAAACCTGTTTAGCATAGGAACAATTAATAAGCAGATGATCATGAGTTTCTAACTCAACCTCACAAACATGGCATAAAGTACTCGAGATGGTCATGATCCGAGTTTAGAAATCACAAGTGAGCAGTTGGGTGTTAGATATCTGCCAATACAAGAACCTGTGTTTAGGCACAATAAGCTTGTCCCAAACAGCACTAGCATATACAGCCGTGTCCACCTCTACAAGCAAGTTATAAAACTTTTTGGCGCTGAGTTTGTTCCCTTTCACCGCAAGACAAAGCCTAGATTCATCCATAGTGTCACGAAGGCTCGGAATCTTCTTAAAATACCAGCTAACATCCACTTTCTTTGGGTAGTTCCAGATGTCATTCTCTCTCAGATAAATTGAGTTAATCCATTTGACCCATAGGCAATCCTGTTTACTAGCAAGAGCCCAAAAAATTTAGCCAAAAGAGCCTTATTCCACTTTTTTTCCTTCTCGGAACCCAATTCCTCCAAGGTTTTTAGGGAGACAAACTTTTTCCCAAGAAGCTCGATGAAGCTGACTCCTATTCCCAGTTGATCCCCGAAGAAATTCCCGACAACTCTTGTCAATAGCAGCCGTTATCTATGAAGGAATGATGAATATACTAGAAGTTCCTTATTCCAAGCAGCACCGAGTGAATCAATTGAGCACAGCCACCAAAGGACAGATTTCTACTAGCCTAGCAATTAAGGTTCTTGTTTAATTTATCCAAGATAACTCCACAGTCTTAAACCTTCCATTTGGTTGGCCGAAGATTAACCCCAAGGTATTTGAGAGGAAAGCAACCTTCTTCAATTTGGACTAAGTCAAGGATCTTGGATTTGACTTCTTCACTAACCCCTCCAAAGTATATGTGAGACTTTGAGGTATTAGCAGACTAACCTGTGGCATTGCAAAACTTATTGAAAGCTTCATGAGTAAGCCTCACCGAGTTAAAGTTCCTTTGCAAAAGCTAACTAAGTCATCAGCAAAACACAAGTTAGTCAAGCGAAGATGCTTACATAAATGATGGAAGCCATAACCTTTTTTACCAAAATAAAAGCTCAGCAGTCTCTTGAGGTAATCCATAATCAAAACAAAGAGTAACGGGGACATAGGATCTCCTTGACGAAGACCATTTTTCCCTTTGAAGCTACCTTGGATTCTACCATTTATTAGCAAATGGTAAGTGGTTCCCTTCGGACAAGTCATTATCCACATGATAAATCTAGAAGGAAAGAAAAGCATCCTAAGTAAGTCTTCCACAAACTCCCAGTCAACCGTATTGTAAGCCTTGCTAAGGTCAATTTTCATAATGTACATAACTGAGACATTCTTTCTAGTGTAACCCTTTAGAAGGTCTTGAAAAATCATGATGTTGTGGGCCAGCAATCTATTCTTAATGAACGCACCTTGGTTATCACTGACAATAGTGGGGAGCACTTCTGAAAGTCTAGAACAGATCATCTTTGAGATGCATTTGTAGACTGTGTTACAACAGGCAATGGTTCTATAATCCTTAGTTAAAAGTAGGGTTAGCTACTTTGGGAACCAAAGAATAACAGTCTCGTTCAAGGTTTTAGGCAACTTGCCATTAGCAAAGAAATCCAAGACCACTGTAGAGACATCATTACCAATTTTACTCCATAAATCCTTATAAAAACCAGACCCAAAACCATCCAAATTTGGGCTCTTGGAAGAGTGAATGTTGAAAAGAGCTTTCTTGACATCCCCCTTATTAAAAGGCTTAATCAAGTTGACTTGTTGCTCCAAATCTAGACAATTACCGTGCTTTATACATGCCTCATCTATCAAGCTAGTAGCTGAACTTTTACTGCCCATAAAGTTTTCAAAATGCTTGACAAAGTGTTTAACCACTTCCTCAAAGTCATCAATAATAGTGTCCCCCTCCATGAAAGTGGTGATCCTGTTTTCAAGTCTTCTTTTCTCATAACAACATGAAAATAACTAGTATTCTCATCACTAAACTTGATCTAATTAACCTTGCTTTGTTGTCTAAGATTATGCTCAAATCTGTCCTTAGCCGCCAAAAATACCTGCTGCTTTTCCGAAATAGCATGTTGTAACAAGCTGTCATTCGGATTCAAGGCAGCTTCTCCTGGATTTCCCAATAAATCTCTTTAGCCTTCCTATAGTCTCTTGCAACATCCCCCACTTCATGTTTATTGAAGATTTTTAAAGCATGTTTAACTCTAAAAAGTCTCTGCATTAAACTATCAAGACCACAACTAGCCACCTTTTTATTCTATTGTTCCATAACAGTCTGATCATACCCTGTATAAGAAGGCCAATGATTCCCAAAACGAAAGGGTTTTATCCCTATATTACGATGCACATCATTTTGAATTAAACAAAGGCAGTGATACGAAATTACCTTCCATTTAAAGCAAGCATCTAAGTTAGGAAAATCATTCAGCTAGATATCATTAATAAAAACTCTATCTAGCTTGGAATAGATTCTATCCCCCACCTCATGCTTATTAGTCCAAGTAAAGAACGAACCCGAGCTTTTAAATTCCTCAACCCAGGGCGAGCCAAGATTGAGCATCCACAATGTCATTGTTCTGAATTGGTCTTCCACCACATTTGTTATGAAAACTGAACAAAGCGTTAAAGTCACCAAAAATAATCCAAGGCTCATTCAGCATCCCAATGCTAGCAAGATTATCCCAAAGACTTTTACGATTCTCCATTAAATTACTACCATAAACTGCCGTGACTATAAAGGCCTATTTTTGCCCACAAAATTTCACTTTGCAATGCACCATTTGAGCATTTTCACTTATAATATCTACCTGAACAAACTTAGCCTGCCATATAATCAATATTCTACCAGAAATAACAATGCTAGAATAACAGTTCCAATTCAGAAAGTTATCTATCATCATATCATGAACTTTTTCATGTTTTACTTTAGTCTCAAACAAAGCACCAAAGCCAATTTTATTCAACCTACAAACATTAGGAATAGCTTTTTGTTTGTCTATCTTATTCATGCCTTTAACATTCCATCCAATCATGTTATTTGCTTTCATTAAACAATAGATCTGAGTTAGGAAACAACACCTTATCAGCTGTTGTATCTTGCAAAACAGCATAGCCATTACTAGAATTCATCACCTTTGGATCTTCCTTAGCCACATTAGAATCAGTCTACCTCGAAGCAATACATTTTGGTGTAATCCGATTACCACTAGCAGCATTACAAACTGTTCCCCTCTCTATTTTTCCCTTCTGACCATCTTTCAAAACCAGATCAGTAGCTAATGTATCAGCAACAGACCTATTTTCTAGCTCTTTATCCTTCCCTGGAATGTCCCCTGAGTGTTGATCATTTTTCTTTGCCACTTTTGTCTCATTTTCAACAACTGGTTTCTTCTTCCAAACAACCTTCTTCTCTTTATTGCAGTTTGCAACCGTGTGTCCTAAATTAGCACAAGCTGAACACTTCGAAGGGAGCCATTCATATTCAATTGTTTGTTCCACCAGCTGTTTCTTTTCATTGATGAAAGAAATAGATTTGGGAGGAGCATCCAAAATCTCAATTTCCACAAGGACTCGGGTAAATTTCACCATTGATCGCTC
The DNA here is from genome assembly GCF_029168945.1 of Cannabis sativa. NCBI lineage: Eukaryota > Viridiplantae > Streptophyta > Magnoliopsida > Rosales > Cannabaceae > Cannabis > Cannabis sativa. Next base: position 6,393,309 of record NC_083605.1, read on the forward strand.
TTGAATCACCTTGTCAATCATGATAGGTTTGCCAATTGCGCTAACTAAAGCACTAAGATTATTCTTGCCCCAATATTGCAAAACCCAACCCATTTAACTGAATCCAAACCGGTACAGAATTAATCATTCTAACCGAGTCAAGATCAATTGTCAATGGCCTAAGAACAACTGGATTTTTATCAAAATGAATCACACCAACTTCCAGAATAAGATCTCGAGTTGCCTCATCTAAAACATTCACCAATGTGCAACCAGAGTGCATCCTAATTCTCAATTGTTGATTTAGCCAAAAAAAACAAAAAAAAAAAAAAACATCTTAATACTTAAATTCATTTCATATTGGTTCATGTTATTTTAATGAAGATCATTTTTAATTCTCAATTGTTAATGGGACAAATTATTATCTCAACTTTGGAATTCTTGTTGGTTTACACTAATCATTAAGTACCATCAAATTTATCATTTTAATAAATTTTGCTAACATTTTTTTCTCTTAAAACTTTATTACATAGTATTTTCATTTAAGTTTTATTCAAATTATTATTTCTCTAAGGATTTTTATATCAAACATATTTTCATCAAAATAATATTATTTATTATAATATTTAATAATTATAATAATTACTTACAAATATAAAGTGTGCCATACACGTAATTTTAACTTAATATATATAAATATATATAATTGTTTAGAGATTAATAAATATGAAATAAAAAAATAGAACTTTGATTCATTAGGAGATTGACAGGTACATTTTGAGAGATTGTTACCACATTTTGAGAAATTTATCATGTCTCAAAAAAAAATCTATTACCAATCAGCTTTAAAACATCTTTTACCTTAAAATATATACAAATAATTAATTAAAGGGGAATTACCCCATATAGAAAAGTATATGGGGTTTCTAAAGTGGTTGCAGCGCTAGTTGCAATAAGAGTTTCTATACGATTTTTTGTTGCGATTTAGGTTACAGCGCTAGTTGCAATAGGGATTCTATGTTGAATTCCGTAAAAATGCAAAAAAAAAAAAAAAACCTGCTTTAAAGTGTAAAAATGAAAAAAAAAAAACCTTAATTAAATATACATATATTTTTATTTTGAGATTTTTTTTCAGGGGCATCTGCCCCTCTCGCTTTATGTGGGTAAATTTACTAATATTCTTGATTAAATTTTTGACATCTTCAAATCAATTCATAGTTGATTTTGTCATATTTTAACAATTTTTAAATTAACTCTTAAATAATAATCAAGTTCAAATTATCTAGCAATCATACTCAAACATAAAATTGCAACCTTACACATCTTTACCATTTTGATAGGGTTGTTCAACTAACTATTTTTCAAAATAAAATAGTTTATATCATTAGTGAGAAGCATCAAATTTTTGACAAGATATTGAGTATGTCACGAAAATTATCTTCAACACTATTTATTTTCCAAACACCCATTTTATTTCTCATAGGGGGGGCTTTAGAAGTTGGATTGATTTTTTTTTTTACTTCTTTTTGAAGATGAAAAGAGCAACCATCCACTCTTCACCATTGTTATATCCAAATAGTTCAGCAATTGCAATGAAAAATGTTCTCCAATAAACAGTCCACTTAACAGCATTCTCCTTTCCATAAGTTGATTCCATTATTGGCTTTATCGACCTTACATTCTTATCCATTCTTTTTAGCCACTCTTCACTGCACTAAAATTTTTTGCGTGTTACTAGATACACAATGAGTATTTGCTATTATATTAATTATTAAATTAAAATATGTAGAAATAATATAAGATGTTCAACAGTAATGATGCCTAGTTGCCTTCAACATTTCTCATATAGTTAAGAAAAGAGAATGAAGATGAGCTTGTGTGTTAACTAACACAACTCTTGATATTCATTATATATAGACAGAAAAGTAAGATTACAATATAACTGAAAAATAGTTAGAGTAGCTGACACCAACTGTAAGTGTAACAAACTCACTACAGCTAAACCTAAAATAACTAACTCTAACTAACTATATTTCTCTTCACTATTCCCCCCCCCCCCCCTTAAGCTGTATTTGGAGTGTTCCAAATTCAGCTTGTTACATAAAAACTGAAACCTTGGAGAAGATAATGGCTTAGTAAATAGGTCTGCTGTTTGATCTTGAGTGGGGATGTAGCAAATTTCAAGCTTGTTCTCTACAACTTGCTTTCTGAGGTAGTGCACATTGAGCTCTATATGCTTTGTCCTTGTATGAAAAACTGGATTCAAGGCCAAGGCTTGAGCACTGTGATTGTCACACCATAATACTGGAGGTGTTTTGTGCAACTTGATGCCAAGTTCAGTGAGTAAAGAGTGCATCTAGACTAGTTCAGTAGCTGCTGAAGCAAGGGCTTGATACTCAAACTCTGTGTTGGATCGAGCCACTGCTTTTTGTTTCCTGGAACTCCAATTAATAAGATTACCCCCTAGAAAAATGTAGAATCCACTGGTAGATTTTCTATCATCCAAACTAGAGGCCCAATCAGCATCCGAATAGGCTTCAAGTGTAAATGGGTTTGAAATGAAGACCAATGTGAGGAGTGCCTTTGATGTATCTGAGAATTCTTTTGTAGGCATTCTAGTGATTAGTAGTTGGGGCTTTAAGGTATTGACTGAGCTTGTTAACTGAATAAGCAAGGTCTGGTATGGTTAGAGTCAAATACTGAAGAGCTCCTATGGTGCTTTTGTACAGTTCTGGTTTTTCAAATGGTGGACTGCCATTGAGAGCTAAATTGTTGACTAGAATCATGGGAGTAGAACACTCTTTTGCATCTTCAAATTGTGTTCTATCCAATAAGTCAGCAACATACATGGATTGTGTCAAATATAAACCAGAAGAATTTTCGTAAGCTTTAAATCCTAAAAAGTAACTTACTGATCCAAGGGATTTGAGAGCAAACTTGTTGTTTAGAGCTTCAATTAATCTTGATATGGCTGCTGTATCTCCACCTGTGATTAAGAGATCATCTAATTAATCTAGAACCAATAATAGACATCCTTGCTGATATTGAAAAAACAGAGAGGTATCGAAGATAGAAGCTTTGAAACCCCAACTAATAAGAGTGGTCTTGAGAGTATCAAACCAGGCCCAAGGAGCTTGTTTTAAACCATGGAGTGATTTATTTAATTTACACACATAATCTGGTTTTTTCAGGGTCTTCATAGCCTAGGGGTTGTTGAATAAACACTTCTTCTTGTAACTCACCATTTAGAAAAGTATTGTTGACATCAATTTGTTGGATATCTCAATCATAGGTGACTGCCAGAGTAAACACCAATCTGATTGTAGCAGCCTTTATGACAGGACTGAAAGTCGTGGTGAAATCCAAACCTTATGCTTGTTCAAAACCCCTCACTACTAACCTTTCTTTAAACTTGTCAAGTGATCCATCTTTATTGTACTTTGTCCTATACACCCATTTATTTGACAGTATGTTCATATCTAGTGTAGGAGGAACAAGTATCCATGCCTTTTTCCTCTTTAATGCAACATTTTTAGTGTCCATTACTTTCTTCCAATGAGGCAAACTCAAGGCCTGTTTTACTATTTTTGGTTCTTCATATAATTTCTGTTTAGAAGCTGCAACAAGATATACCTTAGATTTATAGACACCAGATTTAGATCTGGTTTGCATAGGGTGTCCCTGAGGCAAAAGGGGAGGAAGAACAGGTATGTGTACAGCAAGTAATATGGTTTCACTGGATGAAGAGGATGAATTGGAAGCTGAGTTATCAATGGGAGACTGAGAGAGATGATTTTCATCTGAAATGGGATCAATGTTGGAAAAAGAGGAGGAGATATGTGGAATATCTGGTGGAGAATATGCTATGCTATGGGATATGGAACCAAACTGAATATTTGGTATATCAATATAATCTAATATAGAGGGAATTACATATGCAGGAGCAAGGTTATTATTGTAAGAGGAAACAGTTGGCTTGGATGAGAATAAAGTGGAGTATGGAAATTCATGTTCATTGAAATTGACATTTCTAGCAATGTAAATTCTACCAGAGGAATGAAGACACCTATAGCCTTTGTGAAATGGACTATATCCAAGAAAAACACACTTAGATGTTTTAAACTGAAACTTGTGTTGATTGTAGGGCATGAGAAAAGGAAAACATGCATTTCCAAATGTTTTCAAAAAATTATATTCTGGTATGGAGTTATAGAGGCTCTCAAATGGTGATTTGTATGCATTGACTAAGGTGGGAAGTCTATTGATTAGATATACAGCAGAGACAAAGGAATCCCACCAAAAATTTAGTGGCATCTTAGCTTGAGCCAACATGGTTAACCCCATTTCAGTGACATGCCTATGTTTTCTTTCAACTCTTCCTTGTTGCTGGTGAGTATGTGGACAAGGGTGTCTAAAGAGAATGCCTAACTTTTGCAACATAGGTTCTAATTTTCTGTATTCTCCCCCAGTCTGTTTGCAGGCCCTAAATCTTGGTGTCAAATTGTTTTTCCACAAAGGTTTTATAGGTCAGAAATGTGGGAAAGGCTTCTATTTTGGTTTTCAGAGGATAGATCCAACTATATTTAGTAAAGGCATCTACAAACAATATATAATATCGATATCCTTCAAGTGTAGGATATGGAGAAGGACCCCAAAGGTCTGAATGTATAAGTTGGAATGGTTGAGTAGTTTCGAGAGATGAACTACTAAAATGCATAAGATGATTTTTACCATATTGACAAGCATCACAAAAGGATAAGGCAGATTGAGAAAACTTTTTATTCATTGTTTGTAAGACTTTTCCAAGAATTACAAAAGAGGGATGTCCTAATCGATTGTGCCGCATTACAACAATTCGATTGGATTCTTTATAGTTATTAATAGAAGAAGTACTGGGAGTACAAGTAGATTTATTACAGGGTTTAGTGGTACTAAAATTCACTAATGGTGTATGCAAAATATAAGTGACTAAAGCAGAGGCAACATGTTGATGATGCTGAGAAGATGGTAAAGAAAGCTGGTAGAGTCCTTGATTAAGGCTTCCCTCCAAAAGGACTTGCCTCGAAATCTTATCAATAACAAAGCAGACATTTGCATCAAACAAGATTACAACATTATTGTCAAGAATGAATTGAGATATACTGAGTAGATTTTTTTGAATTGTAGGAACATGCAACACTTTGGTCAAGAACAAAGGTGTTAACCCGAAATTCGGCTAGCACATCAGAGGAAAACACATGTCAAGCTGGGAAAGTATAAATCTAGACACATAATTATAATTACATTTGAAGAGGAATAACTCATTAAAAACATAATTGATAGAGTGTTTTATAACTCAGATGACTAAATAGTCTTCTGGGAGATAAAGATATACAAAGTGTCGCCTTGTGCATTAACGAGAAATCATGTAACTTCAGGTGTACAAGACGAGGCACTAACCTTGTTATGTGGAGAGGATATAATAACCGTGAAAACACTTAGCGTATAATTTACAGTATACAAGCTACGTATGACAGAGGGGTGAACCAAAGCAACTGACAGCGAGGTGGCCACCTCGCCATAGGAAGACATGCTCATGTTAAAGATCACCTCGTCACTAAAAGCTGCAATTGTCAGATAAGGTATTAAGTTTCCATAGTAAAAGCGAAGAGATTTGCATTATCAACCTTGGAAAGAAGTATGACAAGCTCCAGCTCGCTATTTGCTCTATTCCCAGCGAGACCTTCCAAAACGATACGGTTTACAACGTATTTAATACACGTTTATTTTGACCCAGTAAAAGCAGGCTATTCACAGTTGTGTGATATTCAAATAATAACCGCATTTATTTAACGTGATATGTAATCAGACCCCATGATTTCAGGGGATAATCGTTGTAAAAATATCAGTCAACCCTGTAATTAATTGCCTACTATGTGACTATAAATAGAGGCAAGTTAGACTAAAAAAGAGGGGATGAAAAAATGATAAGAGAAAAAATCCCTGAAAAACCATCAGAAATCTAATAAGATTGACTCGTGGACTATGTAGAATTTTAACTGCAAAACCACGTAAAAAATCATGTGTGTTTATATTTTCCTTTTCTTTACCGTCTTTATTTTTTTGTGAATGTTTACCATTCAGACTCAGATTTTGATTAACGAAGATCTACGTTAACAGTTTGGTGCTTTCATTGAGAGATTTCGTGAAAAAGCTCAAACAAAATCCTCCTTACATAAAAAATAATATTCTTCTTATGGCTGACAATGAAGAAAATAATCCTTATGAAGGAGCCACTCATCGTCCTGGAAAAGAGCCAATGAGTCCCCAAGGATCATATGACCTATCATTTGAATAGGCCACAAGCTCTGGGAAAACCCAGGATTTGGGAAGCAGACTTGAAGGGCCTAAGATAAGCAACTGTCCTCTCTTCTTAATCTAGTTGACGAGGATGGCGCCTATGATCCAATAAGGTACATATCAATCTTTGAATTAGAAAATTGTCATCTCAGGCATCGATTGGAGGAAGCAAATTGGCGTAATGCTGAATTAGAACGTGAGGTAGCTACAACCAGGGCGGCATAGGGGTATAGCTCCCAAAATCAACCTGACCATGGAGAAAGAGAACCACGAGGCAAACCTCGTAACTCGCAAACCAGGGGGCAAGAGGCAACCCAAAAGTATCCCCAGAACGCTCAGGAGAGACAACCTGAGGAAGGTGGGGGATAACTTGAAGGTGAGATGCCATATGATCAACCAGGAACCAAGAAACCGGAAGTTCCCCACAGGAATAAGGGACATCTAGGGAACAGCCTGGGATGCCTGGGTCCTCATTCAGGGATTGCCAACCTTCTCTCCAAGCTCATAGGAAAGGAGCTTGCACAAATCCCAATAGGAGGAACGAGACGAACCAAACCTTAGGAAGAAGAGCAGGACGTGAAGAGGCGAGTGCTACCATGAGGCGCACGGTAACTCATATTCGATCAATGCAAGGAGAAGAGAATACTCGTCACAGCGATGATCAAAAAGGCAAAATACAGTCTATGAGTGGAGCAAGATCCGCCAGCCTTTATGGCCAATTGGACCTACGAGAACGCTTGAACCAGAAAAAACTTGATCTTCGTCAATAACTTGGTCCAAAGCAAAGGGATTCAATCCATTTGCGAATAGACGAGTTGGAGAATATGTTCAGGAGGCATCAAGTCGGGGAGCCGGGAAAACAATTGGGATGCGATTCTATTGAAGAATTCGAGTCGGAAGCTTCAGGGTCAAAGAGGAAAGATGACTCTAAGAGGTCGTCCAAAGATAAGAAATAGAAGAAACACGACAAATACGTACCCATTTATACTAACTAAACTGAGCTTAATGGAACTCAGGAACCGCGCATGAACAGGAGATCGTTTTTAGTGAACCGAAGCCTATGAAGCACGCGAGACGTAAAAGGGACCTAACTAAATGATGTGAATACCATGGAGGTATTGGGCATAATATAGAAGAATATCGTTAGTTGAAAGATGATATAGAAGGTCTCATAGCGTGAGGACACTGTTGGAATTTATTTTACCAGGATCTTAAATCTACTCACAAGTATGTTATTTAACATCCTAAATATGAACTTTCTAAAACGATAATAAACACATATAAAGTTAAGAAAACCTTACATTGGTTGCAGCGGAATAATATGTCTCCTTCCACTCAGATCTCTAACCCTTATATCCTTTCTGTTGCAGAGTATTATCAAGATCTGAGTCCGAATGTCCTTCTCTTGGATTTGGATCCTTCACGATCTTCCAAACTATGATAGAGGTACCACTTGCTGTGTGTGGGCACCACTCTTTTCACTAGGGTATCTCGAAATTGAAAGAGGAAGAGAAGAGATATAGGGTTCGGCTATAGAGAGAAAAGGGATGGCTCAAATTTCTGAAAAAGGCAGTTTTCTGAATAACTGAATAATTGCTTAACTGCTTAATATGGTGTGAGCCATCACTTTCTATTTATAGACAACTGCTAGGTTTAGGTTAGTAATTAATTAGCATTAAAATAATGAAAATAATAATTGGAAAATGCTTGCACAAGTGGCCGGCCTATGGTGTTAATGGGCCTCACTTGGATTTTGCAGTTTTCACAATTTTTTATTTCTATTTTCTCAAAAATGTCAATTTTCCAATTCTAACTATTTAAATGCCAAAACTAATTATTTAATAACGAAAATAGATTATTAAATAATATTGTCATTTAACATAGTTATTAATTAGACATATAAAGTCTCTTAATTAATAAATAAACCTAGAATCTCTTTTCTTTACAATTTCACCCCTACTTAGTGAAAATTCACAAATTATACATAGTGTAATTTTAGAATTATAATTGATTAATCATAAATCAATTATTAAGTCTTACAAGCAATATGGTCTCAACTAGAATGGGGACCATGGATCTATATTACTGAGCTTCCAATAAGCCGAACGGAATTTACGAAGTAAATTCCCTAACTTATTAATTCCTTGTTGAATCCACTCTTAGAACTTGGAATTGCACTCTCAGACTTATATAGAGCGTTCTATATGTTCCACGATATAGATACGCTATCTCATTTAACCATCGTTATAATCTTAATGTGATCAAAGATCCTCTATATAGATGATTTACATCAAGATAGGATAAATTTACCGTTTTTCACCCCTCAATGTATTTGGCCCCTTAAAACACTTAGCTACCTGTAAATGATGTTTTAGTGATCTAAGATATAGTCACTGAAACAAGAGCTCATCCATTTACTTCTATTTAGCTAAGCTCGAAGGGAATCATCACTTGACTTCTATACACCAGTAGAAGCTATAGATTCCATATTTATGTTTAGCGCTCCCACTCAGTTATACTATCATGTTCCCAAAATATACGTATCACCCTAACCCAAAAGTAGGCTTAACTAATAAATCAAAGAACATGAATAGTACTCCTGAGATTGAGCCTAAGCATATCTGGATTTAGATTCTTTTAATCTAAGATCAACTAGTGATATTGACTTGCAAAGATACAACGGTAAGTTTATAATATCTTGACCAAGTTCAATATCGGTCCAGTCCAATGTGTACTCCATACATTCGAAACTAGTATACTTTACCAATGTCCTGGAAAGAACATAACACTTACTCCAAGTGTAAGTATACTTTATCGCTGATTATGACATCAGTGTAAATCCAAAATACTGATGAAACAGGGACTTAGTCTTTTGAATCATATAATCACAATCACATTCCACTGTGTTGACAATACTGTAATTGTGAATAAATATATGTTCTGGACTTAACTGATTTTGTGCATATATTAAATATATATATATATTAAACCATAAACATGAAAAATACATGTTAACATAAATCATTTCAAATCTCTCAAATTGATAACTAATCAGATTGTAATGGGTTTTATTTAGGACACAAAACCCAACAGACACTTCTGGCAATATGTAAGGGGGCAGAAAAATGTCCAAGACCAGCCCAATCTACCCAGTAACCCAAGCGACCAGGGACCATAACCTTCCTTTGTAGGAGGAAAGAATACTTCGTTTATCTCTAGAGGAGAACATGTTGCAAGAAAAGTGGGACAAGGGGCATTAAGTCTGGTCAAGCAATTACGTAAAAGTATTGCAAAGTATTCAAATACCGGCTCGCAATGGCTGCCATATAGAGTTGCAACACAGAAAAGTCGGTCGTCAACCAGTGGCAGTTAGGACAAACGACTGAAACCAAGATCAATTCACCTGGAACCTGGGGAATGGCAAGGATTGATCCTGGATATCGAAATAATTGTGGGAATATGTTAGGGATTGACCTTGAGCATCAAAACCCATTTTATCAAAACCAGATGCTTCTGGAAGATTGATAAAATAAACAATTAAACTGGGAAAGTTCTTATGAGATTAAATCGATGGAAAATTAATGATTTTATACCGCATTGCTGAGGTAATATTTTGAACTTCAGTTGTGAATAAAGTAATCATCTCTTTCGACAAGTAATTATAAAACATGACCCCTTAAAATTACTTGAGGGGCATATATGTATGATTAACCGGAATTTATCTAGAAATACATGATATAATACAAACCCACCACTTTAAAAATAATTTTTTTTTTTGAATTTTATAAAGGTTTTTGACCAAACCTTTTTGGCAAAAAAGGGGTCAAACTGTTATAACTTCCTGACCAAACCTTTTTGACGAGAAAGGGGTCGAATCGTTATAACTTCCTGATCAAACCTTTCTGACGAGAAAGGGATCAAAAAACTGTAATTTTTGATTAAAAACCTATCTGACGGGAAAGGGAAATCAAAAGTTATAAATGAGATATAACTCATAACTCGCGTGAAGCTGAATACTAAAAGCTCGCAGTAAAGGAAAGTATTAAACGAGACATCAAGGTGTCTTGGGAAAAGTACTTAAACCTAACACATGGATAAAGAATTACTCTATCCGTGTAAGCAACTAAAATATATATACAAAGTTTCAAGGTCATTGAAAATATATTCAAGTATGCTTGAAACAGATCATAACTGACTAGTGCGAGGCAGAATCAATGACTGCTCGCGAATTGAGAACATGGTTGATGATGAACAGCTCGTGCGTAAAGTAGGCCATTAACTACTCAACGCAAAAGAGATATGCGAGCGATGGAAACCCCTAAAATAATTTGTGCATGATCAAAATATGATTGTTTAATTTGTGAATGAAACACAAGCATACGACTCCATATTGAAGTTCAAACATAAAAGTACGAGGCATCAAAAGATAAAATAAAAAGTAAAGTTTGCCATCCAACTTCGCAAATTTGTCTTTAAAATGGTACCGCAAGGGGCAAACCATTGTCTCGGTCCTAAGGCCATTACCTTACAAAAAAAAACGATGATGAAGAAAGAGATATATAAAAACCAAGCCTACATAGTAGGAGACTTGGATGTATCTTCTTCTACCATTGCTTCAGCCTCTTCCTCCTCCATCCCGACCTTCTCGCAATAAGCCAAAACTTCCTTCTCGTCTTCCTCCAAGAAGCTTGTGACCATGTTAGGATTTGCCATCAAGGCTCGATAAACGGTACGAAGGCCGACCTTGTTGCATCGCTTTACGGTTTCGACCTCTTTCCCTTCGAGTTCCACCTCATTCTCTTTAAGTTCGACCTCTTTCTCTGCGAGTGCCTTCTTAAGTTCGTTGCACTCGTCAATCTTGGTCTTTGTGGCCTTCTCGGCTTTTTCAAGACTTTTCTTCAACTTCTCAGCTTCCTGTTTGAGACGGATATTCTCCTGCTAAGTGTCGTTCCATTGGTGAGTCAAGACCTCGCGTTGAGCTAGAGATTTTTAGACCTCACCCTCTAGGTATTTGAGCCGCTCCAGGATTCATGATGGGAGGTAAAAGAAAGGAAAGAAGCCTGGAGAATTACGAGCAAATGAATATAAAAAACAGGGAAAGGAAAAATAATACAACAAACTTACCATGAGGGTATGGTGCAAGTTCCTCGAAAGCGTATCTTCTGGATTCCCGAGATTAATTAGATCCCATCATGGGGAAGGAGAGCCTTGAGTTGGCGCCAGCAGGTAGACCCAAACAACTAGGCAAATTCAGAACCAGCCTTCCCTGCTGTGGCCAACAAAGCTTCAATGGCCTAGCTCGAGGAGGCAGAGGCATGAGTTATTTCAGGAGGAGGTGCTTTGGTGTTGGGATCAACCGGAGGAGGAGCCCATTCATGGGTCTCGGATTCAGAGATCTCGAGGTTGATGGGCTTGGATACTATCTTCTTTTTGTAGGTAGTGGTTTTCTTTGGCCTTTTAGAAGGCACCACCTCGTCCTCTGCAGGGGCCCCTGAGTCAGCTACCCTTTTCTTCCCTTTCCGATCCATGAGATCCTCGAAACGCATGTCTGCAAGGCAAAAGGAATTGTTACAATTATTGAAAGGCAAATGAAAAGGAAAAGAGGAGTACGATTTTCCACCTAAGGAATTTACCAAAGCCACTAGAAGGCAAGCTATCACTAAAAGAAGGGGTAGAAGGACCGTAGTATCCACTAAAATCCATACAACCTGTAATCTTGAATATATCAAAGGGTTCGATTGGCTCTAAATCCCAGCTCACATCGATATGGCTTTCCCTATCTGTCATGGTACCATATAGCTCGGCTATACCATAATATGACTTGTTACAGTAATGTGGACGTGGAATCTAGGGTACCAGCTATCAAATCTATGAGCAATACAATCTATGAGAAGGGAATTCCAAATATAAAAATTAAGGCGGCTATCTTTGAAGGTAACTAATGTGTTACGATCAGCCCTAAGTATTGTGGGTGACCAACCACATTGATTATCTCGGGATGCTCCTTCACCGGCTTCCCAAGGGTATGTGTTTTGAGGGTATAGTGCTCAAGCCATGCGATCTCAGGCTTTATCCTCCTTCAGAACAGGAACCTGTTGCCAAGAAGAATACTTGGGAAATTTATAATTACAAGTGTAATCCTTGTCAATAAGAAGGCCCACGGATCTCAGATTGGCCTCGTTTAGAAGAAAGTCACACGACCTAAGGCCATGAGGAAGGGTCAGCAGGAGCTTGTACCGGTTGACCATCTCGGGAGTAGGGACGGATCTTTTTGAGAGGGCTATAAAAAATAAAAACCTTGGTCACAAAACATAGAATGGAAAGACATGGAACAATATAACCGAGCCTAAAGAAAACAATCACTTACGTATTTTTCGGAAGGAGGTTGTGCCGATTGGGGAGAGGCCAGTTGTCCAAAAGAAGTCGTCTTTGAAAGATACTTTGTTTAGCAGGTCTACAATAATTTTAAACTCGCTATAGTGTGTACTGAGATAATAAAAGCCCCCTGCGACATTTTTTGTCGCTGGAACAGCCTTAACAGAGTAGAGATCTACTGGTGTAGGGCACTCCCATTTCATAATTTTATACAAGACCTTCAAACTAGCAAGAATTCTGTAAGAGATAGGATTCAGTTGGAATGGGGCAACCCCAAGGTGGTATATGTAATTCTTAAAGTAGTCACGAAGAGGGAGTATGGCCCCTGCACTAATGTGTTCGAGACTCTAGGCACCTATGCCAGTCGAGCCACTGATACTGGTCTCACCACTGGCTCCCTCAAGGGTCTCGCCTGTAAGACGCGCAGGGGTAACAACTAAACTCACCCTCTCGCACTGACCTAACTTGGCATAGTCACCCTAGTTCGATTCCATATGTCTTCAGTATATCACCTATGTAGCCTGAGATAGTTCGCACCTTCGATTCTATTAACTCGGTGTCAAAGGTGACGCTAGGATCTTGGGGAGTCTCTGATGTACGTGGCTTGGGAGACATTATTTCAAAGTCCTAGTCACCTGGTTCAAAAGCAATCGTGACTTTGGGTAAAAATAAAGGTTTAGCGAAAGGAATAAAGGACACACTAGGAGGTTCTGGCGAAGCTATATCTCGCAAGAAACAACGTTTGCCTTCGGTGATTTCTTGCAAGAAGCGCCTGTGGCAACTAGCATTATCTTCCTAATAGGCTCTTACTAAATGTTCCCTAACCCTAGCATCATTTAACTCTAATTCGGATGTGGGTTTTGAAGGGTTGGGTTTATAAGGGACGACTGATTCTGTAGGAAACTCAAATTCTAAATCTTCTGGACGATAAATTTCTGAACCAGGTTGGGACATTGCTGCAAGAAGAAAGCAATCCTAATCCCTGGAAAGAATTTTATCAAACCTGATGATGGTAAGTTGAAGGTTCTGAAAAAACCTACGTATTGCTTGAACCCTAATGTTAACCCAAATATAGTTCAACCCTAAAAATTACTAAAACCAAATGAGATGGCAACGATACAAACAAATGATGCAGCAATTAAACTCAGAAATGCAATATAACAAGCATATAAGATATCAAGAAGAAAAGCTACTTACTGTTCAAAGTCAGGATTTGAGGCGATAGACAACTCTTCCTACGAATTTTTGAATGCAATGAGGATCTCTTCGAGAAGATGAAGTCGGAGAAAACTCGTAGAGAAAATATCAAGGACAGGGATGGCATGCAAAAACTCAATGCTATTTCCTAACAAAGAAGCTTAAGAGTTTCTCAAAATTTCTAAAATGGAGGAAATAGTGCAAAGGTGGTTCCTTTTTCTTACTTTATACTCTTGACACCAGTTTCGTTGGATCAAAGAAATTTTTGATCCTATGGACAGAATTCGAAGTAGAAGTGGAAAAGATAGTTATTTAATGCTGATGTACCTCGAAACCGCAAAACTGCCAAAATCAGAGGACTTGCATTTTTTCAAAAGGGATTATGACAAAAATACCCTTTGTAATCATTAAAAAGTACTTTTTTATTAATTTTTTTTAAGGGGCAATGATTATACCCGAAATTTGGCTAGCACATCAGAGAAAGATACATGTCAAGCTGGGAAAAATATAAATCCAGACATGTAATTATAATTACATTTGAAGAGGAATAACTCGTTAAAAACATAACTAACAGAGTGTGTTTATAACTCGAGTGACAGAATAGTCTTCTAGAAGATAAAGATATACAAATTGTCGCCTTGTGCATTAACGAGAAACCATGTAACTTCAGGTGTACAAGACGAGGCACTAACCTTGTTACGTGGAGAGGATATAACAACCGTGAAAACACTTAGCGTATAATTTACAGTATACAAGCTAAGTATGTCAGACGGGTGAACCGAAGCAACTGACAGCGAGGTGGCCACCTTGCCATAGGAAGATATGCTCATGCTAAAGATCACCTCCTCACCAAAAGCTGCGATTGTCAGATCAGGTATTAAGCTTCCATAGTAAAAGCGATAAGATTTACATTATCAACCTTGGAAAGAAATATGATAAAGCTCTAGCTCGCTATTTGCTCTATTCCCAGCGAGACCTTCCAAAATGATACGGTTTACAGCGTATTTAATACACGTTTATTTTGACCTAGTAAAAGCGGGCTATTCACAGCTGTGTGATATTCAAATAATAACCGCATTTATTTAACGTGATATGTAATCAGACCCTATGATTTTAGGGGATAATCATTATATAAATATCAGTCAACCCTCTAATTAGCTGCCTACTATGTGACTATAAATAGAGGCAAGTTAGACTAAAAAAGGGGGGATAAAAAATGATAAGAGAAAAAGTCCCTGAAAAACTATCAGAAATCTAATAAGATTGACTCGTGGACTATGTAGAATTTTAACTGCCAAAACCACGTAAAAAATCCTATGTGTTCATATTTTCCTTTTCTTTACCGTCTTTATTTTTTTGTGCAAGTTTACCATTCAGACTCAAATTTTGGTTAAAGAAAATCCGCGTTAACAAAAGGTTTAGATGACAAAATGCAAGAATTGCCAATAACAAAAATAGGAAGAGAAGCACCATTACCTACAGTAAGTTTGCCTTTGCCTTTGTAGTCAACTTTGTCTGTGAGACTTTGTGCATTGGACACTATATGGTGTGAAGCTCCACTATCAAGAAACCACTGTGGATCAACAACTGTTGAAGCAGTAGTACGCAATGCTATAGGGTCATCTGTGGGGTTTTCAGTAGAGGCAGAGTTGTTTTCACCTTGATAGCTCAGGTCAAACCTGTGATAGCACTTGAGTGCTGTGTGTCCAACACGACCACACACTTGACAAATTGGGCAATTAGCAGCACGATTGTTAAGGTTTCGACCTCCTTATCCTCTGGTGGAACTACGACATCCACGACTATTAGGACCATTGGTGGATGTAGAGGAGGGGTTTTTCTTGTTTGCAGCTGCATAATTTGCAGTTGGATTATGAATATCCAAGGTTGCAATCGATGTTTGTTGATCGATTCTCATTTCCTGAGTTTGAAGTAAGAATTGAACATCTTGCAAAGTGACTGATTCTTTGGAGGTGAGAGTGACTATAGCAAGGTCATACTCATTGCCAAGACTGCCAAGAATGTACAAGATAAGCTCATCATCTGTTATTTGTTGGCCAGCAGCCATTGATGCGTCTCCAAGACAACGCATCTTGAGAATGTACTCCTCAATTGTGGTTGATCCTTTCTTTGTCGATTGAAGTAATCCACGAAGGTGTAGAATTTGTGCTCGATAAGTGTTTGTAAAATGTTGAATGAGAACATTCCAGAGTTTAGTAGAGGAAGCACATCTAGTAACATGTCCAAGCATTCTTTCGGAGATGGAGTTGAATAACCAACTCATGAGAAATTGATCAAGGCTTAACCAGTCGACCAATTCTGGATTTGGAATGGATCGTGATTCATCTGAGGGATCAATAATGGTAGCTGGAGGTCTTGCGCGTGCACCAGTGAGAAATTCTTCCAATTGATGAGCACGAACTGTGGACAACACCTGACATTGCCAATACAGATAGTTACTCCGATCAAGACGAAGATTAAGGGGAACTATGTGATTTGGAATCACTTGAGCAGCAGTAGCAGAAGGTAGATTCAATGTTGTAGAAGAAGATGAAGCCTCAGGTCTGAAACCAGCAGCTGAAGAAGATGCCATGGATGAAAACTTCAAGATTAATATCGAGAAAGAAACGAAAAAAAAGAACCAAGAAACTCTGATACCAAGTTGAGAAAAGAGAATGAAGATGAGCTTGTGTGTTAAGTAACACAGCTCTTGATATTCATTATATATAGACAGAAAAGCAAGATTACAATATAACTGAAAAATAATTAGAGTAGCTGACACCAGCTGTAAGTGTAACAAACTCACTAACTAACTCTGACTAACTATATTTCTCTTCACTAATACATATACTATTATAGTGACCAAGGTAGAAATATAAGTTGGTATGAAAGTGTACAAGTAATAATTAGACTAAAATAAAATATTATAAATTAATGTATATTTTTAAGGAGTAATAATTATGACACTCAAAAAGTGTCTCTCTCCTCTTTGTTTCTCTCTCAGCTTTTAACTAGAACTATGGTACAAGGTGGCGCGAGGAAGAAAGGGAGACCAAGGTATGCTGCCGCTCTAATAGTGAAAAAGAAGGGCATACCTCACTGTGGGGGAAGAAGATGAAATCCATGGAGGAGTTACTTGGAGGGGCTCTGATTGACTTCTCATATCCAGACTCAGAAGATGAAAACATGAATAATGCACATGAGAATATACTTTCTCCTCGTTCATCTCTTAGACTGATTCAAAAGTAAGAAGAGATCAAGAAGGATTTCTCTTATTTTCTCAGTGCAACAAAGAGATGCGAGCAAGCTATCAACTTAGGTAAAATTCCTTCCCCCTATTCTCAGATATTAAAATGTGTTTCAGAATTTGGATGACAAATTTGAGAAGTCCTTAGTAGAGGATAGGAAGAAAGGAAATATTGTCAAAATTGAGATAGAAGATATTGAGGAAGAGATCCAATTTTGGAACTTAGTAATGATGTGCTACGTTCTAGGATCTAATCTTCCAATGGGGGGGTTTTTGAAGGGTTTGTTCAAAGACTTTGGAAAGAGAAGGTAGATAAGGTGGGGCTGATTACTTATGGGGTGTTTATTGTTAGACTTTTAAATGAGGAAATAAAAAACAATATACTATCTAATGGTTTCATTTTCTTTGATAAGAAACCAGTAGTTATGAAGGCTTGGGACCCCTTGGTGGATTTTAAGAAAAGAGTGGGTTGGTTGCTCCAATTTGAGTTTAAATTCATGATTTGAATTTCAAGTATTAGAGTGAACGTGTTTTATTTAAGATCATCAGACAAGTTGAAAAACCATTGATGTTGGATGATTTCACAAAAAATAAGGTGAGACTAAACTTTGCAAGAGTTATGATTGAAGTAGAATTGGCCCAAGAGTTTCCTGAGCGGATAAAGTTTTTCGATAAATGGGATGAGGAACAAACTATTACTTTACACTTTGAATGGAAGCCAATTTTATGTTCCTATTGTAAAGGATAGGGACACGAAACTGAAGAATGTTGAAAGAGGAATGTAGTGAAGCCTTCAACCAAAGCTGAATGAGAATTGAAGAAATAGGGGAAAGCACCAAAGATAGAAATTCCACCAGATAAAGATGGTTTTCGAGTGGTCAAGAAAGGGGGGAAAGTCCCTAAGTTTTATCTAGTTCCTACTGTGGTTACTAATAATTTTGACGTGCTTGGTGAAGCTGGGGAAAGCTCAACAGTCATGGAAATTATGGCAGAACAAGGGAGGGAAGATAACACTAGTGGAGGGGGAGATCCTCCATTAGTGAATGGATAGAATCATGAATTGGAACGTCTGAGGGCTCAACAAGTCTAAAAAGAAAATGGAAGTTAAAAGAATGACTGGGAAAATGAGAGTGGGGCTTGTGGGTCTCTTGGAAACAAGGGTAAGGCCTCAAAATTTGGGGTCCTTATACCTTAGGATGTTCTGAGATTGGTGTTTTTATACCAATAGTGCTTGGCATAAAGGTGGTCGTATCTTGATTAGTTGGAATTTGAATGTAACGTCCCCGCTTCAAGCCTCCATTGGGTCCTTACACCCACGGAATAATGGCTCTTATACACGGGTACGTCACTCTTGCTGCTTCATGGATTGATGACTGGCCCTACAGACCAACACGAGCGTTTCCAGCGTGCTTTGTCCTCACTCACACGCTTCCTGGGAAAACTTCCCAGGAGGTCACCCATCCTGAAATTACTCCCAAGTCAAGCTCGCTTAACTGTGGAGTTCTTTCGAGATGGGCTACCGAAAAACAAGATGCACCTTGTTGATATAGGTAGTACCAATCAATCCATTTAAGCCCTCTTCAACTGTGTAGTCCCATACCTACACAGTCTCAGAATCATCCCACTTGACCTTTCCCAGGCGGTGTGGGATTGCACAGCTTACCCGGTATTTCCCCTTACGGATCACGGGACTACTGACTGTCACATTGAATATGTTCTAAATCAATATTCGTTATTACTCTAGTCAAATGATTCACTAAGAGGTTAAAGCTAGAGGTAGAGGTAATACGTTCTTGATTACCTTTGTCTACGATTTTAACAAGTCATAGGGAGGGAACCATTATGGCAAGATTTAAAAGAGCTAGCTAAGGGAATTACTATTCCTTGGATAGTTTTAGATGATTTTAATGATGTGTTGAGCCCTGAAGAAAGAGCCACTTGTGATCCATTATGAGCCCAAAGTGCCATTGGTTCAAAAAGATATTTGTGATCCGTTGTGAGCCAAAGTGCTGCTGGTCCAAATAGATACTTTCACTATCTCCCTTTTAACCTCCATTTGGGACCTTCCGGCCTATGTGTGCCAGTTTTCAATGTTCGGTCTTTGACCTGTTTCAAAAATCCACAAATTTCTCGACGTGTACACCCACAAATTTCTCGATATTTGGCCTTGTGGGATTCTTTCAAATGTGACGTTCGGCCCTGTGGTCTCTTAAAGGTCGTTCGTTATACCCGCACTTTCCAGACCCCAAACGTGAGGAGGGTGTATTAGAGTAAGTCTCACATTGCTAATGTGTGGAAATAAATTGTCATATATAAGATGAATGGGCTACTCCTCCCATTGCCAATTAGTTTTGAGATGGAACCTCATTCATCTTATCCCCAAATTCTAACATAAACATACAAACAAAAGTGAATGTCTATCCTTAAAATTATTTGTGGTTAAAGTTAAATACACATCATTCGAAGCAATCTTGAGATCGGGCATAGTGCAAAGTCGACATCTTCGTGATTCTAGGTTAGAAAATGCTCCTTTAGCCCATTCTCTTTTTACACAGCCAACTTGTATAAAAAGTGTAATTTATGTGTGTGTCTAACATTACTCAATTTAAATAGTTTGTTTTTGTTGCCCCACATACGCAAACCATTATTATGCATTATTCTTACCTTGTCTGTGCGTAATGCTTCCCATTCACAAGCCAATGATCAATAACAGAAACATCATCCTGCAAGAAAATGCTATCAAATACTTGAAAGGGTGTAACATTAATTAGTAATATTTGATATTAATTAGTAATATTTGATATTGAATGAACCCATCTTAACAATATTCGCATGCAATAAGTAATGGAAGTTTGAAATTATAGATTATACAAACTTCATTAGTCACTAGAGAAATTTTTCATTTTTTCCGATATGCTGCCTTGCAAAAACGATGTTTGAAATAGGGTATCGAATATGTCTTTGAAAATCTATTTCTCAAAGAATTATAAAAATGAGATTATTATGCAAAATAATTATACAAAATGGCTATTTACAACCCTCAAATTCGGTAGGGTTTGTGGCATTAGCATCTCAATGTAGTAAGAAATGAAAGTTTGAGATTATGAAAGTACGAAAAATATATACATATATGATATATATGATCATAGCTCAAATTTGGTAGGTTATAATATAGATGCATTAGCAATATATATAACGAAAACCATCTCAACTTGAATTAAGAAAAGAGATATTTGATAGCAAAATTTACCTGGAAATACAATAATAGATTTGCTGAAGGCATAGTACCTCCAGTGAAGAAGTACCTTGTAATCCAATCATCTTCATTTACATCCTAAGTTATGCCATAAAACAGTACTTTAACTTAATCAAATTAACAAAACTAGCACAATCCAAAACTGTAATTATAAAAAGAAAAAAAGGGTATTAAATTATGAGGAGTTTTAAGAGCATCTCCAATGAAAAAAATATAAATATATTTTTAACATCTATTAAATTGGAGTGACAAAAAACTCCAAGAGAAAACGCCTAACAGTAACATCTTTTATATCTTCTCTGTTTTCATGTTCTTTATTATTATTTTATTATAACATAGAAAATTTAATTATTTAATATATATAATAATAAAAATAATATAGTATTATTTTAATAATTGTTAAAAGTGTTTACTATTAAAACATTTTAAAATAAAAAGTGCTAAAAATAATATGAAAAAGAGAAAATAAAATATAATATTTTTAAGGGATTTGGAGGTTTTTGATACTTTTCAAATGCTATAAGGCACTAGTGGTATCTAACACTCTCTTCGCTATTAAGCCAATTAAGTATCGTTGTTCAATCGCAAAACGACATATCTAGATGTGCTAGGCACTGTTGATACCCAATAACAATGTTTTTTCAAGAATATCATTTTTTTTCTCTTTAATAGTATATTATCTTTATATTTTGCTACTTAAGCTATCCACATCATCAAACATTCTCCAAAATGTTAGATGCTCTTCTTTACACTCTCTCTAATTGGATAACAAGTGTTATTTTTGAGTAAGATTTATTAACTTAATAATTAAATATGTATGATATTAATATTTTATTACAATTATGCCATTCATGTATTGTGCTTTTTTTTCTTCTCTAATATATATTTAGCATAGTAAATTTTTAAGCTAATTTATTTTGTTTATTGCTTTAGGTAGTGGGACAAAAACAATATCACACATTTTTCACAATAAATAGTTAACGTTATTTATTTTCTTTCAAATTCATTTATCATTTTATTAGGAATTTTTTTTTTTTTGGTATTAATTTTATTTAATATATACTCATCAAATAATAATTTATATATGCAATACTAATTTTATTAGGTAAGATACCATTTTATAAATAGTTGGTTAACAGAAATAAAATATTTTTTAAAGAAAAATGTAATGGAACGTTAATGAAGAAGAAATAAAGATTAATTAATATTAATAATAAAAAAAAAGCAAATTATATTGAGACTAGAGAGTGAAAAAAAAAATACTTTTGGATATGGTATTGGACGTGGTTGGTGGGAAAAAATTTTGTATGGGAAAATAAAACTTATGGAAGAAAAAAAAAAGAATAATGTTAATTAGCTTTATTATTAATTTAGTGTTTTTCCCTTTGTAATTATCAACATATATCGATTTCGATCTACTTAGACAGTTGCCATTTTCTTCTTTGTTAGTATGCTCAAGGGGTCCTACATATTGTACTGTGTAAGGATTATTTTGTGTGAAGGGAATAGAATATTTTTAGCATTCCCTTTGTCATGGCATCAGAGCCAACGGTACAATATGACATCTGAAATAAGTGGTGGGTCTACCCATTCTTCAGGGGATAACCAAACACAAAACCCTCAAAACCAAAATAACCTACCTATTAATACACAGTCGTCTCATACACCACCTACCCTCCCACCTTCGTCTTCCTTAGTCATCGAACATTTTTCCTCTGGCTTCCCTTCTGTCAACCAAACCATCGTCGTTAAGCTTGATGGCTCCAACTATCTGGTGTGGTAGATGAAAGTGTAGAACATTATAATTGCAAATGTCCTTGAAGGTTACATTGACATACAACTGGTTGATCAAGGGGTGGCTCTACGCCTCTCTATTTGATATCATGCTAGGCCAAATTGTTGGGTTTAGCACTACTGCACAAATTTGGCTATCACTCGAGCAAACATATACTACTGCTTCCTTCGCTCAAAAGTTGGAGGTACAAACCACTTTGCAAAATCTTAAGAAAGAAGGGATGTCTGCCTTGGCTTATTTACAAAAATTAAAATTGTTATACAATGTTCTTGCCTCTATTGGAGGCCCTGTGTCTCTTCAAGACCATCACATTTACCTATTCAATGGAATAGGATCTAAGTATAATGCCTTTGTGTCTCCTATTCAAGCTTAACCTATGAAACTTCTATTGAAGAGGTTCATTCTTTGTTACTCATCTATATAATGTCAGTTTGAATAGACAACATACTGCAACCCAACTTAGCTCCCTTCAAGCCAACCTAGCCAATTTATAACTTCCCAAATCCAAGATAACTTCTGCCCGAATCATTCTTACTCGCACCAGAACCATCCAAATTCACCCTTCACCCATCAATTTCATCAACCTCATCCACTATTTTTTCCACCACCACGATCTTCCTCTCTCTGGTCCACACTCGACCTCCTTATAAACCCAAATGCCAAATTTGCTACAAACTTGGTCACACTACTAATACCTGTTATCATCACACTAATCTTCAATACCAATCTCCTCCACCACACTAAAACCCTTTCAATGCTTTTCTCACACGTCAAACCCCTCCTCCTTTGTCCCCTACCTCCACTCTTACAAACCATGTGTGGTATATGGATTTGGGAGCCTCCCATCATTTTCCTTCGAATTTAAGCTTGTTGGAATCCCTTCAACAGTTTCATGGTGGTGATAAAATTACTGCGGGTAATGGTAAGTCTCTCTCTATTTCTCATGTGGGCAATGCATATCTATCTACTTCTTCTCCTCTTAAACTTTGTCAAGTTTATCACTTTCCTTTTCTTTTCAAAAAAGTACTAAGTGTTTTGAAATTATGTCATGAAAACCATGCTTATGTTGAGTTTTATCCCTCTTCCTTTTTTGTTAAGCACCAGGACATCCACAAAATTCTCCTCACGTGTCTTCTTGACAATGGCATCTATTGTGTTTCACTTCCATCTTCGTCTGCACATCTCAACCCCCTTCAGACTCATCTTCACCTAAACTTATACTTACCACCAAATCTTTTCCAATAGTGTGGCACTCTCGTTTAGGTCATCTCTCTACGGATGTTGTTTCTCAATATGCGTCTCTATGTAATGTTTCTAGCTTTTTCTAAGAACAAATGTAATACTTTTTTCTCTTCTTGTCAACTGGACAAGTCCCATAGATTACCTTTTTCTATCTATGTATCTCAGACTTCACAACTCTTTGAATTAATACATTTAGATCTTTGGGGTCCTTCCCCAGTTACTGCTGTCACTAGTGTTCGATATTTTTCTTTATTTTTAGATTAGGCTAATTAGGATTTCCCCCCACCCCCCCCCCCGAACTTTGACATGTACCGAATCAAGCTCCCTGAACTTTTTTGGCCGTTAAAAATCCCCCTCTGAACTATTGAGATTGTTAAATTTAAGGACTTTTGTCTAATTTCATTCAAGTTTACTATTTCAGTGATTGTTTATGTACTAAACCATGCTCCCTAGACTTTGATATCTACCAAGTCATGCCCCTCAAACTTTGATATGTACTAAATCATACTCCCTGAACTTTCATCCATGTTAGAATTTTTTTACTAAAATTAGACAAAAGTCCTTAAATCTAACAATCTTAATAGTTCACGGGAAATTTTTAACGGCAAAAAAAGTTCAGGGGGTATAATTTAGTACATGTCAAAGTTCGGGGAGAAAAAAATCCTAATTAACCTATAGATTATTATACTCGTTTTACTTGGGTTTACCTACTTAAACCTAAGGATGACGTTTTCCAAGATTTTCTCACTTTTAAAATAATGATTCTTACTCAGTTTACTTCTGAAATTATAATGGGTTGAATTGATTGGGGCAGTGAATATTGTTCTCTCTCTAACTTTTTTTGTAAACATGGCATCCTCCATGAACTTTCGTGTCCTCACACACCTCAAAAAAATTGTCGGGTTGAGTGCAAAAATCATCACGTGGTTGACACAGGACTCACTCTCTTAGCCCATGCCATATGCTTCTTCATTTCTGGCCATATGCTTTTTCTACAGTTGTTTACTTGATAACTAGGCTTCCTACTCGTGCTTTACATTCCCGCAGCCCCTACCATGTTCTCTCAGACAAAATCCCCAATTATGATATATATTTTTTAAAATTTTTGGTTGTTCTCCATTTCATCTTTACAATGCTCACAAACTTCAATTTTGCTATTATTCTTGTATTTTTTGGGGATATAACAGCCAACATAAAGGGTATCTATGTCTTCATCCTACCTCTAACCATCTTCATGCCACCCGTCATATTGTTTTCAACAAAACTACATTTTCTTTTCAATCCATTTCTTCATCCTCTCCACCTCCTATTGCTCCTTGTACCATTATCATTTCCCTCTTCTAGTCCATCTTTTACTCCTCCTACCCCATCTAGTCCTCCACCTATAGTTCTCTCCTCTCCGATCCATTCTTCTACACCTTTGTCTGCAATTTCCATTCCTTCTCCTTCTAGTCATTCTCCTAGATCTTCCTCTTCATCTTCTCATGATTCTCCTCCCTCTCTTCCCTTAGTAGGTGATTTGCATTGTCCTCATGAACATACCATTGCCCCTTAAATGTACATCCTATGATAACTCGTGCTAAGTCCGACATCCACAAGTCGAATCTGTTTTACTCTGTTGTTGTAAGTACTCCCGTCGAGCCATCATCTTTCAAAGAGGCCAGCGATTATCTTCAGTGGAACAATGCCATGAAAACTAAATTTGTTGCTCTCATCTCTCAAAAAACTTGGATTCTTGTTCCACCTCCGCCTAATGCTAAAATAATTGGGTGTAAATGGGTGTATAATCTCAAACTTAGTGTTGATGGTTTGGTTTATTGATACAAAGCCCGCCTGGTGGTTAAAGGGTACCATCAAACTTTGGGCCATGACTTTCATGAGACCTACAACCTGGTATTAAATTTAAATCCAGCACCATTCGACTAGTACTTCCTTGGGCTATCTCTTCCAAGTGTATCATTAAACAGTTGGACATTCAAAATGCATTTCTTCTTGGTAACTTAGAAGAAACTGTTTATATGACACAACCACAAGGATTTGTTGATCCGAATCAATCGACTCGTGTTTGTAAATTGTTGAAGTCTCTTTATGGCTTCAAACAATAGCCTCACACTTGGTTCATCAAACTCAGTACAACTCTTCTTCATTAGGGTTTCATTGCTTCTAAGGTTGACTGTTCCATGTTTGTATATTGGTCTGGCTTTATTATGCTCATTGTGCTCATATATGTGGATGATATTATAGTTACTGGTTCATGTTCCACTACCATTGTTGCCATGTTACTGTATCTAAACTCTCACGTTGCAGTCAAAGATTTGGGATCATTACTTTTTTTCTTGGTATTCAGGTTGCACAATCTCTTTCTGGTCTTCATCTCTCTCAAACAAAATACATTTGAGATCTCCTCACCAAGACGGGTCTCCTTGAGTCTAAGCCGGTTAGCACTCTTCTTTCTCTTGCTCCCCTTTGTATACATGATGGCGATCCCTTACAAGATGCAATTGAATATAGAAGATTGGTTGGAGCTCTCCAATATTGCATGTTTACAAGGCTTGATATCTCCTTTCCCGTGAACAAAAAAATGTCAATTTATGCATGCTCCTACCACCACTCATCTCCAAACAACCAAGCATATCTTAAGATACCTCAAAGATACTGCTCATCTTTGCCTTGTTATTTAGCCATATAAATCGTTCCATTGCACTATTTTACTAATGTAGATTGAACATCTTGTCTGGTTGATCATCATAGCACTACCATATTGTATATTCTTTGACATGAACCTCATCTCTTGTTTATCTTCCAAACAAAAGGTCATTTCTTGCTCCAACACCGAATGCGACGAGTCTGAATATCTGGAGTTAGCCAATGGTGCTTCTAAAGTTTCTTGGCTTGAGTCTCTTCTTAGGGAGCTCAATATCTCTCCCCTTGGTGCACCAACTATGCATTGTGATGACACGAGCAATTTGCATTTTGGCTCTAACCCAGTCCTTCATGCCTGGACAGGGCATGTCGAGATTGACTACCATTTTGTTCGTGAATGAGTCAACTATGGCATCTTATCTCTATCCTTTACTCCATCTTCTGATTAGGTGGTTGACTGCCTCCCCAAGCCTTTTGTCACTTCTTGTTTTTAAGAACTTCAAACCAAACTCAACATTCTTCCTTGCCCGTTGAGTTTGCAGGGAATGTTAAATAGTAATTAGCTTTATTATTAATTTAATTTTTTTGTTCTTTTGTAATTATCAAGATATATTTCTTTCCTTAATTCTTTAAACAATTTTCATTTTCTCCTTTGGTAGTCCCCTCCAAGGTACCTATATATTGTATAGTGTAAGGAATATTTTGTGTGAAGGTAACAGAAATTTTTTAACATTCAAATAAAGATAAAAATTTGTGCAAATAATCGTATGATCATACACATGAAATGATAAAAGAAAAAGTGGTTAAGAAAAAAATGAAAAAAAAAAAGAATAAAAATATTTGTAAATCATGTAAAAACAAATAATATATCTACAACATTATACTTTGTATGAAAAATGAAAATGAATTATTCAAATAAATTTCTTACCTATACTTGAGTAAATATTAAAAATAAATAGAAAAAATACATGTATAATGTATAGAATGACATAATTGTAATAAAATATTAATATCATATCTAATTATTAAGTTAAATTAATTTTTCTCAAAAAAATAACACTTGTTATCAAACTAAAGAGAGTATAGAAGAGAATTTTCTTAGACCATCTCTAATAGAAAGATCTAAAATTTGTACTAAATTTGGCACAAAAAATGAGTTTGTGCTAAATTTGGCCCACTATTGCAATTGTGCTCCAATGCAAATGATGTAAAATAAGAAAAAAAAAGGGGGGGGATTATTTCACAAATATACAAAAATAACAAAAAAAAAATTACAAAAATACGGTTGTATGGAATTTTAAACATTGTTACGATTTTTATAATTTTATTTACAGAAAATACGGTCTTTTATGTTGTATTTTTGTTATCTGTGCGTTATTTTTTGTTGTTGTTTAAATGTTATTTTTTATTACTTTTATGTACTTTTTTTTGTTGTTTTCGTGTTGATTATATAGAAAACTGTAAAAATGTAAAAAAAAAAAAAATATTTAAACCGAAAAATATACTTTTTTTTTATAGAAAATAGTGTTTCATGTAATTATCCCAAAAAATATTTGATTATATTAATGGTCATTTAATATTTTATTACAAATGTACAAAAATTATTATTTTTTATTCCTTTATTATTTAATTAATGGTAATATAGTTAATAAAGAATGTAAATTTTAGTAAATATTATAGTAAATAGAAAAATAATATTTATCGTGGACTAAATTTAGCACACAGCTATATTTTGTGTTAAATTTTATACAATTTTTAGCATGTGCTAAAGTTAACACACTTTTTAAAATACCATTAAAATAATAATTTTTCTTTAAGTGTGGTAAAATATAACAATATACCATATTTTCAACACTCCATTAAAGATGCTCTTAGCACTCCTCTTAATTTATACCTCAAAATGATAAGCAAATGTTTTATGACAGAAATGCTGAACAAATAGAAGAGCATCCTTCTTCATCCACCCTGATATTTTCTTCAGAAGCTCCTTATAATTCTTCATATGCTGTAATAATCACATTACTATCATATATAGCACAAATCATAGTATAATAAAACCTCGATAAATGAATACACTATAAAAAATAATTCTTTTTTTTTTTCAGTTGGCTAGTTTAAACAGAGATTCACCTTTAAATTAGGAAAATTGTATGTATTGGCATGTCTCATGTGTGAGATTAATTACACATAAAGATGTTGTGGTATAATTCTTCTAAATGAAAAAGTTTCTGCATTCGTCAGTTTTATCGTAGTCCCAAAATGAGTCTTGTGGAATGATAGTTGGGTCCAGAAGGGAGTTCCCAGATGACTATCATGTCCACTCCGGGTTTAGTCTTCAGGATAGCTAGCCCTTCCCTGGAAAGGAGTTCTAGCTGGCTAGTTATCCCTCCTAAATTGGTAGTTCCGAATAGTCGACTTCAGTGAACTTACATCCTATCCGGAAGCGTCTTCAGTAAGTGCCTTTCGTCCGTGAGTCCGGAAACTCATTCATGATCCCAAAGGCCCCAGTACTTGTGTTGACATGGAGACTTCGTTAAATGAGGAGTTGATTAAGTTAGTTATTTCTAGCTAACTTAACAATCTCATTTCGTGCAGCCACCGACTTTAGGATCTTGATCCTAAGGCTATAAATACCACATTGACTTAACCTTTAGAAACATGACTGGAAATTAGGAGTTGGAGAACTCTATTAAGATGAGATTGAGAGAGAGAGAGAGAGAGAGAGAGAGAGAGAGAGAGAGAGAGAGAGAGAGAGAGAGAGAGAGAGAGAGAGAGAGAGAGATAGAGAAAGAAGATTGAGAGGTAGAGAGAGAGGTGCAAAGAAAAGAGAGATAGGGTTTGGATTTTGTAAGAAGAATCTTCTATAGATGAAGAAGATTCTTGGGTAAAAGTGTGAGAGTTGAAACACTTTGTGAGAACTCAACAGGAAATCTCGTCTCGATTGTATTGTACCTATTCTTGCTCAATCAATAAAGAAAAATCACGGTGGTGTTCCAGAACTGGAGTAGAGCCATAAATCACATCGATCTACCAGACATGAACCAGTATATATCTTGGTGTTGATTTTTTTATTTTCTGCATTTAGTGTTTTCTAGTTTTTATCACTCTGTTTGTCCCTGTTTTTTATCTCCGATAATTGTTCTTGTTGATAATCTTGTCATTGCTAATTTGGTTGATTATTTTAAAGTTTCATTGATTTGATTCTGAACAATTAGTTTTTATTTTCCCACAAATTAGAGCTTGGTAATCAATCAAGAACGTAGAATCGAGGTTCTTTTCGCTGCAATCTTAAAGAAACTTGAAAGTCATCAGTGGCGAGATTCGAATTGGAAAAATTTGATGGAATTGGGGACTTTGCTATATGGAGAGAAAGTCTGAAGGGGATGCTTGTGCACCAAAAGTTTCCAAGGTTCTTGGAGACGAGAAGTTATTGGTAGAAAAGAAACCAGCAGAAAAAGTAGAAAAGGAGGAGATGGCTTACTACACGATCATCATGTATCTATCAAACAGTGTGCGAAGGAAACTCATCGCAGAGAAGACAACGAAAGGAGTCTGGGATAAACTGGAAGAATTATACTTAAAACTATCAATTGCTAGTAAGATCAATTTACTAGAAAGATTATACAGTTTTAGAATGATTTTTTCCCTTTCTTTAGATGAAAATATTGATAGATTTAATGAGATTATTGTAGGATTGGCTAATATAAACCACAAGGTTGATGAGGAAAGTCAGGCCATCATTCTATTGAGATGGCTTACTACACGATCATCATGTATCTATCAAACAGTGTTCGAAGGAAACTCATCGCAGAGAAGACAACGAAAGGAGTCTGGGATAAACTGGAAGAATTATACTTAAAACTATCAATTGCTAGTAAGATCAATTTACTAGAAAGATTATACAGTTTAGAATGATTTTTTCCCTTTCTTTAGATGAAAATATTGATAGATTTAATGAGATTATTGTAGGATTGGCTAATATAAACCACAAGGTTGATGAGGAAAGTCAGGCCATCATTCTATTGAGATGGCTTACTACACGATCATCATGTATCTATCAAACAGTGTTCGAAGGAAACTCATCGCAGAGAAGACAACGAAAGGAGTCTGGGATAAACTGGAAGAATTATACTTAAAACTATCAATTGCTAGTAAGATCAATTTACTAGAAAGATTATACAGTTTTAGAATGATTTTTTCCCTTTCTTTAGATGAAAATATTGATAGATTTAATGAGATTATTGTAGGATTGGCTAATATAAACCACAAGGTTGATGAGGAAAGTCAGGCCATCATTCTATTGAGATCACTTCCAATCGCGTATTAAGAAGTCAAGGCAGCCATCAAGTATGGCAGAGACATTATTACATTGAAAGATGTTCTTACCGCACTTAAGTCGGAAGATTTTAAATTACAATTGGAGAAGGAATCCAAGAAAGAAGAAGTGTATTTGGCAAGAGAAAGATCACCCAAGAAAATGAGATCGAAGAATAAACACCAGCACTCTCAATCAAGATCAAAGTCCAGAGAGAAGGACACAAGGAAGTGTTACTTCTGTGGAAAGTCTTAAACTTGCAAAGATTTTGCAAGAAGTACAAGGAACAACAAGGCTTTAATAAATCTCACAATGGAGATAGGAAGGACTTTCAGGACCATGGGACGGATTCTACAGCAATCGTAGAAGATAGAGACGACTGCTCCACAGATGGAGAATTATTCTCCATCTCAGAATCTTCAATGAACAGGGAGTGGATTCTCGATTCCAGATGCACTTATCACATTTGTCTAAACCGAGAGTCATTTTTTGATTATAAATCAGTTGATGGAGGTAAAGTTCTTATGGGTAATGATCATTTGTGCAGGGTCATTGGAACTGGGAAGGTGGCCATCAAACAGTATGATGGCAAAATTAAGGTGCTGACGAATGTAAGGCACATCCCGGACCTTAGACAAAATTTCATATCCCTAGGTGCGCTCGAGGACAAAAGATACAGATACAAGTCCATGCACGGAAGCCTAAGGATCACCAAAGGTTCTTTGGTAGTGATGAAAGGTGAAAAGATCAATGGTTTATATGTTCTCCAAGGAGAGACTGTCCCAGCTGGAGAAGCAAGTATGGTGAAAGGACTAGTATCGAATATGAAATTGTGGCATTACAGACTTGGGCATATCAGTGAACAAGGCCTCAAAGAACTACACAAACAAGGTATAATTAAAAATTTAAATTCTTTTGCCTTACCATTTTGTGAAGCTTGTGTTTTTGGGAAACAACATAAGTTGAAGTTCACTTTGGCAAGGCACACAACTAAAAAGATACTTGAGTATGTGCACACTAATCTTTGGGGGCCATACAGGGTGCCTACTCACTCCGGTAAGTAATACTTTCTTTCAATAGTTGATGATTATGTCGTTGTTTTTGGACCTACTTGTTAACCACTAAGGATGAGTGTTTGGAACAATTTAGAAATTGGAAAACTCAGGTGGAAAATCAAACTGATCTTAAAATTAAGAACCTTAGGACTGATAATAGGTTGGAGTTTGTTAACTCTGAATTTGACAAGATGTGTTAAGAATTTGGCATCACAAGACATAGAACCATAGTGAAGACCTCAGAGCACAATGGTGTTCCTAAAAAAATGAATCGAACCTTGTTGAACAAAGTTAGATGTTTAATGTTTAGTTCTGGGTTAGAAAAACCATTTTAAGGGGAAGTCTTGTCAATCGCAACCTACCTTGTTAACAGGAGCCCAAATAGAGTTATAGACCTTAAGACACCTTATGAGATGTGGTACAATAGAAACCCCAACCTAACGCATTTAAGACCATCTAAGTGTACTACATATGTACATCAATCTATTGACAAGCTGGAACCTAGGTCCGTGAGTAGAATTTTTCTAGGTTATCCCTTAGGAGCCAAGGGGTGTAGAATCTATTTTTCTAAGAACGGTAAACCAAAAGTTATTATTGCTAGAAATGTTGTTTTTAATGAGTTAGAATATGCTCACTTGACCTCCAAGAAAGGTAGTGTGTCTCCGTGTGTTACAGGGAAAATAGGAAACAAAGACACCGCAAGCGTAGAAGTGGACTACGAAACTAAGCTCTCAGAATAAGGTTCACAGGCAGAAGATAGTGTGAAACTGGAAGACAATGCGCAGATGAAAGCCATTATGGAGCCGAAAGAACAAGATAACAAAGACCAAACAGAAGTGCCGAAAGGGTTCGGACAGATAGGTCTAGAAGGTTATCAGTTGGCTCGTGATAGAACTCGAAAAATGATTTATTCTCCAGTAAGATTTGTGAAAGTAGACATAATAGCATTTGCACTGCCAGTTGTTCAACAAACTGAAATTGAAGAGCGCACAAGTTATGAAGAGGCAATTTTTGGTGGAAACAAGTCTAAATGGCTCCAGGGCATGGATGAGGAGATGGAAGGTATGCCGAAGCCAGAAAACAAGAAGATTTTCAAGGTGAAAGAGGGAATCAATGAGAATGAACATGTGAGATTCAAAGCCATGTTAGTGGCTAAGGGTTTTACTCAGGTGGAAGGTATAAACTATATTGAAATCTTCTCACCTGTGGTAAAGTACAAGATGATAAGGCTGATATTGTCCCTGACAGCACATTTGGAGTTTGAAGTTGAACAGCTTGATGTTAAGACTGCTTTTCTAAATGGATTCTTGGATGAAGAGATCTATATGAAGCAACCACCCAGCTTTCAGGTGGAAGGAAAAGGAGTTGATTAGTGTGTAAGCTTAACAGATCTATGTATGTTTTAAAACAGTCCCCAAGACAATGCAATAAAGGATTTGATACATACATGCATCAAATCAAGTTCAAACGATCTCCATACGATCACTGCCTTTATTTTAAGAATATGGAGCAATATACAACTGTGTTCTTATTGCTCTATGTGGATGATATGCTCATCATGAGCAAAGATAAATTAATGAAAGTATTAAAGCCAAGCTCAAGAGAGAATTCAAGATGAAAGAGCTTGGGCCAGTTCAAAAGATACTTGGTATCGAAGTCTCACGGAATTGGAAGGAAGGGACTATTAGTTTGAAGCAGTCCAAGTACATCAAGAAGATTATTCAGATTTTCAACATGGAATATGCAAAGAGTACATCCGTTCCTTTAGGGTAATAGTTCATTTTGTCAAAAGAACAATGTCCTAACAATACGAAAGAGAAAGAAGAGATGAAAGATGTACCCTATGCAGTGGTTCTTGGATGCTTATTGTATGTGATGGTGAGCCGAGAGCGGACATAACTCACCCTTTAAGCATCCTAAGTAGGTTCATGTTAAATTTGGGCATGGAACATTGGAAAGCCCTTAAATGGTTATTGAGATATCTGAAGGGAACATGGGATTATGGTCTAACCTATGAGAAAGAAAAAGGAGAATTGGAGTTGAAAGGGTTCGTGGACGCAGACTACCCATCAAATAGAGATACCAGAAAATCAACCACTTCATATATGTTCTTGACAAACTGGAACTATATATGCTAGAAGGCTCAGTTACAGTCTGTGGTTGCTCTTTCCACCATGGAAGTAGAATTTATGGCGATTACGAAAGCTTTTAAAGAAGTGTTGTAGCTTCGGGGAATACTTTATAAGTTGAAACAAACCAAAGGAGGAGTAACTGTGTATTTGGATAGTCAGTCATCCATTCATCTTGTAAAAATTCAGTTTATCATGAAAAGAGCAAACACATGGATATAAGACTCTACTGGATTAGAGAGAAGATAGAAGAGGGGCTGGTTGATTTAGAGAAGGTCAGTGCTGAAGATAATCCTGCTGATGTTGGGACTAAGGTCTTAGCCTTAAATAAGTTCAAACATTGCTTGAACTTGATAAATCTCAAAAGTTAGTACACTGAGATTCTTGGAACACCAACCAATGATAATTGCATTCTTTCTTCATCATCGTCATTCTTTTAATTTGAAGTAACTAAGTGGAATTTATGGTATAGTTTCTCCAAATGAAAAGGTCTTCGCATTCGTCAGTTTACTCGCGGTCCCAAAGGAGTCTTGTGGAATGATAGTCGGGTCCGAAAGAGAGTTCCCGAATGACTATCATGTCCACTTCGGGTGCAGTCTTCAAGATAGCTAGCCCTTCCCTGAAAATGAGTTCTAGCTAGCTAGTTATCCCTCCTAGATTGGTAGTCCTGGATAGTCGACTTCAGTGAACTTATATCCTATCCGAAAGCGTCTACAGTAAGTGCCTTTGGTCCGTGGGTCCGGAAGCTCGTTCATGATCCCGAAGGCCCCGATACTTACGTTGACATGGAGACTTTGCTAAATGAGAAGTTGGTTAAGTTAGTTATTTCTAACTAACTTACAACCTCGTTTTGTGCAGCCACTGATTTTAGGATCTTGATCCTAAGGCTATAAATACCACTAGGTGTGTGAAGAAAGTCATCTAATCTAATTACATCCGACCGATTCAATCCCAACCGATTCAATAGAATCGGGTATCCAATCACAGTTGGATCAGATTGGATGTAAATTTTAAAAATCTAATCGGATCGGATCGGTTGTTCGATGGGACATCCAATTCAATGGATAACCAACCAAACCGATCCAATTATCATCTAATGCTCATCCAGTTATATTTATATATTTTTTAAAATACATTTATAAATTTATATATTTAATATATTTTATTTAAAAATATATATTAATTGATTTAATATACATTTAACACATGAGATTAAAAATAAAAAACCTTAGATCTAAAATATTAATTATCATCTTCCTAAACGCTAATAAAAGTGTTAATGCATATTGAATAAATTTTATTTTATTAGTGGTTTTATTATGAGATCATGAGAATTAGGTTGAACGAAACTAATTATTATGAGATCATGAGAATTAAGTTTTAAGATATGTTTTTTACTTTTTTTTTTATATATTTTTTTCTTTTTAATGAAATCAACTTAAATAATAACTAAAATAGATTAGATGGATCCAATTCAATCTAATAGAAAACCAGTTAATGCATCAAATGGTTGGAACCAATCCAATCCAATACATCTATTGGATCGGATCGGATCGGATGACACAATTCGATTGGATCGGATCGGATGATAAAATTTAATATCCAATAAATAATTTGATTGGATCGGTTGGGTCCAAATCCATTAGATGTGATCCAATGAACACCCCTAAATACCACCTTGACTCAACCTTTAGAAACATGACCAAAAATTAGGAGCAAGAGAACTCTGTTCAGATGAGATTGAGATTTTGAGAGAGAGAGAGAGAGAGAGAGAGAGAGAGAGAGAGAGAGAGAGAGAGAGAGAATATTGAGAGGTAGAGAGAAAGGCGCAGAGAAAAGAGAGAGATTGTGTTTGGGTTTTGTAAGAAGAACCTTCTATAGATGAAGAAGATTCGTGGGTGAAAGTGTGAGAGTTGAAATACTTTGAGAGAACTCAACAGAATCTCGTATCGACTGTACGCGTACCTATTCTTTCCCAACCAATAAAAAAGAATCTTAGTGTTGTTCCAGAACTGGAGTAGAGTCATAGATCACATCAATCTATCGGACTTGAACCAGTATATATCTTGGTATTGATTTCTTTATTTTCTGCATTTAGTGATTTCTAGTTTTTATCACTCTTTTTGTCCCTGTTTTTTATTTTTAATTATTGTTCTTGTTATTAATCTTATCATTGTTAATTTGGTTAATTATTTTAAAATTTCATTCATTTAATTCTGCACCATTAATCTTAATTTTTCTGAATAAATCAATGTATCAAACTATTTTGTGAGGCACCAAATATATTTTAGAATAATATTAAGATCTAGTCTTTGTCGTTATTGTGTAGTGGATGTTTTTATTATTATAAATAAAATATTATTCATTAAAAATAAAAAATAATAAAAAAAAAAAACCTCTATTCTAATAAACTCCCAATTCGAATATAGTTAGTTTGGTCGAAGTCAAAGTTTTTTATGTTACACACCTCAAACATTCCAATGGAATATATTCTATCAAAAGATCTTTCCACTTCAAATGTGCTAATATTAGCCACAATGATCTCCACATTCTCAACCCCAAGCTCTCTACAAAAAAGTCACAAAATAAACCCCTAAGCTCTTCAAAGTCAATTAATCAAATAAAATTAATCCTAAGACTTGAAAACTCATAAATTATATTATTACCTACAACGCTGGTCAATATGATCTTTCTGAGTAGAAGAGTTACAAATC
Source organism: Cannabis sativa (assembly GCF_029168945.1). Taxonomy (NCBI): domain Eukaryota; kingdom Viridiplantae; phylum Streptophyta; class Magnoliopsida; order Rosales; family Cannabaceae; genus Cannabis; species Cannabis sativa. The sequence continues at coordinate 6,429,595 of NC_083605.1, forward strand.
CCAGTGACCTTACAATTCTTATACTTTTGAGCAATGTACAAAGAAAGTGATCCCCATCCACACCCAACATCAAGAACAGTTTGACCATCTTCAAGCTTTGACTTTTCACAGTACATTTCCAGCATTGCCTTCTCTGCTTCCTCTAATGTACTTGAACTTTTCTCAAAGTAACAACAACTACACACAATAATTCCCAAAACCCCAAAAAGAAAAAATAATAAAAAAACTCAAAGTATCATTGCCAGCATTCTTCAATACTCCACTTTTACTCAAATAACAAAAACTACGATAATTCCAAAGAGCATTCTTATTTGTTAATATTCTATAAAAATTATTATATAGAATCAGATATTTAATTGAATAAAAAAAAATAATCAAAAGTTCAAATATAATATAATTCTCCAAATAGTAAGCAATAGTAATAATAATTAATAAACAAACTCAGTCAATTTTTTTCCCAAAAAGAAAAAGAAAAATAGAGTACTCTCTCTGTAGTGTATAGGGGTGTACATCAAACCGCTCAAACCGCTCAAACCGCCCGCACCGCAAAAAAAATGCGATTTGAAATTCTTCGCGGTACGGTTGCAGTTTGAATTTTTCCCAAACCGCGCGGTGCGGTGCGGTTTGCGGTTTTAAATTATTAAACCGCGATTCAAACCGCACCGCACCGCATCTTTTAAAATTTCAATTTTTATATTTATTTTATTAAGCCCATACATATGAGCCCAACCCAAGCCTATAAATCTTAGGGCAAAATCCATAACTCTTCACAAACCCTCTCTTCTTAGCAACAAACCCAAGCCCATACATGTGTATTAAAATTTAAAGTTGGAAGTTTGTGTTTCTTTTATTTTTAATCTATTGATGTAAGTATGTTAGTTGTACATTTATATTGTTGTTGGAACTTAATTAGTTTCAAGTTTGTTATTTTGATTTAGGTGTATTGTTGAAATTTTAAAAAGATTATTGACTTATTGTTGTTGTTATAACTTTTATTAGTCTCAAGTTTGTTGTATTTTCTCAAGTGTTTTGGAATAATTATATTAATGATACTTTACTTATTTTATGATGATTTCAAAAAAAAAAAATTGTGATCGTTCAAACCGCATAAACCGCACCGCACCGCATCATTTTTTGCGGTGCAGTTTTTGAGGTTTTTTAGTATCGCGGTGCGGGTGCGGTTTGGAAAATTGGAAAAACCGCATGTGCAGGTTGGTTTGAAAAAATGGTTAAAAACCGCACCACCCTCACCGCGAACACCCCTAATAGTGTACGTACCTGTACTTAAAATTTTGCCCTAGAACGAGGTTGAAGAAGGAAGTGGGTAACTCATAATGCTGGGCTTTAGGCTCATCAGTCTTGATCGCTATTGGCATCTCCTTCAGAGCTGTAAATTATATATAATTCTTATGTAAAAGAACAATGAGAAACAAAACACAATAATAAAATGAAATGATCGAAGAAAGAAGAGCAATCATCATGAAAGGCGGTGGATTATGGTTTTTTACAGTTAATGAATCGAAGAAGGTCGGAGAGTTGGAGATGGACGGAGGGTTTGTAGCCGGAGCGAAGACGAGCGGCCAAGAGGAGGCGGGTTAGTCTTCGAATGACGACGTCCGGTAAGTGATTGCGCTCTAGAGAGGCGAGGGCAAGCTTGACTGTGGCTTCGTAAGGGAGTTGAACGAGGGCAGCCATTGTTGGAGGGAGCGAGGCGGGTCGGCTTTCTCAGTTTCTAGTTTCAGTGAAGAGAAGAGAAAAGAGATAAGAGGTGGCTTGTTAGGCATCTCCAATGGTGTTTATATATTTTTTATTATTTTTTTTTTTTTTGCTCAATTGGACCACTTCATTAACTTTAAATTTTTTAGTCAATTAGAATTTATTTAAAGAGAGCCTAAAAGTTAGGCTAAAGTTATTGTAGTATTTGAAAAAAAGTTGTCCGTAGATATATACTTTAAACATGTAAAAGAATTATAATAGTAAATTGGAGCTAAACTCCTAATACTTTCATTTCGTTAGTAATTAACTCTGAAAATTCAAATTTTAGCGGCAAAACCTCTAAAACCCATATTCCATTAGCATTTAGCAATTTTCATCTATCTATGGCAGCTAAGTGCCAAGCTGGCTATCCATGCGTATATATTATTATCCACATGAACACAATGTACACGTGACACAATTTAATTGACCAACTTAGATAAATATTTAAAAATAAAATAAAAAAAATGTATAAATTTGTTAAACATTAAAATTTTAATTAATAAATAAAATTAAATTAAAATTTTAAAAAAGAAAAAACCTTATTTTAGGAGCCCTACAATTTAAAAACCCTAATTCCCATTTCTCTCAGTCGCTCTCCCATTCTCTTTCCCTGTTCATTTTTTTCTTGTTCCCTTAACCCCTCTACCTTTATGTGCGAAGGCACTACCATTTTGTTCGGCCACTGTTGGTCGTTCCCATTGAAGAAGATCGGAGAAATAAGATCTCCACCCTCAAAAGTCCCTAGAACCAGGACACCCCAATTCTGACCCCCTTTCTATCTCGTTCTAGAACCTCTCTTGTCTCTCTCGGTGTGGTAAAATGTGAGCTTGGTTCTCTCATGGAAGAAGGAAGAATTCAAGAAGTACAATTAGACCCCATCCTGTAATTGAGCCCGACGTCTTAGCCCTGGTTCATGCGCCCCCATTGCCCATGATGTCACCATCGTCAATGGTGAGCTCACAGCTAAGCTCCTTCCAAAGGAAAATCACCAAAACCCAAAATAAGACCAATCCTAGTCGTTGATTCTCAGTCTCTCCATTTACCAGGATGAGATCATGCGACTAAAGATTGATGAGGACCCCAAGCTAGAACCTTGAAAGAAGCGATTTGAGGTCCTTGATGTGACTTTGTCAGAGCATGATGAGCTATAACAATTCTTGTTGATAGAGCAATTTGTGCCCCCTGAAAGGCTTGTGCATTTGGAGCTTGGATTCCAAGAGCTTGTGGATGACCTACTCGCTGAGGAGGATTTATGGCTCCATGTTGTCCTGAAATGAAAACTTATCCATGTGCAACCCCCTATCCAGAATAAATGACTAGAATTCTTACCCAATTAGATAGATGTCCATTTCATACTAGTCCTTCGATTTCATCCTTCAAATAGTTACATTCATTTGTGGTGTGTCCAATATCACCGTGGTATTCACATCTCTTGTTTGGATCTTTTCTCTCTTCTGCCCTTGTACATTGGCGAAGGCTTCTTGTAATGGACCATGTTACATGTTGCCTTATACACATTCTCTCGAGTATCTACAAGACTTGTATATTCAATGTATCTTGACTTTTGGGTCTTTTCCTTCTTTGTAGAATCACTCCGGTTTGGACCCTTTAAACTCCTTTTACTCTGTGGCAAGGTTATGTTAGACTCTGGAGCTTCCGCTTTTTGGTTCGTTTGTCTGGGAACGGCACTATATCCAGTTTGTCCAGCTCTAAACCCAAAAAACTAGCTGTGCAGCTGGCTGCACAGAAACACTTGGTCCGTAAACCATAAGAGTTATAAAGGTAGTTGCTATAGGGTAAATGGATGGAGCCGTCATCTGCGAAGTTTGGGCATTTGTTACATCGGTAGAAGGTGATGGAAGTACTTTGTATGCTTGAGTATAATCTTCTTCTAAATTTATGAATCCCTGAGCTCTTGTCAAGAAATCAGTTAAAGTGTCTGCTCTCTTGCACTGGAGATATCCCCACAACAAAGATCCAGTAGCTAGTCCCAATGTTAAGGCTGCCATTTTCATGTCATCAGTAACCTTAGTTTTAGTAGCAACATCCATCATGTGTTGGATGTATTTCTTCAGGCTTTCTCCTGGTTGTTGCTTGACATTGGTCAGGTAACTGGCTTCTAGGTGAAAGGCCTTTACTACTACAAATTTCTTTTTAAACATCTCCTGTAGATCTCTACAATTTTGGATCAATCCCGGAGACAACCTCTTCCACCAGCCTTCTGCGGACTTGCTTAATGTTAAACACTTTGCATCGTCACTGTCCTTGGCGACTTGCATAATGCGGTTGTACTTGGTGTTGGGTTTTATGCCCTAAATAAAACTCATTACAATCTGATTAGTTATCAATTTAGAAGTGAAGTATGTTTACATATATGTTACATGTTTATGGTTTAATACATATACTTGATATATGCACAAAATCAGTTAAATCCAGAACATATAGTTATTCACAATTACAGTATCGTCAATACAGTGGAATGTGATTGTGATTATATGATTCAAAAGATTTGGTCCCTGTTCATCAGTGTTTTGGATTTACACTGATGTGATAATCAGCGATGAAGTATACTTACACTTAGAGTAAGTGTTATGTTCTTTCCAGAACCTTGGCAAAGTATACTGGTTTCGAATGCATGGAGTATGCATTGGACTGGACCGATATTGAACTTGGTTAAAGATATTGTAAACTTACCGTTGTATCTTTCCAAGTCAATATCAGAAGTTGATCTTAGATTAAGAGAATCTAAATCCTGATATGCTTAGGCTCAATCTCAGAAGTGCTATTCTTGTTCTTTGATTTATTAGTTAAAGCCTGCTTTGAATCAGGATAATACATATATTTTGGGAACATGATAGCATAACTGAATAGGGAGTGCTAAACATAAATATGGAAATCTATAGCTTCTACTGGTGTATAGAAGTAAAGTGATGATTCCTTTTGAGCTTAGTTAAATAGAAGTAAATGGATGAGCTCTTGTTTCAGTGACTATATATTAGATCACTAAAACATCATTTACAGGTAACTAAGTGTTCAAATGGGCAAAATACATTGAGGGGTGTAAACGGTAAATTGGTCCCGTCTCGATGTAAATCATCTATATAGAGGATCTCTAAATCACATTAAGATTATAACAATGGTTAAATGAGATAGCATATTGATATCGTGAAACATATGATATGCTCTATATAAGTCTGAGAGTGCAATTCCAAGTTCTAAGAGTGGATTCAACGAGGAATTAATAAGTTAGGGATTTACTTGGTAAATCGGTTCAACTTATTGGAAGCTCAGAATATAGATCCATGGTCCCCATTCTAGTTGAGATTATACTGTTTGTAGGACTCTATAATTGATTTATGATTAATCAATTATAATTCTAAAAGTTAGACTATGTCTAATTTGTGAATTCTCACAGTTTAGGGATGAAATCGTAAATAAGAGGGTTTCTAGGTTTAATTATTAATTATGAGACTTTGCATGTCTGAATTAATAATTAATTTTAAATGGAAATATTATTTAATAATCTATTTTAGTTATTAAATAATTGGTTTTGGCATTTAAATGATTAGAATTGGAAAAATGGCATTTTTGGAGAAATAGAAATAAAATTGAGGAAACTGCAAAATCAATGTGAGGCCCATTCACACCATGGCCGGCCACATCATTGCCTTTTCCCAATTATTATTTTTTAATTTAATTTGTCATTTAATTGCTAATCAAAGCCTAGCCTAAATAGGAAAGTGGTGAATCACACTAAATAAGGCAGTTATTCTATTACACTGTAAAAGAGGAAAGTGTTTATTTGGAAAGTTGTGGTCTTCTCTTTTCCTATTTATAGCAGCCCCTCTCCTCTCTTTGTATGCATGTGTTTGCTTGAGAAAACTTTGCTTTGCAAAGTGTATCACACGAAATTAAGAGAGAAAAACAAAGAGAGATTTCGAAATTCCCTAGTGAGAGAGAAGTGCCCACTCACATCATTCAGTATCTCATCATAGTTTGGAAGACTGTGAAGGATCACATCCAACTGAAGAACTTTCGGGCTCAGATCTTGATTATACTCTGCTACAGACAGGAATCAAGGGTTAGAGATCTGAGTGGAAGGAGACATAAATTCCGCTGCAATCACTGTAAGTTATTCTTAACTTTTATGTGTTTAGTTCATCGTTTTAGAAGTTCAATATTAGGTTGTTAAATCAACATACTTGCAAATAGATCTAAGATCCTGGATAAATATAATACCAACACTTGGATAGGTGGTCCTTGAGGTCTGTCCTTCCCTTGTATAGTTCCATCTATGACATTCTGAAGTGCTCCAAAAATGGCGCATCAATGATTCTTTTCACGCACGGCTCTGTATCTTCTTCTTTAGAGTCTGATAAAGTGTCGTTTTGCTTTCTAGAGATCTTCTCTGTGATTTTCATCAACTCCTCGACTTTGCATTCCAAGCGTTGAGTCTTGTCACTTGAAGATTCTCTTCTACGAACGCGATCATTGATATGATTTCTCAGATTGTTCTTATGGGATCTAACTTTTTCTGCTTTGGCTCTTTGTTTTTCTCGTTCAATCTTCTTTTAAGATCATTTGTGGAGAGACTTCCACTATTGCCATCTGATACTGGATACACCTCATCAACATGATCATCTTGATTACTGGAATCACTTGGATGATTTTTGCCCTTTCGGGACTCTAGCTTCCGAACTCCGGTATCAGCCTTATTTTTATATGCGACTATGCCTCTAGAATTAGTCTAGTTAAGCATGGTTTGCTTTCTTCTTCTATTAAGGTTCGTCAACAGTTTTGGACTTCTTTTGCTGCTTGGTTGAAGGAGTGTTCTTTGAAGTTTCAACAATTATCCCTTTCCCTTTATCTTTGCGAAGACCTGAGGTTTCAAGATCTTTTGAATCTACCCTTTCAGGAGCATCAGTTGTTGGAGGAGTTTGAACGCCAAGAGTCCCTTTGATTAGGGCGGTCATCATAGCTTCCATTCTAGTCATCTTTGTGAGCAGTATCTCGTTAAATTAATCTTGACGAGTCAATCTGTTTTCTGCTAATTGAAGTTGTTTAGCCATAATGATCACAGGGTTTGATTCTTCTCCCTAACATCGTCACCAACAATTTTGTTTTAAGGATTGTCTCCAGGTGTATCTTTGAGTGTATCCTGAGAATTATCTTCAGTGTCGTCATAACTACTCTCTCAAGATTTCGCATCTTCAGTTAAGGGATCATCTCGATTCCGATCTTCATCATGGTGATCTTTATAGCGACTGGTCACCTCATGTGGATCACCAAGGTTTCTTGCTTTGGTGCTAGGACCATTAATGTAAAGACCAAATTTTGTTCGGGTGAGTATCATGATTACTTGAACGTAATCACTAGATGGTATCACTGCTTCTTTCAGTTCTCAATGAAAGTACCAAAATATTTACCGAAATTTTTAGAAAACTAATTATAAATAATCAAAACTGAAGAAATAAATAATTAAAAGAGAAAGAGTAAGAAAGATACAAAAAGTTTTTATGTGGTTGGGGCATTAACTAGCCTTAATCCACGAGTCAATATTATCATGTAAGTTTGAGCTAGAAAAGCTTTTGGAAATACAATGACCATAAGTTCTCAAGTTTTTCTGAGCTAGTGTTGAAAGAGAATTCAACCCTTGATCCGTAGGATTTATCGGGTATTTACAGTATTTAGAGAATTACATTTAGTTTCTATTTTCCCTCTATTAGTGAGTTTAAACTGAATTACTTAATTTGGGTTGTCTCGTGAAATCCAGCCCAAGAGAGGATGATTTGCTGACTAGGCAAAAGAGATACAACTGAATTAGTCAAAACTGTGTCCTATAATTGTGGACAATTAATCGCGAATTAATTGCTTGATCTCTATTTTAGGAAATTTTTCCTTTTAGCTTGATACGATCTTCTTCCGAGATTTGAGAAGCAGTTATTTTCTTATCTGTGCGCAGGAATAAAAAGAAAAACTGGACTGGTCTTCTAGGAACACGCTGCTTGACTCTTCCGGCATCACGGTACTGGGTCTTCCTCTAGAAACGAGCTGTCACTGGCAGAAGGTCTTCTGGTTATGAAGCTGAGGTATGTTCTTGGATAAATTGGGCTTGACCCACTTTATCTTCTTTGGAGACCCACTAGTGGGCCTTTGATGCTAATCTGGATTCCACGTGTCCTTTATTGGAAATACGGATAACATTTAGTGTCTAGTGAAACGTATAAGTTTAAATAATTAGAGAGTAGCCACAACATCCTTAATTATATAAAATTATATATAAAGTGAATCAGGATCACATAATGAACATGAATTGTAATTAATTATGTGGACATAATAATTTTACCTCATAGGATTTTATTATATTTATATAATTAATTAGAATAATATATTAAATTAAATTTTCTTAATTTACCCCACAGAAAATTGTGTGGATTTAATTTAATAATTTTATTATAAAGTATAAAATTTTGAAACCTTTATAAAATAATTAAATATTTTACACATTTTATTGAGATAGAAATATTAAACTTTAAGTTTTTCATAAAATATTTAGTAAAATTTATCATAATGTAAAATTAATCTTGTTAAATTAAAAATGTAGCCCACATGTATTTTTTTGTTTAACTATTTCATATTTAAGCATATTTATACATTGGTAAAAATATGATTTAGTTAAATTCCAAAGCTTTACATTATTGAATATGTAATTTTATTCACCATACATCACTGTTCATAAATTTCTACAATACTAGTAGAAACTTCAAAAATTGATTCTGATACAAATTTTTACTATACAATTAAGAAAAATAAATCACACTTCATTACCACTAATAAATTCTTAATTTATTTTGTATGACTTCATTCTAATATAGTTGATGTGATTATTAACAGATAGTGGATTATTTTAGATTGTTATTCCACATTCATAACTTCTTGCAAGGTTTACAAATAAACCTAAAGAAATCAGTAACTGTGAGTAAATCTTATCCACAAACAAGATGAGTTCTCACATTTAGAAATTTAAGGAACAAGCAATATAGTAGTAGTTTTGTCTTAAAATTATCGAAGACCTTCATTCTCCATGTTCCTTTAGAAACTTGATTTATAAAAATATTTAAAGGTCTTTACTACATTAATTTAAAAAATAATGTCACTCATAAATATATGCATATTTAACCTGGCAATAAGAAATGGTGTTATTAATAAGAATTTATCTATATTAGGGCACCAAAGATTATGGAGATACTCATTACACTTAATTTTACTGACTTTATTTAGAGCTTGTATGGACTGCATTAATGTGGATGCGGCTTTGTTCGATGGCAGTCGTAGTTTTGACATAGGCATGGTGGCTCGAGATTATAAATGAATGCTTATTGAGCCTAGAACCTCCTTCTCTCATAGCTCAGTTGATCCTTCTCTTGCCGAAGTCATAGGACTCAAGGAAGCTCTCAGTTGGATTAAAGCAATACAATGGCAAAATGTTCACTTGGAGTCCGACTGCCTTGGTGCGATTCAGGCGATTCGTAGTGCCTTAAAAATGCTTTTTTTGTTTGGTTTAGTTATTCATGACTGTAAATCTTTGATTAACTCTATTGGTAATGTTACTTTCTCTTTTGTTAAACGATCCGCTAATGTAGTGGCCCATAACTTTGCTGAGGCTGCTGTATTATTTTTTGATCGTCGTTTCAGTTTGGAGGATGTTCCAACTGATTTGCTACCTTGTTTACTAGCTGAAGTTATTGGTTAATAAAGCAACTTTATTATTCAAAAAAAAAAAGTAAAAGTATACCAGCAAGCTAAAATGGTGCACATTGGAATTATGTCATATTAAAAATCATATTACAAATCAATTAACATTTGTAAATATGGACTCATATTTCACAAAAAATTTCATCTCATTTATTAAAGATTACTCACATAAATTATATCTTTACAAAACTAAAATTTTATATGTTTCAAAGACATTTAAATCTTAAGTAGAGAAATAATGCAATTTTCATATTAAGATAATGAGATCAAATATAGATGGAGAATACTACACTAAAATTCGTGAGGATGGATAAACTCCAGTCTATTTGTAAAGTTTCTTAAAAAGCACGGGTTCATTGCCCAATATATATGTCTGGTACACCCAAATAATGGTGTGTGACAGGTTTAAGAAACTAAGCTTTGTTGGACATAGGGTGGAGCCTGCATAGCAAACTCCATACTTTCCTAAATTTGTGTCGGTTGATACTCGTCAATGTAATGTGCATATCGAATTGTGTTCTAACCATAGTTGTTTCTCAAACATACTTTGAGTTGTGATAAGGTTGGAAACCGAACTTATGACATGTACACATTTTAAAAACACCCGTGTACAGTTAAGAGTACAATTGTCAAAGGACAAAACCAGGCCCAATTACCATAAATAAGCATTTCATCATAAATGCTATAAGGTCGAAGGGTTACATGTTTTATTATCCACCTCACGACAATAAAATTGTGGAATTAAGATGTAACATCCTCGCTTCAAGCCTCAATTGGGCACTCCCCCACAGATTTATGGCTCTTATACACGAGTAGATCACTTTGGATGCTTCCTGGACTAACAACTGGCCCTACACACCAACACGAGTATTTTCAGCGTACTTTGTCCTCACTCGTACGCTTCTTAGAAAAACATCCCAGGAGGTCACCCATCTTAAAATTACTCCAGGTCAAGCACGCTTAACTGTGGAGTTCTTTCGTGATGGACTACCAGAAATAAGATGCACCTTGTTGATATAGGTAGTACTAATCAATTCACTTAAGCCATCTTCAATTGTGTAGTCTCAAACCTTTACAGTCTCAAAATCATCACACTTGATTTTCTCCAAGCAATGTGGGATTGCACAACTTACCCGATATTCTCCTTACGGATCACGGGACTACTAACTATCACAATCATCCCCCTTACAGGGTCTGACGTCCTCGTCAACCACACTTTCGGCTAGGTCAAGGCTTTGATACCATTTGTAACACCCTCGCTTCAAGCCTCCATTGGGCCTTCCCCCACGGAATCATGGCTCTTATACAGGAGTACGCCACTTTGGCAGCTTTATAGAATGATGACTGGTCCTACAAACCAACACAAGTATTTCCAGGGTTCTTTCTCCTCACTCGCACGCTTTCTGAGAAAACTTCCCAGGAGGTCACCCATCTTAAAATTATCTTAGGTTAAGCGTGCTTAATTGTGAAGTTCTTTCGTGATGGGCTACCAGAAAACAAAATGCACCTTGTTGATATAGGTAGTACCAATCAATTCATATAAGTCATCTTCAACTGTGTAGTCTCATATCTACACAGTCTCAAAATCATCACACTTGACCTTCCCTAGGCGAAATGGGATTGCACAACTTACCCGGTATTTCCCCTTACGGATCACGAGACTACTGACTGTCACATAAGAATTGACTTGATTAATGGGAGTGATCAATCTAGGAACATAATTTTTGAAAAATATCATTCATATTTTTAAACTTTCACCTCAAGTATTAGATTGACTATGATTCACAACAACCCTTAAGTTTAATAGTTATTGAGAATCCACAGTTAATAATTGAAAATCCACATGTCATTGATAACATTCTAATAGATCAGATTCTTTAGTAGTTGCTTACAAATTGCTAAACAACATACATGTTGAATCATTTATTCTTTAAGAGAGTTTGTTGATTCATCCTTAAGATGACTTATTAGAACAACAAAATCAATAAGTTTTAGTGATTACATTATGTACAATAAGTGTTCAACTACAACAATAGTTTGTGACACAAATTAAAATGTGGAATGTAAAGAATTAAAATTGTGGTACAATTTTCCATGAATAAAGAAATAAATATCCTAAAGAGCAATGAATTCTATTTTCAGTAAAGTTTCCTAATGGGGGTGGAGAACATTACGCAAAGCTTTTCACAAATAAATACTCACTAGGCAACATAGAGAAACATAAAGATATAAAACAAGACTCATTGCAAAGAGGTTCATCTTGAAGAAGGAATCAATTACAAGGAGAATTAGTCTCACTTGTCTTTATAAAAGATTTTATTATAGTAATCTTTGACTTTGTTGCTCATTTTAATTCCGAAACAGTGAACTAGAGGAGAAAGATACATACAACCATAAGATTTTCCTTTGGTAGTGGTGAATATATGCAAGCTTAAAGAGTTACCTATAGATTAAAATAAACATCTCACAATTTGTATTTTCATTATGTTATCTTTTCTTTTAGTTTTGAAAGAATTATGGATTAATTAAATATACTAGAAGGTCAGTGGGAGTTGTATTTGTTTGTACACAATATATTACCTGTAAGTGATGATAAAAGTTTCTTATTTAAGGTAAAATAATTCATATCTCAAATTATAATTTTTGAGATAAAGAACATAAATGATATATACAATTTTAGTTAATTAGAGAATAGTCACAACATCTCTGATCAAATAAAATTATATATTATTCATCTTATGTTACTTATCTTTATGTGTGATAAATTTAACTCAAACCAGTATCTGTAAAATGATTTGAAATGAGAATAAATTAAGAACATTCATTTGCTTCTATTTTTAAAAGGCTAATATATTCCTAAGAGTTTGCATAAGACTTCACTACATTTTTTTCAAGAATGCTAAGTAGTATCAAAATAACTTAAGTTAAGACCACTTTATAATTTCATACAAAGTGATGAAGTATCTATCCTTTAAGATACTAAAGATTACATGCATACATACATACTTTATTGAGATGAACTGACACTCTAGAAATATAGTTAACTATTTAGATTCTAATTTCACTGGCTATGTTGATCCATATAAATCAACATTTGATTACGTCCTTAAGATTACCAGTATGTTGTATCATGGAGAACCTTAATTGTTATTTCTATTATAGAAAGATACATTTATTATTTTGAGAATACATCTCGTATGGTGTATTATAGAGTTTCATACTAGTCCTAGAGTTTAGAATTATATTTTCAGGCCATTAAGAAAATTTTGCGACAAATTTAGCAATAATATTTCTGGCTAAGAATTATAAGAGTACTGGTCGAAGCTAGCATATCGACATTAAATATTTAGCCATAAAGAGACGTGATAAGTGGTCATTAAGCATGCAATACTTAATTGGGAGATCGCATATATATCCTTGACTATAGGCATGCCGCAACACAAATTTAAGGATCGTAAAACAAATATGGGATCCGATTACCCCTTATGCAATTTTTGGTTGTACAACTAAAATTATTAATGAAACTCATATTTATGCGTATCTTAATTTTATATTATAAAAAATTTTAGAGGAGCAGAATAAACATAAGGCTTAAGGTTTATTCGCTTAAGGATATTGTCACATAAAGTACATTGTTATATAATGAATATATCAAAATACATAGAAGGTAATACTTGGCATACAATGAGGATCTATTGTTATGATTCATGTGTTTATTATATAATGAAGAACATTGAGTTTACGTGCTAAATCTAAATGATGACCAAGTGAGAGAATATTAGAATATTTTTATATACAAAATTATAAGGGAAATTTGACAATATATGCTTAAAAATAGCATATATTGTTTTAATATACTAGGTAAAAAAAAATAAAAAAATACTCTCCAATTAATTTTAATCCCAACTTTACTCTCCCCATTTCAAACTTTCACTCTCCCTCTAACTCTCAGTTTTCTCTCTCTCTCTCTCTCTCTCTCTCTCTCTCTCTCTCTCTCTCTCTCTCTCTCTCTCTCTCTCTCTCTCTCTCTCTCTCTCTCTCTCTCTCTCTCTCTCTCTCTCTCTCTCTCTCTCTCTCTCTCTCTCTCTCTCTCACGCAAACCAGACAGCCCTCACCCCACTCACCGGACCACCTCACGGACCACCCCTCACTCACCGGACCACCCACGACACCCACCCCATTTCTTCTCCACTGACGGACCACGCTCTCACCACCCGACCCCAGCATCCAGAGGAAATCGTGAAACCCATCTCAGACGACATCGCGAACTCTTCGAAGAAGAAATCGTGAAACCCCAGACGACCAACAGAGGATATCGCTAGCACCGGAGACGAGATCGAGAAACCCCCATTCGCGACACCCCCAAACGAAACCCAGATCCAAAACCATAAAAAAAAGGTATTTTTCTAAACTTTTTTGTTGTTTCATTACTTTTTAATTGTTTGTGCTTCATTTTAAAGTAATGTAGTTAGTTTATGTTCAATTTGTTTGATTTCGTTTGAATTTCATTGTTTTGGTATATTTTCTGGTTTTTTGTAAAATTTGCGACGTATCGCGACTATGTTCACGACATAACGCGATATCGTCTAGAAAAGTTGGGGATTTTCTGATAACCGTGGTTTTCACGACGTGTTGGCGATATACTAGCGACATAATTAGCGATATTGCATTTAGTACGTAGGTTTCATGATTTTTATCGACTTGTATGTGTGTTTGGCGACATGTTTGCGATATATTAGCGATATATAACAGTTATACATAGGACTAGTTTTTCATCCTCCTTTTTCTGTTTAGCGATTCATTAGCGACGTATTTGGCGATTTGATTAGGATTATGTTTAGCGATGTATAGCGACATACGGCGACATGTTTCGCGACATACTTCTAACAAATTTGTTGACAATTTTGCAGATGGCTCCTGAACTTAAACTTCCAATTTCCTCTCATTTCACGGGACGTCTTACCTATCGGGGTACAGATAGGTTCAGATATATCAAGGCCAAGTTTACTGAGATGGATTTGGTTGAGACAGTGAAGGCTAGTCCTTTCGGACACTTTTGGGAAGCTGGAGAGTTGACTTTCTCCGGCGCGTTGGTCCACAGCCTCCTCTTACGAAAAATGAAAGTGGACACAGAAAAGGAGGATGAGGTTTGGTTTCATGTAGGGAGAAATGACATGAGATTCGGACGGATAGAGTTTGGACTCATTACTGGCTTACCTATGGGTAGTGCCCCTACAGACGAGGAAATACACGCCAAGTCCAACGACCATCTAGTTCGGACTTATTTTGAAGGGAAGAGTTCTGTTCAGTTGGACTCCCTTATGCTCCAACTTGAGAGGTGCGAAGATAAAGATGATGCCTACAAGCTTCGACTGATCGCTTTCATTGAAGGTGTATTAGTATCAAAGGAGGGCAATGTCAAAGTTTGGCCTGAGATGTTGAAGTTTGTTAACGATCTCGAATTCTTCTTTAAGTATCCGTGGGGCGAGCGCGCTTTTCGTAAGCTGATGGAGACATTAGGAAAGAATATGCAACATTACAAGGATAATGTTGACAAGAAGAAGGGGAAGAAGATTGCTCATGAGGCAAAGTACACTGTTAGTGGCTATGTACCTGCCTTTCAGTACTGGGCATACGAAGCAATTGAGAAGTTGGGGAAGAAGTATGCCCACTGCAACGGGACCAAGTTCCCCAGAATGTTGGTGGAAAACACTTGAGGGCCGGCGGAAACAAGATGTCAAGGCAACCGAGCATTGCCTTTGTTATTCAACAGTCGGGTATGTTTCTTTACTGTTCAGTATTTTATTTAAATTTATTGAAAATGAACATTCGCGACATTGTTCGCGATGTGTTAGCGACATTATGCGATGTCGCAAAAGAAATTACTGCATCGCTTATCGCGACATATGTCGCGACATGTTATCGACATGTAGCGACATTGTGCTGCTTTTTGCAATTATCATAATTTTTGACTTCTTTTCACAGTTTTTAATTATTCTGTGTTTTCTTTTTTGTTTCAGTTGGTGGTGAAGAAGTGCTTGTTTCCCCGGCCCAGTGAACATGCATACTTCAAGAGTATTAATGAGGGTAAAGCCCCTCTTTGCTTTGAGATGGACGTAGAATAAACGGTGGACGTTGATGGTACACAGGAGTCTGTGTTTGAAACTCAAGCGAAGACCATCAACGAGGCCGTGACAAAGGCAAATTTAGTTCCACCACCATCGGCACCTGAAGTACACGAGCCATCTACTTCAGCAGGTCCTTCTGCTCCAACCAGTACAACTGTGGACACTGACCTTGTAAAGAGGTTGGATAGCATTGAGGCCCGGCTGGAGAAGCTTGAGTCCCAGCAGGAAGCCGTCATTTTGGCAAAGACGGGGTTAGTAAATAGCCATCTCAGTATGAGGCGGTCCTTCACAGAGAGTCAGAAAGATCTGAAGGAGACTCTACTGGCTAAGATGGACGAGTTGATGGCTATGGTAAAAGGAGCGCCCACACCTGGAGAGCCCACACCTGCACCGCAAAATGAGGAACAAGAGGCGAGTGATAACGAAGATGTCTTCCCAGAAGATTGGGAAGCAGATGATAACGAGGCACCGTCAACTCCATTGGAAGCAATTATCACGGCCATTGGGGATACACAATCACAGGACGAAGTCCTACTTCTACCTGGACCCCCAGAAAATGTGCCATTTGTGAGGAAGAGGAAGCCGCCAAAGTACTTGAACGACTACACTGCGGAAAAGAAAAAGAGGCGAGTTCTTCCAGAGAACGTAGACCCGGAGAGACCAGCAGACCGTAGATTGCTTCGTACGTTCAAGAGGTGGTTGATTGGAGACATTCCCAATGCCCGACCTAGGAATGTGCACACCGGTGTTGGCGATGTCAAGTTCTTCACAACTTTGTTTCTTAGGTCGGAGTGGCTTCACGATGATGTAAGTATTTAATCATTAATTAGTATTTTTGATTTTTTTTTGCAACATATATTTTATTGTCGATGTGTGAGCGACAATGTCGCGACATTGTTGCTGATACAGAAGTTTTTTCTTTCTGTTTTATTTGTCGACATGTCGCGACATTGTCACGACATTCTCGCGACATGGTCACTTTTTTGTACGTTCTGTTTAACATGTCGCGACATTGTCGCGACATTCGGCAAATTTATCTAACGACATTGTTCGCGACGTTTCGCGACTTTATTTACGACATTGATTAATCTTCTCTTTTTTTTATGCAGCACATATATGCCATATCACACTTGATGAGGAGGAGACGCCATCATTTTCCAGAGTTGTACCCTCACCCAGGTGTGATTTTGGACACAACACTTCCACAATTCCTCATAGGCATTTGGAGCTGCCAGACTGGTGACAAAAGTACGTTCGAATGGCCAGATGCAGTGAACCAGTACTATCTGGGTATGGAGAGCCGTTACATGCCATGTTGGAAGGATTTGAACTTCATATACTTCGTCCTGTACTTCGATCATCAAAAACATTGGGTTGCTGTTGAGGTAGATATTGATATGTGGCAGATTCGGGTGTACGATAATGATTTATCATGCACCACCGACGCACAGTTTGATGCCATCATGCTACCTTGGACTGAGTTGTTTCTACATCTGCTGAGGTCTACTGGCTATTATGATCAAGTGAACAACAACATTCTGAATGTGGATTTAGGGGACAGTAGCCAACTCAGATTAATGCATGCTAGACGCATGCCAAGTGAGGTGGTTCCCCAAAGTAAAACAAGGTAATTGTTAATATAGTATATTATTATTTCATTTGCCATTACTCTTTAAATGCAGTTCAGTCTCTAAATGTGTTTGTTGTTAATTTTTCAGTGGTGATTGCGGGGTGTATGCACTTGAGTACATCGAACACCTAATGCTGAATCGGTCCTTGGACAACATTACAGACGATAGCATGAGAATGTTCAGAGATCGGTGGTGTGTAAACTTGTTTTATCAGAACTTAACTTGGTGAAATATAATTTAAAAGGGTTCTAATTTTTTTGTATTTTAAGAACTCCATTACAATTGTACAAACATAGTGGCATAGTTGTTTTTAGTACTGTACAGTTTTTATATATGGAAAAGTGTTCAATTTTAAAATTTTTACTTACATGTCGCTACAAAATCGTTAACATGTCGTGTAATGTCGAAAAAATTTAGTTTCTGAGTGTTTGGTTTCATGTCGCTAAAGCACCGCGAACATGTCGTTAAAATGTCGATAGTAAAATCATGTTCTGACACTTCAGTTGATGTCGTCAACATGTCGCAATTATGTCGCGAAACGTCGATACGAAAGACGTTTCCACATTAAATGGTAATTAATGTGTGACATTTATTATCCCGCCTAACCAACTACTTCACTATGTCGATAACATGTCGCCCTGTGTCGTGACATGTCGCGAAAATTGCCCAGATTGCTTTGGGCATGACAAACATGTGTACAATTGTGTAATTCAATTTTTACATTTATTATCCCACCTTCCCAACTACTAGTTTTCTCTATAAAAGCCGATTGTCTATCTCATAAGTTACATATTTTCTTAATTTTTACCCCTACAAGATAATTCTCTTAGCAATGTCTACTAGAAGGAACAAGGGCAAATACCCGATTCTTACTCCTGAAGAGATCAAGCAGGAGCCTGATTGTGGGGAAATTACGCCTCAAATGCAAAAAGTGCTTGACGACATGAAACGTTTTGAAGATGAACGGCTTATGAACGAGTGGAGGTTTCTAAAACTTGAAAAAAAAAATAACAAAACAGGTGTATGGCCGGCTCCACCACCAGGGTTCCCCGAAGGCTACCGTCGCTGCAAGTTAGGTTATTTAAATGGTAAAGAGGTGAAGCCTGGATCTCTATGCAAATATTGCAAGGCTACATGTCGCTTCATGTCGCAAATGTAATCGTTAAACGTCGCTAGATATCGACTTTTCACTGAATAAATAAAAGTTCCATTAATGTCGCAAAATGTCGCTAAAGTAATCGTGAAACGTCGCTATTTTTAAATTTTTCCAGAATTGATAAAAGTTCTTCGTACATCGCACCATGTCGCTAGTGTAATCGTGGAAAGTCGCAGTTTTTAAATTTTTCCAGAATTAATAAATGTTCTTCCTATATCGCAACATGTCGCTAGTGTAGTCGTGGAAAGTCGCTATTTTTTAATTTTTCCAGAATTAATAAAAGTTCTTCCTATATCACGACATGTCGCTAGTGTAGTCGTGGAAAGTCGCAATTTCAGGACCTTGTCCAGAATAAAATAAATTTCCAAACATATCGTGAAAGTGTCGCTACATATCGCTAAATGTCGTGAAATACACAATTATATACAAAAATCTGAGATAGTGAGAGTAAACAACCACATACACAGAAAATAATGTCGATAAAACATAGTCATACATAAAAAAAATACAAGTAACATGTCATAAACCATAATAATAATAATGCATGCAATTTAAAAACGAAAATGCTGCTCAAACCCTGGCCTTGCAAGTAGCTTTGTTGTGTCCCAATGCGCCACAGTTTGAACATTTGCGTGGTTCCTTGACTTTTTGACCGTTCGATGGAAATCGGTTAGTCCATAGTCTTCCTGCATTGCTCTTTCTTGGACGACCTACAGGTTTCTTCTCCACTGGTACACCGATTCTCATGTTCTGCATGTGTTCTGGAAGCACCCATTCATCCTCCTCGCCCACAACATTAATTGTTGCATCGTAAGTATTCTTCCACGTCTCCTTTGTGTAATAGGGGGATGACAGAGCGTAGACACTGACATTCTGAGTAAGCGCTGCGGCACATGCATGGGGACAAGGAATTTTCAACAATTGGAACATGCCGCAAGTGCATGTTCTCTCAACTAAGTTCACATCTCCGCCTTTTTCAAAGTCAGAACCGTCAGCACCTCTTCCAACATTAAACAATTGTGCACCGTTACGTAGGACACTTCTACGTCTACCATCCTCGTGTTGCTTTATCAAATCTTCCTCAAAATGAGTTGCCAAAGGGGTAACACACTTACTTGCCTTCTCGAGACGGTTAGCAAACCAATTTTGTAGTGTGAACCTTATGAACTCAACTAGAGTAGTTATTGGATATGCCCGGAATTCTTCAGTCACGTTGTTAAGGCTTTCTGCAGCGTTGTTTGTCATGATGTTGTACCTGTCTCCTAGACAATAAGGACGAGCCCATTTTTCTAATCCTATATTGTCAACATAAGCAGCGATGGGAGGATCCATCTGTCGGAGCACCTGCAAATGTCTATCACATTCCCTCTTCGACCATGCGTAAGCGGCCAACCATATTTGCGTGTTACATACATCAGTCTTGAACTTGTTTACATTCATAGAAATATGTTTGTAGCATGCACAGTGGCATGCTTCGGGGAAAATAACCTCGACAGCATGTTCAATGCTTTGATGCCTATCCGATACAAACACTAAGTTTTCAACCTCCCCAATCGCTTCCTTTAACTTCTGCAAGAAATACTTCCAAGAGTCATGATTCTCGCTGTCAACAATTGCAAAGGCAATCGGAAACAATTGGTTATTTGCATCGTACGCTACAGCAACTAGCATTGTGCCCCCAAACCTTGTCTTCAAGAACGTGCCGTCGATACTAATCACAGGACGACAAAACTTAAATCCCCTCCTACAAGCAGCCAGTGACCAGAAACAGTACTTGAACCTGTTATCCTCTGTGATAATGTCTGTAATAGTACCTGGATTCTTCTGTTCCAGCACGTAAAAGTAACCAGGTAACTGACTATAAGCTGCTGCTGGCGTACCCCTCGAATACATAAGTCCCTTCTCTCGGCACCTCCAAGCCTTCTCATAGCTCATCTTGATCCCATACTCCTGAAACATATCCCTTTGTATGTCTTTAGCTTTGTACTTAGTTCCATCTGATTTGAACTTGTTCTTAATGAGGTGGCCAACAACCCACGGTGCTGCTTGACGGTTATCAGCATGTCTAGAATCCAGGCTACATGTGTGTTCGTTGTGGAATACAGTAACCTCAAACATGTCACCACGTGCCCTCTTCCTCCCCCTCACTCTCCATTTGCAATCTGAACCCCTCCAAGTTGCATAAAAAACATCGGTCTCAGACTTCTTCACCATGAACTCAAAATTCATTTTCAATGCAAACCTTCCAACCACATTTTTCAATTCAGTCTTATTTGTATACAGCTTGCCAACATATATTTCCCCTGAATGTGTACCAGTAAAAGAAGTTGTATAAACATTATTTTCCTCTATGTCTTCCCTTGTCCACACAATAGGTTTGAATTTTGTACAAACTTCAAAATCAGATGGTACAGTACTACGAGGAGAACACAGGCGCTCTTACCGGTGCACAGTGTTTCGTGATTTTCACTCCGAGGGGTTCTTCTTTCTTGGCCTTTCCTTTGCTCCCTTGGACGTGGTGGAGATGGTGGAGGTAGTTCTAACCTTAAAGAAGGTACCTCTATAGGTTCATGAACTTCCAACTCCGCATCACCATCCTTGTTCAAATCTACTATAGGATCATTGTTGTAAAATGCACCATCAAACTCATTGAACTGGTCAAATCCATAGTCAACCCTATTATCCTCATCTATATTAGTAGGGGCCTGCTCATTCATCTCTACGGCTGGATCTGTTTCTGGGACAAAACTCCCAACAACACTTCTTGGGAGGACAGTTGGCGGAGTAGGCCCCAAAAGCGCATGCCTTTTAACCTTAGTCACAAACAATGGCAACAAGTTCTCCACACTCATTTTTGCCTTCATTCTTAAGAACAATCTTACTTGACTATCTTTCACTAAAACTTCTGGCGGTATCATATTGCCTTTCATGTACATATAACACACCTCTATTTTCAGTTCATACACAATAGGGTCTATATCCAACTCTTCATACAAAATATCATTCATCTTTTCTAAAGTAGTGTCAACCTCAAACATTAACATCTTACTTTTTGGATTATTGAATATCCAGTTGAAACCTTCAACTGCCCAAGCCCCATCATATAGTACAACTACAAACACATTTGAATCTGCAAACCAAAATGACCACAAATTATAACAAACCAAGATGTCGCAAGATATCGCGAACCTATCGCTACTTATCACGAACCAATTACAAAAAAAAGTATGTCGACAAACGTCGCGAACTTGTTGAGAAAAATAAAAATATCCACAATATAACACAATGATTCTATGTGTCGCGACTTGTGTCGCGACATGTCGATACATGTCGTTAAATGTCATCCCTAACCTCTTGTCAGCTAGTAATCGCTAAATGTCGCTAACCATGTCGAAAAATATCGCTAAAATTGCAAAAAAACCAGTAAACTCGCAGACTTGCTGCATTTCGTGTTTCATTGACAAAGGGTGTCAAAAGGGTACATAAAAACCACGGATATGTGTAGATCTATTACTTTCAACATAAATACATCTAAATCAAACAATAATTACTAAAGAAATTACATACCCATTATTGTTTAAAGGAATGACTTTCTTAGAGCTTTGGTTGGGTTTCAAGTTCCCTTTAAGTAAGGCGGCCGAACACTAGCTCCAGTGGTGGCAATGTGTGTATTCTAGAGAGAGAGAGAGAGAGAGAGAGAGAGAGAGAAATCCGAGAGATAGAGAGAGAGAGAAAGTGTTATGAATATTTTTTATTTGTTTTAGGGGTAAAATTGTAAGGGAAAAATGTTTTAAGTATAGTTTGCATAATGTAAAAAATGCTAGCATAGTTTTAGTGTACTATTTATTTTTAAGCATATATTGTCAAATTTCCCAATTATAAATTGATTTTACATGTACAAATATGAAATATTCATTATAATTGATTCCAAATCAATTACTTGATAAACATAAATATTCTATATATGGTCAATTTCGATTCACCAATTTTTTTTTATTTGATTTCTCGAATTAATTATTAAATATTCTGACAATTAATGTTGTACATAGTGATAAAGTATCTCACCTATAAATATTGGACCGGTCCCCGAACTCCTCATTCATTATGTATAAACAACAAAAGCTTGAAAGTCTGAATACCGACACTAACTCATTCTCTTTTCTTTTTTTAAATATTTTATTATTTTCATATAATATCTAACAATTGACATCAGATTTATTTTTTATCTCTCTCTTAATTATTTGAGTTTTCAATGTGTGTATATATTTTTTTTTTCTCTGTTGTTTTGTTCTGTTTTCTGTTCGATCATGACCGATTGATGAATTTTTTTTTTTTTTTTAATTTTAATAATTTTGATACATATTTGTATTCATTTAGTAAGAACATTTTCTATGCATCATAAAATTACAACCCTATACATCTTACCATTTTGATGGGGTTGTTCAAGTATTTTCAAAGTAAAATATTTATATGGTTAGAGAGAAATACCAAATTTTTGACAAGATATCGAGTGTGTTATGACACTATCTATTTTCCAAACACCCATTTTATTTCTCAGAGACGAAATTTACAAGTAGTGTCCTTAAACTCAATGAAATGAGAAGCTCAAACTTAAAATGGCATAGGAGGAATTCAGAAGTTGAATTGATTTTTTTTTACTTCTTTTTGAAGAGAAAAAGAGCAACCATCCACTCTTCACCATTGTTATATCCAAATAGTTCAGCAACTGCAATGAAAAATGTTCTCCAATAAACAGTCCACTTAACAGCATTCTCCTTTCCATAAGTTGATTCCATTATTGGCTTTATCAACCTTACATTCTTATCCATTCTTTTCAGCCACTCTTCACTGCACCAATAAATAATGTCTCATGTTACCACGATATACTACGAGTATTTGCTATTATATTAGTTATTAAATTAAAATATGTAGAAACCGATACTAATTTTACGAATAGCAATATGACAGTGTTGGGCAGTGAAATCGTCTATTCTAAAAATTATATTTGGTTAAAGTTAAATACACCATCATTGTGTATAAAAAGTGTAATTTATGTGTGTCTAACATTACTCATTTTAAATAGTTCTTTTTTTGGCCTGACTCGTCCTAGTATGGCTCGACACCACATACACAAATCATTATTATGCATTATTCTTACCTTGTCTGTGCGTAATGCTTCCCATTCACAAGCCAATGATCAATAACAGAAACATCATCCTGCAAGAAAATGCTATCAAAAACTTGAAAGGGTGTAACATTAATTAGTAATATTTGATATTGAATGAACCCATTTAACAATATTAGCATGCAATAAGTAATGGAAGTTTGAAATTATAGAGTACAAACTTTATTAGTCACTAGAGAAATTTTTCATTATTTCCAATGCTGCCTTGCAAAATCGATGTTTGAAATAGGGTATGGAATGTTTTTCAAAATCTATTTCGCAAAGAAATATAAAAATGAGGTTATTATGCAAAATAATTATACAAAATGGCTATTTACTACCCCAAACTAATCTGATGTTAGCTCAAATTCGGTAGGGTGTGTGGCATTAGCATCTCAATGTAGTAAGAAATGAAAGTTTGAGATTATGAAAGTACTAAAAATATATACATATATGATCATAGCTCAAATTTGGTAGGTTATAATATAGATGCATTAGCAATATATATAACGAAAACCATCTCAACTTGAATTAAGAAAAGAGAGATTTGATAGCAAAATTTACCTGGAAATACAATAATAGATTTGCTGAAGGCATAGTACCTCCAGTGAAGAAGTACCTTGTAATCCAATCATCTTCATTTACATCCTAAATTATGCCATAAAACAGTACTTAATATAATCAAATTAACAAAACTAGCACAAACCAAATAATTATAAGAAGAAGAAAAAAAGGGTATTAATTTATACCTCAAAATGATAAGCAAATGTTTTATGACAGAAATGATGAACAAATAGAAGAGCATCCTCCTTCATCCACCCTGATATTTTCTTTAAAAGCTCCTTATAATTCTTCATATGCTGTAATAATCCCATTAACCCAATACTTCAAACAAATCCAATACTATCATATATAGCACAAAGCAATGAAGCATGATACCTCAATATACAAATACACTATATAAAATATACTACTATTTTATTTTATTTTTAAAAAATAGTTTCAACTTCCCCAGTTATAAAATAGAAAGCATCTCTAAATTATAATAAGTTATAAAATAGGAAAATTATATGTATAGTCATGTCTCATGTGTATGAGATTAATTACACATAAAGATGTGTATTTTGTATCAAACAAATTAGGGATCTAGTTATCGTGTCGTTATTGTGGTTAAAGTTGATGTTTTTAAGTGTTACGAATAAAAAATTATACCAAATACCTCTATTCAATTATGAACTCTCATTCGAATACAGTTACAGTTAGTTTGGTCAAAGTTATTCATGTACATACCTCAAACATTTCAATGGAATATATTCTATCAAAAGATCTTTCCATTTCAAATGTGCTAATATCAGCCACAATGATTTCCACATTCTCAACCTCAAGCTCTCTACAAAAAGGTCACAAAATAAACCCCTAAGCTCTTCAAAGTCAACCAATCAAATGAAAATCCTAAGACTTCAAAACTCATAAATTATATTCTTACCTACAACGCTGGTCAATGTGATCTTTCTGAGTAGAAGAGTTACAAATCCCAGTGACCTTACAATTCTTATACTTCTGAGCAATGTACAAAGAAAGTGATCCCCATCCACACCCAACATCCAGAACAGTTTGACCATCTTCAAGCTTTGACTTTTCACAGTACATTTCCAACATTGCCTTCTCTGCTTCCTCTAAAGTACTTGAACTTTTCTCAAAGTAACAACAGCTACACACAATAATTCCCAAAAACCCAAAAAGGAAAAAATAAGCAAAAGTTCAAATTTAATTCTCCAATAAGTAATATAATAATAAATCAAAGTATCATTGTCTTCTCAGCTTCCTCCAATGCACTCTATTTTTGGTCTCAAAGCTATACACAATAAATAATTCTTAAGACCCAGAAAAATAGATAAACAATCAAAACCTCAAATTTAATTTTTCAATGATGATAAATCAAAGCATTTCTAAGCTTTCCTCCAAAGTACCCAACTTGTTTTCTTCCTCGAAGTAACACCAAACTATACACAATGATTCTCAAAACCCAGAAAGAAAGAACAATCAAAAACTCAAATTTAATTTTCCAATAATAATAATAAATCAAAGTATCATTGTCTTCTCAGCTTCCTCCAATGTACTTCACTTTTACTCAAATTAAATTTTCCAAAAATAATCTTTGAAACCCAGTTAGCAATAATAATAGTAATTAATAAACAAACTCAAATTCAATTTTTTTTTTTCCAAAAAAGAAGAAAAAGAGAAACAGAGTACTCTCTCTGTAGTGTACGTACCTGTACTTAAAATTTTGCCCTAGAACGAGGTTGAAGAAGGAAGTGGGTAACTCATAATGCTGGGCTTTAGGCTCATCAGTCTTGATCGCTATTGGCATCTCCTTCAGAGCTGTAAATTATATATAAATATTATGTAAAAGAACAATGAGAAACAAAACACAATAATAAAATGAAATGATCGAAGAAAGAAGAGCAATCATCATGAAAGGCGGTGGATTATGGTTTTTTACATTGAATGAATCGAAGAAGGTCGGAGAGTTGGAGATGGGCGGATGATTTGTAGCCGGAGCGAAGACGAGCGGCCAAGAGGAGGCGGGTAAGTCTTCGAATGACGGCGTCGGGTAAGAGATTGCGCTCGAGAGAGGCGAGAGCGAGCTTGACTGTGGCGTCGTAAGGGAGTTGAACGAGGGCAGCCATTGTTGGAGGGTGCGAGGCTGGTCGGTTGGTTTTCTCAGTTTCAAGTTTCAGTAAAGAGAAGAGAACAGAAGAGAAAGAGATAAGGTGGTTCTTTTGTTATAAAATTTGTCAAAATACATTTGACAAATTGAAATTAGCAAAATAGAATTTTTTTTTATTATTATTATTATTTTTATTTTACACTTACCATTTAAAAAAATAATTTAATATTAAACAAAATTAATTACAACTTCGTAAAACAAAATACTATTTCTAATTTTTTTTTTACAGCCTCTTCTTTCTTGTTGTTCTTCTTCTTCTCCTCTTCTCCTCAGCCAAGTCACTCCTTCTTGCGAATAAGACTAAAAAGACCATAAATACTCACAAGTGAATCATTCTTCTTCTTCTCTTCCTCTTCTCATCCTTTTTCTTCTTCTTGCTGGTAAGACCAAAAAGACCACCCATTATTTATGAATGGTGGCAAGTGGTGGCAGTCATAAACAAAAGAATTTGAGATTCATTCTAACAAAGGTAAACCCTGATAATTTCCTTGTCTCTTCTCATTTTGTTTCTTTTCTTTAATTTTTTTTTTTTTTCAGTTTTAGCCGTTAATATTTCTCTTCTCTCAATCTCTTATTGCAATAACTAATCATTCAGAGTTATAATGGAATCAACAAGTGATGCATCAACCACAATACTCACACCACCCAATGAACATGAACAGGTAACATATATATTTTATTACAGTCTTTTGGGTTATAATTTTGATTTTTGTAATTTATGGATAAAAAAACCTTGAATTTGCTCTAAATAACTATAAACGACCTTAAATTTACACTATGCGACCATCATGGTCTTTTATGTTCTTTAACTAGCTTTAAAGAACTTGAATTTTCTCTGAACGACCATAAACAACCTTAAATTTACATTATGCGACCATCATGGTCTTTTATGTTTTTCAACTATTTAAAGAACTTGAATTTGCATAGAACGATCATCAACGACCTTGAACTTACATTATGCGACCATCATGGTCTTTTACGGTCTTCAACCAATTTTAAAGAACTTAAATTTAATCTGAACGACCATAAACGACATTGAATTTACATTAAGTGACCATCATGGTCTTTTATGGTCTTCAACCAATTTTAAAGAGCTTGAATTTGATCTGAACGACCATAAACGACCTTGAATTTACACTATGCGACCATAATAGTCTTTTATGTTCTTCAACTAATTTTAAAGAACTTGAATTTGCTATGAACGACCATAAACGACCTTGAATTTATATTATGCGACCATCATGGTCTTTTATGGTCTTTAACAAATTTTAAAGAAGTTGAATTTGATCTAAACGACCATAAACGATCTTGAATTACACTATGTGACCATAATGGTCTTTTATGTTCTTCAACCAATTTTAAAGAACTTTAATTTGCTCTGAACGACTATGAACGACCTTAAATTTACACTATGTAACTTGAATTTTCTCTGAACAACCATAAACGACCTCTAAGGTCGCACACGGTCGCATAGGGTCGCACATGGTCGCACTATCTATTTTCATACCACGTGTGACCTTATTCATTTAGTTAAATTTGTAATTCTTTTTATACTTTTTATATTTGTGTTCTTATCGTTTATATATTTTTTATTCACTAAACCCTAAACCCTAAATCCTAAACCTATTTCACACATTATTATTGCAGATGCCCAAAACTATATTAACAATAGAGCTTCCATGTATTCCTCGTGCCAAAACTACTAATACAGCTGGAAAATCTAAAGTTACCATCAAATCCCCGCTAAGTGTAATAGTCCAAATAAAGAATTGGCTCACAAAGTCTGACCAAGATGTTTTTAAACATTACTCCCAATTGGGTCGTCTCTTAGACCTCGATACTAAAGGGCTTTTTCCTGGCACCTTAGTAAACCAGATAGTTTTGAGGAGGGTAGATTGCTAAAAGAGGCATGAGTTATGGTTTTTGATTAATGGAAAATCTGTGAGATTTTCTCTCCAAGAGTTTGCAATAGTATCTGGATTGTACACTGATGGTAGCCCAACACCTGAAGAAATGGAGCTTGTTTCTTATAAGAACAAGTTAAAAGAAAAGTACTTCAAGAACACGATGTCTATTAAAATAACAGATGTTGCCAATGCTCTAGATAACATATCTAGAGAAGCAAAGACTAGAGACCGAGTGAAGTTGTGCTTTATCTATTTGCTTAATGCATTTCTAATAATGCCAAGTCCTTCTTCAGTAATATATCTTGAATGGCTACAACTAGTGGACAATCTACCAATATTTGACAATTATTATTGGGGAAAGCTGGCATATGAGAAAATAATACAGTAAATCACAAAAAAAGATATGAAGAATAATCCAAGTGAGAAGGATATTAAGTGGAACCTCTTTAGTTGTCCTTGGATATTTTTGGTAAGAAATGTGATTATGATTATAATTTAGTTTATTTATTTTTAGATATTTTTATTGTATTTTGAGATATAATTTTGCTATGAATTTTTCTTTTATAGATATGGATTTGCGAAGCAATGCCAAAGTTGGGTGAAATGGTAGGACAAAGAGTCCCAGGAAATCATATTCCTCGATGGCTTGGTTGGAAAATCAATGATAAACATAAAAATGTCACAGTTACAAGATTATCAGAAGTAATAGAAAATAATATTGAGGTACATTTATCCACATGCAAACTTATTTATTGTATTGTATTAAAAAAATATGATCAAGAAACTTATGTTAGTTCATTTTCTTTGTGTATTAGTTTTTTGTACGACCTACATTAGCTTCAACCTCAAAGGAGAAGGCATAATTGTTTTATGAAAGACTTGGTAGCTATGAGGATAATGAAGATGACAAAATAGATCAGATTTCTTCATTTTTAGTGGGTAATGTCATTTTACATAATCAACAGTGTGTCGCACCACATGTGGAGCCTCCATCTTCAAATTTTGAACCTCCAACTAATGATGTGGAGCCTCCCCAATTCACTCAAATTTCTCAACAATCACACTTGCATCCCTCCTCACAACCTCCCTCTTCTTATGATGCTCGAAATGACTTGTTAGAGTAAGTGAAGTGTTTGATAGTTGACCAAGAAAAGCTGCACAAGTCAAGATATGAGGAGATTAAACGTGTAAATAAAGAATGATACGAGACAATAATGACAGCTATCTCTGACCATGCTTACTTGAATAGAGTGAGGCATGAGACACTATTAACAAAATTGGATGATTTGACTCGTATTTTTCGACCTATAGCTGCACAATTTTCTGGAGCTGGAGGAGAAAAGACTATAGAAAATAACCAACAAGTAATTTGCATAATTTTAATATAGTTATTATTATTATTGTTATCTATATTTTGTTTATTCTCAATATCAAAATTTTGCACGTGCAACTCTTTGACCTTAAATTTACTATTGCATCGAGTTCTCCACACATCACATTGTACTAATTCTCATTTAACGGGAGAGTTATCAATGAATTGGCTTCATCCCATCTCTTGCGTAATATTTCTTCCCTCTTTGGTGTTAATGGAGTTGTAACTACACATGCTTACCGCTGACGTTCAAAAAACCATTGTCCCATTGTGCTAATGATAAAATCAATCATAGCAATAATTGGATACTCTCTGGCCTTTCGCATCATATTGTTCACTGACTCAACTATGTTAGTGATCATGACTTCATATCGGTTACCAACAAAATGTGCTCTAGACCACTTTCTGATCTTGACATCATTCCCAAGATACTTAGCGACACGTGGATATGTTTTGCAAAGTTGGTCGAAGTGTTTATTAAACTCTTTGATACGGTACGCTATTGCAGCTTTCTTATACAATTTAGTCCCAGCAGCACTTTTGAAATGGTGTTTTATATTTTTCTTTACATGGCAATAACATGCCCCATGAGAAGCCATAACATAAACACGACAAACTGCATGTTCAATACTTTGATGTCTATCAGAAACAAAATATAAGTCTGAGCTATCAGGTATCAAGTCCTTCAACTTCTCTAAGAACCATGTCCATGAAGTTTTATTCTCACTGTCAACCAAACCCCATGCAATGGGGGTAACTATGGTATTCACTATCTTATGTAGTTGCTACTAATAGCACACTTTTATGCTTAGTCTTGATCCAAGCTGCATCTATACCAATTACTTTTCTCATGTAAGTGAACCCTCTTATGGCCACACCTAAAGCCATAAAAAAATACTTGAATTTATTTTCTAAATCAAGATCTATGTGGGTAACTGTACCTGGATTTTCCTGCTTCAACATGTGACAATACGAAGGGAGCAATGCAAAATTTTCTTTAGTTGTTCCTCTAATCAGATTTTGAGCCCATTATTGTCCTTTCCATGCTTTCCAATAACTGACTTGAACTTTCATTTCCTCACGCATGAATCCTGCAAGGCTTCTTAGGTTAAGTGGGTCCTTACTATTCTTAAAGTGTCCCTGTACATGAGAACCAATAATGCGACTGGATGCTTGTCTATGATTGGCATTTTGGTTCATTAATGAGCAACTGTGAAGACTATGGTATTGTCGAATGACAAAGAAATGTGAATCTTTCATCTTTGTAGCACGCACTCTCCATAAGCAATTTTAACTGACACAATGAACCTTCTTTATAGACTTGTTTAATTTGGTTGTTTGCATTTCAAATCTCCCATTAATGGCAATGATGCTAAGATAATAACTCAATTCATCCTTACTCACAAAGTGACGACCCGCTTTCAAGTTCGATTCATCATGTCTGCCACTATCTTGACTTGTTTCTCTATTACATTGTGCAACATTTCCCATAAACATATCATAATGTTGATAAGGGATTATTTGACCTCCTCCGACTACAATGTCATTCTCAATTACATTATTATTTTCTTCAACTACTTTATCACATTCCTGAAGTTCAGTGTTACCGCTCTCATGTACAATATCATCTGGTGTGGGATTTGAACCAATGATGCCTTCACCACTATGAGGTATATCTTCATTCGGGACATAACTTGGATCATTCGAAACTTGATCTATTATATGACACCCAAAATAATTATCGTAAAAGCTTCCATCATCAAAAACATCATCATCACAATCAAATTCAACATCATTACCAGTGAGTTCATTACCATCACCATCATCATCATTGACAAACTTTGTCTTTCCTTTACCATTATTCTTTTTTACGCACACATATAAATGAATCACTTCTTTAACTTTGTACAACTTCTTCAATAGATCCTCCACATCAGAATCACCACAAATCTTACTTGGTGCCATCTTGTTGAATGTTTCACCTGCCACCTTATGAGTTATTTCAATTTCATACAAATTTCGATCAACACCTATTTTTTCATAGACTTTATTCACTAGTTGATGAAACTTTATACTACGATCAACCACAAATCCCTTGTTGCAACCAGTACCAAACCATTCCCAAATCGACCCCCACACCACAATTCAACCCCAAATTCAATGAAGCCTTCCAGAACACCTGTGTACATTATAATAAATCAAATTCAATCAACAAAATACATCATATAACCCAAAAATTAAAACACCATTAGAGAGCCAACTTAAGCTCTCTAACTTCAAGTTGAGTAATCCTTAGCACAATTAGCTATCTCAGCACAAAATCAACTAAAATAAACCTATCCTAACCCCAGAATTCAAACCCAAACTAGCTTCACACTACAGAACCACGAATCACTAAAAATCATGCAATTAACCTATCTTAAGCTAAAGAAAACCATAAAGAAGAAGGCTGAGCTTTATACCTTGGATTGAATCTCCTATTTTTGACTGAAAACTCTTTAATTGCAGCAAGAAATTCTCCTTCCCTTGCTGGTTTTGGGTGGCACGAAAGAGAGAGAGAAGTAGAGAGTGATATGATGCTTCTAGGGTTTTTCTATTTAACCTTTCTTTCTTCTTTTTCTTTTAATTAACTAATATTATTTCTAATAAATGAAATCAGCTTTTAGAGTCCACTAAAAGCCAAATGATGACAATTAAAAAGACCTATTTGCCCTTTTTAATTTAAACCAGAGTTTTAAATAACTCAAGGGTAGCTTAGTCATCTACCACTCCCGAAAAATCTCCGATATCTCCAACGCCTAACAATATTACCCTACTATTGACATTCTAAATCATACAAAGCGTGACTCTCTAATGGCTCAACGTCACTTTCCACTGCTACCGAACACAATCACAGAAAACGAGAAATTTACATATAGCATTATTATATATATGTATTAAACTTTTAAATAAACCTCCACAACATGTATATTTCAAATAATAATTAAATCTTATGAATAAACCCTAATTATTTAATAACTCAACATATTAAATTTAAGCGGTCTTTACAATTTTGTAGGTACTTGAAAATTAAAAAATATTTTGATTATCTAAAGTGTCAAAGAAGGAGATTGTTAGGTCATTTTTTTTAGAAATTTTAGCTCTCAAAATATTATTTAATTAATAATATTTAATGTAAATTAAATATTATTTTCTTGTGTGTTTCTCGTTTTATAGCTATTAATTTTTGTTTAGGAAACTTTTCATAAAAGAGAAGGAATTCTCTTTATGGAAAGATTGCCTAATTAGTCTATTTTTAGAATAATTGTCACTAAATTTGTAATAATTGATCTGTTCGGTTTTGCTACGAATATAGCAGATTTTTTTAACCCTTTCATGTAAGGAAATAAAGTACAAATCGTGAACTTTGACTTATTTGGAAAGTTTATTGTTTTGACCTGATGTGACATTACAGATTGCGAACTTGTCACTCCAAATTAGGGATTTTTTTAGGAAGCTTTTACATGGTTGTAAAAACGTGTTGTGGATATCTCTAGGGTTTTTATATGTTATAAATAGGACATAGAGAGTAGCCAAATAAATTCACATCTTCTAGATTCATTTTTCATATTTTCTTTCTAATGAGGAAAGAGTTTCTTTTGTAAAAACCTAGAGTGTTTAGCTAGGTTTTAGTGTTTATTTCATTGTTCTTCAAGTGTTCATAGAATTAGTTGAAGAACTTGAATGAACAAGAGAAGGATTTTCGGGAGAAAACTTGTTCAAGCTTTACTTTAAGACGAAGTAAGTACACACACATCAAAGACGAAGGAAGTTTGATGATGGGTGGTGTTAAAAAATTAGATTGGCAATGTGAATTACAAAGAATTGCTACAAAAGCTTTAGAGGGAGTCTAAACTAGTTTAAGTCAATTATGTTTTTAATTTTTTTGAGATTTTATTAATTGATTTTATTTTCTAGACGTGACCCCGTAGACTAGTAGTGTTCAAAAGAATACTAATACCATGTATAATTCTCTTGTGTTAAGTTTTTACATCATGCACAGTTATTTTTATTTCGTTACTACAAATCTGTGTTCCGCTATAGTAAATTTTTAATTATTAGACTTTAATAAATATATTGGCATTTACAAATATACAATTTTTCAAAATGACCTTTTCTAATCTTTCTTTATTCAAGAACAATTTAGCAAAACATGAGTCAATATTTTAGTTAAAACTCTACATCTGTTGCAAACTGGATTTGGAATAAAATACCTAGCATGGAGGTTGGAAGAAACATGAAGTGCATAATTATAGGCTTTTCAAATATGAAGTGTTTAATTTTAATAAGTATATTGGAACAATAAAATTTTCCAAGAACTTTTAGAGTGGAGAATGACAAAATTTTCTCAAACTTTTATGTATTTATATTGGCAGTAGATGCAAATAAAAGATTTTTTTTTTGAAAGGAAAAGCGTAATATATAAATAGTAAAATTTGACCTCATGGTCGTGTTGGGTTTTATGCCCTAAATAAAACTCATTTCAATATAATCAGATTTACTTATTAATATAGATCAGAAATAACATTTAATGTTGCATGGTTCACATGATTTATTTCATGATTATATGTACATAATGTATAAATTCATCTGAAACCCTTTTCACATACTTGATCCTGTTTATTGTGCCGTCAACACATTGGAAAGTAAACATGACTATGTGAATAAAGTTTCCTAGATTTATCAGACATAGGGTTTTACTGATATGATAATCTACAACAGAGTTTACTTGTATTTGGAGAAATACTATGTTCTTTCCAGAGCATTAGTTAAAGTAAAGCTCAGGTTGGATGCATGGAGTATGCATCGGAAGGGACCGATATTGAACTTTGACTTAGATTTATTAAACTTACCGTAATATCTATTCAAGTCAATATCGCCTAGTTGATCCTAGATCAAATGATCTTAATCCTGTTATGATTAGGCTCAATCTTGAAAGGCTATTCGTGTTCTTTGATTTGTTAGTTAAGCCTACTTTTAGGTCAGGGTGATACGTACATTTTGGGAACACGGTAGTGCAATTGAGTGGGAGCGCTATCATAAACATGGAATCTATAGCTTCTATCTGGCGAATAGTAAGCAAAGGATGATCTCCTTCGAGCTTGACCAAACGAACATAAATGGTGGAGTACTCATTTCACATAAGTTGAAATATCATTTATACGGGGTCAAGTGTTTTAAGGAATAAATACATTGTAGGGTGTAACGGTAATTTAATCCCTTTACAGTGTAGATCATTCATATAGAGGATCATTGATCACATTAGGATTATAACAATGGATAACTAATGATGTGTCTATATGGTGGAACATATAGAGCATTCTATATACTGAGAGTGCAATTCTAAGTTCTATGCGTGGATTCAACGAAGAATTAATAAGTTAGTGAATTTTAGTGCTAAATTCTTGATCTACTTATTGGAAGCTCGGTTATATAGACCCATGGTCCCCCGACTAGTTGAGATAATATTGCTTGTAAGACTCATGTAATTGGTTTTGATTAATCAATTATAATTCTCAAATTAGACTATGTCTATTTGTGAATTTTTCACTAAGTAAGGGCGAAATTGTAAAGAAAGAGTTTATAGAGGCATATTTGTTAATTATGATACTTTGTATGGTTCAATTAATAAATATGATAAATGGCAATATTATTTAATAATTATTTATAGTTATTAAATAGTTAGAATTGGCATTTAAATGGTTGAATTAGGAAATTGGCATTTTTGAGAAAATCAGATACAAAAGGTGTTAAAATTGCAAAATTGCAAAAAGCAAGGCCCAATCCACTAAGTGTATGGCCGGCCACCTTTGTAGGTATTTTAAATTGATTTTTTCATTATTTTAATGCCATATAATTCAAATCTAACCCTAGTGGAATGCTATAAATAGATAGTGAAGGCTTCAGAAAAATAAGACTTTTTCCTGACACTTTCTGAATCAGAAAAACTGAGCCTTCTCTCTCCCTATCTTTAGCTGACCACTCTCTCTCTTCTTCCTTAGAATTTCGAAATCCTTAGTGATTAGAGTAGTGCCCACACACATCAAGTGATACCTCAATCATAGTGAGGAAGATCGTGAAGAAAGATCATCAGCAAAGGAGATTCAGCATCAAGGATTCAGAGAAAGAGATCCAGGTTCAGATATTGATAATGCTCTGCTACAGAAAGGAATCAAGGGCTAGATATCTGAACGGAAGGAGTCATTATATTCCGCTGCACCCAATGTAAGGTTTCTTAAACTTTATATGTGTTTAATTTATCGTTTTAGAAAGTTCATATTTAGGGTGTTAATCAACATACTTGTGAGTAGATCTAAGATCCTGGTAAAATAATTTCCAACAGGTCGTTACACAGGATAGCCTCAGGAATTGCGGACGAATCCACAATACCTGTTAAATTCTGGGCGAACGCCCATTTAGCCACATTATGGGCAGCAAAATTACACAAGCGAGGAATAAACAAAAAATTACAAGATAAAAAGTTTTTAGAGTGTTGATTACAAGAAAATACATAATTATCAATATTCCAAATAGAGTGAATTCCTTTGAGTGCCTTGATAACCAATTCTGAATCACTCTCCACCAAAACATAGTTGTGATTCTCGATCTTAGCCGATTCTAGAGCAAGCCGACACGCAGCTGCCTCACCAATCAACGAGTCACTGAAGCTGACCATGGTCACAGCAGCCCATAGAACAGCTCCTGTGTGATCCCTTGTCAGAGCAGCAGCACACATGGAGTCACCCCCAACCTTGACATCACAGTTGACTTTGATCCAATCCTCAGGCGGAGGGGTCCAAACCGGAGGAGCCACATGTAACGTTGGAGGGAATAAGCAGAAAGCATAATCTGTATAATAATGATAAATAGTGTCAATGGAAGTGGCAAAGTTACTAGGTTGCACATTATATACCTTCTCATTACGAGCTTTCCATATAGTGTCCATGATGATTGAGGCGTAAAGGAACAACTTGTTTGTGTCCACCCCATCCGACTTCAAGTTCCAAAGAAATTTAACCCAATCCCAGACCCGTCCTCCCGAGTCATGGATCGGGTACAACCCCTAAGGGGAGGACCTCCAAAGATGGTAAGCAAAGTTGAAATAGAGGAACAAGTGTTCTATTGATTCCTCAGCCTCCCCACAGAAAGGGCAAGCCACATCTTCAATAGGGATTCTCCTAGCCAGGATACCGCAGACATGTAAAGCATTTGAAAGGATACCCCACTAAAGGATTTTATGTCTTTCTATAATTTTGGAGTTCCAGAGTTTGTTCCACAGTGCTGACGCCACTACACAGGTGGGGGCCCTCTCATATGCTAGAAGAAGATAAGCCGACTTAGTAGTGAATTTACCGCTTGCTTCCTTTGCTCAAATCCACTTATCTCTCCCCTGGCCGGAAGGATGTCCCCCTTTCAGGATACTAGCAATTGTTTCTGAGTCAAACTGGATCAAGAGTTTGGAGATGTCCCACTCCCCCTCGCTTGTAATCAGATCTGCCACCCTCACCACCCTTCCAGGACAAGAAGTACTAGGTCTCGGATAGAACTCTTTTCCATGCACCACCCACGAGTCCGTCCACACATTCGTATCTTCTCCATTTGAGACAAGCTTACAAGCCCCTTTCCTGAGGATAGCTAGAGATTTAACCACGTTTTTCCAGAACCAAGAATCTGAGTTACTATAGGTAGCTTCCAAAAACGACTTATTTTTTAGACATTTGGCTCTCAGCACCCTACAGCACATCGATTGGTCCTCAGTAAGGACGGCCCAACCCCACTTTTCCAGTAACGCCTGGTTTAATTCCATGGTCTTACGGAAACCAAGGCCGCCTCTCGATTTGGGAAGGCAAAGATGGTCCCAAGCCTTTAAATATAGGCCTCGATTGCCTTGCTCACATCCCCACCAAAAGTCCCTAATCATACCATCAATTCTTGAAGCAAGTTTCGTAGAGAGCTTGGTAGTTTGCATTTTATACACCGCATTGCCAGCCCAACAGAATTAATAAGCGTGGCGCGACCAGCTTTAGAAAGCAGCTGCAAATTCCAACCATGCAGTTTCGAGACAAGGTTGTCAAGGATAAAATTGAAATCCGCATCCTTGTTCTTAGATCTAAACAGCGAGAGCCCCAAGTAATTAATATTCCTGCTAGCCAAGTTAAGCCCCAACTCCTGCATAATACCTCTTTTCATCCCCTCACTGGTGTTGTTACTGAAGAATATCGAGGTTTTGAGCTTATTAACACTTTGGCCAGACCAACCACAGAATTTGTCAAGGCACTCCAAACGCCTTTGGCCTCCTTGATCGCCGCTCTTCCCACAAGAATAAGATCATCAGCAAAGAAAAGATGAGACAATCTACGGCCCTCTCTACTCAACCTGATACCTTGAATATCTCCCATATCAAAGGCCTTCTCGAGAATTCGTGAGAGAATGTCATCAGCCCAAATGAAGAGGTACGGAGACAGCGGGTCCCCTTGCCGTAATCCACACTCCGGAACCAGACTGCTGACCTTACCTCCATTAAGGTGGATGTTAAAGGTAGTAGTAGTAATGCATTGAGAAACCCACTTCCAGAATACATCCGGGACCTTGAAACTACTGAGCACGTGATCGATAAAACTCCAACTGACCTTGTCATAAGCTTTGACCAGATCAATCTTGATGGCGGATAGGCCCTCTTTAACCTTCTTTCTTTTAAACGAATGAATAATCTCCTGGACCAGAACATTATTATCGTTGATGCTTCGGCCTGGGACAAAAGCCGCCTGAGTTGGGCAAATAAGTCTGGGAAGCACCAAACGAACTCAATTAGCAATGATCTTAGAGATGACCTTATAGACCACATTACAGAGGGAAATAGGCCTAAACTAGAGACTTTCTTCGGGTTAGGCACCTAAGGAATGAAGATAACATTAGTTTCATTGATGCCTCTGTGCATGGTTCTAGTAGTGAAGAACTCCTCCACAGATTCACAAAAGTCGTTGCCAACCAAATTCCAATAATGTTTAAAGAACAACACTGGCATACCATCAGGACCAGGGGCTTTAAGACTACCCATAGAGAAGAGAGTATGTATGATTTTTTCAGAGTTTGGAATGATTACCAAATCCCTTTGCTCCTGGAGTGAAAGGTGGTCAGAAATCAGGTGGTCCAAGCACTTTAAAGGCCCAAAGACTGGGTTTTTGAAAATGAGTCCCTGAAACTCCGAGAATTCGTTACCAATTTCTCTTCTGCTACTCAGCCACACCCCTTCTTTGTTCAAGATAGCCTTAATCTCATTTCTTCTACTTTTGATAGTTGCCGTGGTGAAAAAGAACTTCAAGCATTTATTGCCATCTTTGATCCAAGACACCCGGGATCTTTGTTTCCAGTAGAGGGCCTTACGACGTAAGGCCTTGTTAAGGGATTTCCTGGTTTCCAATTCCTCAGCCCAAATCCTCGACCCAGTTGGGAGGCCTTTAAGGAAATTGAGATGGCCTTCCAGCTGATCAATGTGGTTATCAAGATTACCGTATTGGCTTCTACTCCACTTACTAAGAGCAAGGCGAGTAGCCTAAACTTTCTTGAAAATTCTAGTCGGGGCCCACCTATGGGACAAAGAGCCCCAGGCATTTTCCACAATCAAGCTACTACGAGGGTCCCTGGTACACCAGGCCTCAAACCTAAAAGGCCGAGCTGGTTTAGCATCCTGGTTAAAGGTGCTGATACAAAGGGGCCAGTGGTCTGAATTGAACATGTGGTAAGACTTGACAACAACCTTTGGAAACAGAGAAAGCCAATTCCCATTGACCAATGCCTTGTCAAGAGCCGATTTGACATGGGCTTCGCCCTCGCAATGGTTATCCCACGTAAGGCAATCCCCTTTAATTGGCAGATCAATAAGACCAAATCTATTAGTTAACTCCGAAATAAAAGGCAAGAACTAGTCCCTCCCTCTCGAGCCACTTGTCTCCGAGTTATTCAGCACAAAGTTCACATCTCCCAAAATCAACCAAGGCCCCCCAAATTTTATCCCAAGCTCCATAATTTTTGACAAGAAACTCTTCTTTTCATGAAAATACGGGGGGCCATAGACACAAGACAACATCCAGGGGTGACGCTCAGGGTCCGAGTACACAAATCCAGAGATATGATTTTTCGAGATACCAACGGTCTGAAACATAAAACCAGCCTTCAAGGCTAACAGAAGACCACCTGCACCACCAACCGCAGGAATAATAATATGAAAGTAAAAGTGTAATCTTTTCAGGGAACGTACCCATTGAGTTGGATCGCTCTTGAGTTCGAAGATGAAAATGAAATCGGGCGAGCAAGACCAAACCAGGGCTTTAACTTCCAGAACTGTAGAGGTCTGCCCCAACCCTCTACAGTTCCAAGCAATGCCTCTCATGGCCCCTTTGGAAGAGGGCTGTCAACCTCCTCCACAGGGGGATTCTCATCACCTGTAGTACCCACAGGAGAACCCATATCCTCAATATGGAGATGGATCTTCTTAGGGATAGCAATATTAGTCAGCCTAGCTCTCGTCTTCCAGGTCGTGAGTGGCTTAGATTGTCCAGCCGAGATAGCTTTGTCTACATGATGGGAGCATCCCGCAAAAAAAATTGTTTGTGGACACTGGAATGCTCTCATCATCAATCGACGGCTCGTCCGACTCATCAGAAACAACATGATCACTGGACACATTCAGCTCATTACTCCTTGGACCAACGCCCCGAGGAAAATTACGGACTACACATTTCATTCTTCTCATAGTCCATTTAGGCACAATTTTCAACGAGTGGGACTTGACATCAATCTTTCTCTTTTTCACCGGGGTAGTTCTTTCATTAGTTCCTGAGGTTGGTTGAACGCCAATGTCAAGATGCTCCACTTTCCTTTTAATTGGCCCCTGCGAAGCAAAAGCTTTTAGTCTTGAATATAGCCTTCTTGTGCTTGAAAATTTTTGGAGAATGCCCTCCTCTCATCAAGATTATCATACTGATCTTGACCAATAACGGACATCTTAGATCCACCTTCACTATCTAAAGAGTGACCAAAAAGTGGCCATTGACTTCACACGCGAATGGTCAAGTGGCATCGGCCCAGTAATAGACCCCCTCTGCCCCAAAATCCTTACATCCTTGATACCCGGCCCAACCCCATGCACATGCCCATGAGTCCCATCCAAAGGCCCATCAAAGCTAGTAAATCCCAACTCAGTGTTCGGCCCATTTGTTCTCACCTTGTCACGTGACACGGTCCCACCCACATCATCAATGTTACCAATAGCAACATGGGCCTTAGTAGCAGCTAGCCCTCTCCTCGGCCCAAGATGTCCAACACGTGTCCCAGAAATGGACCCATTAACATCACTAATTTCTACACCATGCAACGGCTCATTAGTCCCCTTCACCAGCTCGCCACCAAATCTGGTCAAAGAGTTGACCCTATTACCTTCATGACCAATCCGTTTCAAATTGCAATCTTTAGAAGGAAAGTGCTTAG
Organism: Cannabis sativa; assembly: GCF_029168945.1. Classification (NCBI taxonomy): domain Eukaryota; kingdom Viridiplantae; phylum Streptophyta; class Magnoliopsida; order Rosales; family Cannabaceae; genus Cannabis; species Cannabis sativa. Next base: position 6,470,723 of record NC_083605.1, read on the forward strand.
ACCCTTTTTCAACACCCAGGTTGGATGAAAGGGAAATATCTCCCACAGCAGAAAAATACCCTTTCTCCACCCCGGTACTTTTCGGTATCCACACCCTCCGTACCTGGCCACCGCCTCTTCCCCTCAAAGACCGCCCTCGCATCGATCTCGAGGCCCTTGCTTGAGAAACTGGGACATCAACAACAGGCGGAGCGGTAGCCATCTTCTTTGATTCAGGTAACGCTGGTTCCCTACTTACCAACGCCAACTCTCTTCCAATAACAACTTCCTCATTTTCTTTCTCCATCACAAAGTTACCTCCGTTCTTCACCGATTCTCCTTCCTTGCTAGAAAAGCAGTGGGCATATTTCGATCGAGTATTAAGCCATGGACCAAACAATGGGAAAGGAGTGCCCCGATCGTTTAGCACCATGACCGGAGATGAAAGGCTACACTCCTTTCGTTGATGGCCAATCATACCACATTTATAGCAAAAGATCCCCAGCTTTTCATATTTGAGTTGAATCCACTGATTATCACCATTGGCAATCTTGAAAAAGCATCCACAGCAGAAGGGCCTATTAACATCCAACTCCACCTGTACCCGAATCCAATTTTTCCAAGTGAGCGGCTTGGCTTCATCAAGATCAATGAACACTACTTTCCCCGCCAGAGCCCCCAACACATTGGCATTGTAAAGCTTTGCAATGGCAGCTTGTTGAATTGGTACATACCAGATGGTACAAACTAGAAAAACAGAGGAAAAGTAAAGAGAAAGAGAGAAAATAATGCCAAGAAAGCCCAACCAAACCAGTTGGCTTTTACCTCTTTATTGATAGTGTTTAGTACAGATCAAGATACAAAAGAAATGCCTAACATACTTTTAACAAACTACATTTAACTACTAACTAACATAACTGTTTAACTAACTAATTAGTTAATAGGTTTATATCCCCCCTCAAACGAAACTTGGAAGTAGCTAAGTGAAGTTTGTTCTTTAAGTACAAAAATCTATCTGTAGACAATGGTTTTGTCAAAGTATTGACAACTTGATCTAATGAAGGGACATAACGAACTGAAAGTTGTCGTGCAAGTATTTGATCTCGGACAAAATACAGATCTATTTCAATGTGCTTGCGTCGGGCATGTAACACAGGATTCGCAGTAAGTGAGGTTGCACTTTGATTATCAACCCAAAGAACAGGGGGTTGAATAATCGAGACCTATAGCTCAGACAGCAGGGAAGTGGTCCACTTGATTTCAGCAGCTGCATTAGCTAAGGCTCAAAATTCACTTTTAGTGGAGGAACGGGCAACCACCTGCTGATTTTTGGCGGACCAAGATACCAGATTATTGCCCAAGAACATGACATAGCCTCCCGTGGAACGTCGATCGTCTATACAACTCGCCCAATCAGCGTCACTATAGCCATGAAGAGTCATCGAATCTGATGGTGAGAGCCATAAACCATTAGTTATCGTCCCTTTGAGATATCGTAGCAGCCGTTTACATGCTTCCCAATGGTTGGTTGTGGGTGCATGAAGAAATTGACTAAGTTTATTGATAATGTATGCAACATCGGGTCTTGTAAGGCTGAGGTATTGTAAAGCCCCCAGGGTACTTCTGTAAAGAGTGATATCTTCTAAAGGTTCTCCATCAGTGAGGCTGAGTTTGGTTGTAGAGCTTGTAGGATTAGGACATGACTTGGCTCCTTCCATATGAAGTCGAGTTGGAATGTCAGTTATGTACTTTCTTTGAGTGAGGTACATGCCAGTATGATCTCTATATATCTCTACCCCCAAAAAATAATGAAGAGGACCCATGTCCTTGAGTGAAAATTCCCTGTTGAGATCAAATATGAGCTGAGAAATTAATGAAGAATTCGGCCCTGTGATCAATATATCATCAACGTACACCAATAGATATACTATGAGTTGCTCGAGCCATAGATGAACAGGCTATTATCAGACCTTGAGGCTTAAAAACCCCACTGAAGTAATGTGCTTTTAAGTCGACCATTCCATGCCCAAGGGGCTTGTTTCAATCCGTATAAGGCCTTGTGAAGATGGCAAACATGATTTGGATGTTCAGGATCTACAAACCCTTACGATTAATTCATAAACACTGTTTCTTCAAGATTGCCATAGAGAAAAGCATTGCTGACATCTAGTTGTTTCACTGGCCAATTTGAGGAGACAACAATGCTTAAGACAATGCGAACAGTGGTTGGTTTGACAATCGGACTGAACGTATCTTCATAATCAATTCCCAGAGTTTGAAGATACCCTTTAGCAACTAACCGTGACTTGTATTTGTCTAAAGAACCATCAGCATTCAACTTTATCCTGTGAACCCACTTGTTATTAATGACATGCATTGATGGATTGTATGGAACTAATGTCCAAGTTCCTCTTCTCTTGAGAGCCTAAAATTCTGATGTCATAGTAGCAAGCCATTTGGGATTTTTGAGAGCTTCTTTTATGTTTCTTGGTTCAGTAGGTAAGAGGGATTTGGGTAGGGGATGTCTTGTGCCAAGGTAAGCTTTGGGTTTGTGAATACCACTCTTAGATCTAGTCTGCATTGGGTGAATATTGGATCGGGGAGTAGGTTCAGATGCTAGAAGGATAGGGCATGTTGTGGTGGTTGCTGGATGTTGTATAGGGGTATTTTCTGGTGGGATTTGTGATGGTTCAACTTGCCTACTATGAGTGTTATCAGCAATTGCAGCTGATTGTGCACCAGTAGCTGGACCAGGTGTTGCACCAGCAACAGTAGCAGAGTGTGCACCAGCAGCAATATCAAATGTTGCACCAGCAGTAAGATCAGATGTTGCACCAACAACAATAGTGGTAGTTAAACCAGCAGCCTTAGCAGGTGAAGCACCAACATCGGGAACAGAAGTAACAGTAGCATTAGTGTGAGATTGTATACCAATATTAGGAACAAAAATAGGTATATTTGTGTGAGAAGGTACCTGATTTGATGCATCAGATAATGGTGCTGAAGCAAAGTTTGCACTAGGGAAGCTGTCTTCATTAAAAATGACATTGCGAGCTATATAGATTCTTCCCTCTGTTGCTTGGCAAGTGTAGCCTTTGTGATGAGATGAATATCCCAAAAAGAGACATTGTTCTGTTCTAAAGTCCAACTTATGTTTGCTGTATGGCCTCAAATGTAGAAAGCATGCACATCCAAATGGCTTGAGGATAGAGTAATCGGGCTTATTGTGAAATAGTGTTTCAAGAGGAGATGACCAATCTAGAACTCTTGTTGGTAACCGGTTGATGGTGAAAACAGCACAACTAAAGGCATGCCACCAGTAGTGCATTCCCAAACCAGCTTTTGCCAATAATGTGAGACCGGTTTCATTAATGTGTCTATGTTTCCTCTCTACTCTCCCATTTTGTTCATGAGTGTGGGGACATGAATGTTGAAAATGTATCCCTTGATCTTCAAGAAATCGTTTAAAGGGTCTATATTCACCTCCCCAATCAGCTTGTATAGATTTAATGGGCAAATTGAATTGCTTTTCAACCAATGCTTTCCATTTTATAAACACCTCAAAGGCTTGGGATCTTAAAGTTAAAGGAAAGATCCAAGTGTACCTGCTATAGTCATCAAGAAAATGAACTTGGTACTTATAACCATCAATAGAAAGATCATGGGATGGACCCCAGAGATCAGTGTGAATGAGTGCAAGGTGTTGGTTGGCTCAACTTTGTGAAATAGGAAAGGGAAGAGTGTGGCTTTTACCTAATTGACAAGAGTTGCAAAATTTTAGGTCTTTTAATGTGCCAGTGTGTGGCAACTGAGGTAATAACTTGCCTAAAGTTTGAGCACCAGGGTGCCTGAGCTTGCAATGCCAAGAGTTTACATCTTTTCTAATAGATGAAAAGCAGCGAGAGTGCAAATATTCATATTAGGAGAAAAAGATGGATTTTTATTACTTGTAAAGTTGTTACAAGAACTGATATTATGATCAGTAGAAAAAGTACAAGAATTATTAGTCATATCAGATGGCATATAGGCAAGGTTGCATTGCAAGGCTAGGTTTGAGGTTGAAGAACCCTCTCCAAGTAAGTATAGACCTTCTTTAAGCCTCCCTCTCAGCAGAACCTGGCCAGTGGTCTTGTCCTTGACAAAACAAGAATTTTTATGAAATTCAAGAAAACTTTATTGTCGTTAGTCAATTGAGAAACACTTATCAAATTTTTTGTAATAGAGGGAACTGTGAGAACCAAATTTAGATTAAGAGATGCATGAGAGGAAGAGGGTAAGGAGGTAGAGCCTATATGAGAAATAGCCAATTTCTTACCATTACCTACAGCCAATGTGTTATTTCCAGTATAGACTATAGCAGTGTCAAGGTTGTCTTGAGTATTGGTGACATGATTTGTAGCTCCGGTGTCAACAAACCACCCAAAGTCATCACCAAAATCTGGAAGAACTTGAGGTGAGTAGCTGGTGGAATCTTCATCAGTTTCCATTTCAATAAGATGAGCCCGAGGATTGTTGGCATTGGGTTTGGGGGTAACCCAATTCTTGTCAAATCTATAGTGACATACAGCTGCTGTATGGCCACTTTTTAAACAAAGTTGACAAATGAGACGCGAGTTCGAAGTGAATCCTCTGCCATTACCTCGGCCAAAAGATCGAGAGGAATTATCTGGTGCAAAGCCTTTGGCAGCAGGTTGAAATGGCCAAGATGGACCATTCTTTTGTGATCCATAAGCAAGATTGGCTTGCATCATTAATGTCATATCCCGAAAAATAAATAATATTTAAATAGACATATTTTATTAAATATGTAATTATTTTGATAATGAAGTAAGATTATGATCTTGCTTAGGGTAATTATTGAGAATTTACTCAATGAAATAAATAGCGTAATTTATTAATTACGGAGATTATATTGGGATATAAGAGTACTGAGGATATCAGTTTCGAAATAAAATATTTTTTAGGCACGAAAATTGTGGAAATTTAGTGATGTTGTCAGAAATATCACGACGTTAATGGAAGAATTATTTTGGGAATATTTCGGACTAGGTTAGAAATTTTAGAATGTTGGTTTAATGGAATTAGCAAAATTACAAAAATGCCCTAGGTTATTTTAAAGTTAATTTATTTTTTTCATTGGGGGTAAATTAGTCTTTTTGCTTTTCGGTTTTAGTGTCCCTTTTATTTTTGGACTGGTAAGAAAAGAAAAAAAAATGAAATGAAATGAAATGCATGAAACCTTATTTAAAGGGAACAGCTTCCAAGGCAAGAAACTAAGTTTCTTCTTCTTCTCCCCTTCGTGTGAACCAAGACCAGCCAGCAAGAGGATTGAAAGTTCACCATTTCACTTGAACTGAAGCAGCTTGTAGAACTTAAGTCCAACCTTGAAGCAATCAAGGTAAGTTCTCAACAATTTTTGGATTGAAAATCCTAGTTTTGAGTTAGTTTTGAAGTAGGGTTTTACTTCTTTGTTGGTGCAGGACTTAAACTAGGTTTGGGGTGTGTTTAGGGTAGGTTTTTGAGCATGTTGGGAATGGTTTTAAGTGGTCTCCATGGCTGCTTGAATTGGTTTTGGTTTGTTGAAACCAAAGTTGAGTTTTCTTCACTTTGAAGTGTGATTTTGAGCAAATTGATATATTGCAATGAATTGGTTGTTGGGCTATGTCATGTTTACTATATTATACTGTTTTGGAAGGTTTAAGCAGGTTTGGTGGAGGTTTGATTAGTTGTTGTGACATAGGACCGGGATTGCCTAGCTTATTTTCCACTCAAGTCGGCCCGTACGCTTGAGTTCTGAATAAAGGTAAGAAAAGTATTAAATACTGTATAAGGTTAATATTATGATTGTTACAATATCGATTAAGATTGAAATCTTGGTATATGTTGTTGTGATTTAATCTTAATCGAGGTTAACGTTATGTATTGGTTGTGACTCGATTATGATCGAGGGAAATAATAGGAAACGATTATCATCGTTGAGACTTTATTATAATCGAGGGTAATGATATGAACCGATTATTATCGTTGTGACTCGATTATGATCGAGTAAAAGATACGGTCATTACCGTTATGAGTAATTACTCCTGAAACCGCGGATAGGTTTCTTACTTAAGCATGTTATTATGTGATGATTTGTAACTGGATATATCTTTGTTATAATGTTAATGAATGGATTTTTATATTGCTTAAGAAATTAGTTTCTTTTCTTGTAGAATCTTAGTGACTCACGAAATGTAAGAATTCGTGCTCATAGAGATGTAAGATTAGAGTGCTTTATGAAGCACTGAGATTATGGAATTATGGTAATGCATGAATTAGAGTGCTTTATGAAGCACAAAGATTATGGAGTTATGTTAATGTGTGAATTAGAGTGTTTTATGAAGCACTGAAGGTGAGTATTTATAATGATAAATGTTTAGGAGGTTGTATGAAACACAGAGATTGTTGATTATAAATAACTATGAATATACTTGATTACGTAATAAGTGTGCTCTCATAGACATTAAGTTATTTATGCGCCTTGAGTATGTATGACCTATTGGTATATATATTACATTGTAATGAAATTTGCTGGCACTTTCTATGATTTTATATAGTAGCTTTTCTTGCTGAGTCATTGTGACTTACGGGTGCTTCGTGTCAGCCATGAGTCAGAGGTCTCCCAGCAATGTACATATCAGCCGTGGGGTCTTGGCTTCTTGGAAGCAGGATCGAATTCCTTTCTATGTTTGGAAATGTAATCTATTGTAAAAATATTTTTTTTTATATAAACAGGGGATCCCTAATAGTTTTTAAAATGGAAGTCTTTATTTTGAATTTAATTAAAGATTTAAATTAAACCACACTTTTCCAAAATTTATAGATTAGTGATAATAAGTTTATAAAAGCACACACGTGGCGTCCCTGAGGGTCAGGGCATTACAACATGGTATCAGAGCAACCAAGGTTTAAAGATCCTGAAGACTGGTTTGATATGTACATTGGCTGCGAAGACTCGTTCGACTCATGGTTTAGTAAGTGCTAATTATTCGCTGATTAGTGAATTATTTATTGATTATTTGAATTGTCTGCTTATTTGAAATGTGTAAATTGTTAGAGAAGCATGATAAGTTTTGATATGATATAAAGTTGCTGAGTATATTTATGCGTGTGCGGTAATGCTTATTAGAATTAGTTTTAGTTATAAAGATTCTAACTTTGACAAGGAATGGTCGCGAGTGTACTAGAAGGTGTACTTGAAGCGATCCTGTAAGAATACTGGCGAGCCTGCTAAGCTCGGGATAGGTGTTGTGGGTATGAATTTTCCACTACCATAAGACCGAGAGTAAATGCATGCTATGAAGTAAGAGAGTACTTGAGTAATAAGGTAGTAGAACATGTGTGGTTAATTTCGGGCAGCATAGTGATGGAGAATGACACTAGGCTGAACCGATTAGCAAAGTTTTGTTAAAATGCAGCGGCTACTAAGGCCGCTAGGAAGGCTTTAAGGTGGAACGGGTATATTGTTCAGAATGTAGATATTATGACTAAATACCTAGGAGTTTTCTAGTTTTATGCTCAGGTGATTGAGCTAACCCTTAGGAGGCGTTTGGTTGGGAGGAATGAAAATATAAGAATAGGAATAGGAATGGGAATAGGAATAGGAATGGAATGGAATAAAATTTAAAATGTATAAAAAAAATTGATAAAAAAATAATTAATTTTTTTTTCTTGTTACATTGGAATGGTCATTCCTTTCTTTTTAAAATAGAATAGCCATTCCACCAAAATGGTGGAAAGAGCATTCCATTAGAATGCCATTCCAATACTTTAAAATGCAACCAAACAAAAGAATAGAATGAAAATTGTTTCCTTTCCATTCCATTCCATTTCATTACCTCCAACCAAACGCCACCTTAATGTTGAGGGTACAAGGATTAGATCACAAAGGAAATAATGTGAAGAGAGAGATTCATGAAAGTAAATGTCCAGTGTTGGATTGGCTAAAGGATGTGGTTGGTTGTTTTAGTTGAGTTAAATTGAGGTGATTTGAGGTAATATTGAGGATTGGATTGACTGGTAAAATATAGTACAAATGTCGATTAGGAAGGAAAGATGGTAGCATTGGAATCAGAAGGTGAGGACCTTCGTGTTCTTAGGCAAGGATCAAAGGTCTCAGAATCCATTGATCATGGTGTTTAAGGCTGAAGGTTTATTATGGGATGGATGTACCAACCTTTCAGTTAGTGTGGCAAATATTGCAAAGGAAACATAGGTGGAACTGAGACACAATTTTGTGGCTCAAGGGCTTCTGGATGCCTTTTCGGAAGAGATACCAAGATTATTGATGAAATGGGAAATTAATTTTGAATTGAATTGATACTAGGAGTAAAATCGGTATCCAAAGTTCTGAATTGGATGGTAACTGTAGGATTGAAAAGGGTAAATATTCCGTTACAGGAAATATTAGGTTTGAAATTTCTAGTTTGAGTAGGTTTTATTTATGAGGAAGAAGGATGACACCATATGAGTGAGTATTGACTGCTGGGAGATTAAACCAATTAACGGTGATGAGCGAGTATCCTTTGTCAAGGATAGATGTTATGTTGATTAATTTTAAGAAAGAACCATCTTCTCTAAGATCGATCTTCGATCTGGTTATTACCAGTTGAAGGCTCGAAGGAAGGACATTTTTAAAATAACTTTTCATATTCAATGACTTCGTAGCTGTCTTTATTAATGATATTGTGATTTCTTTCGACTTAAAGGAGGTATATGATATGCATCTTTTGATGGTGTTGCAATGTTCTTGGAACCATAAGCTTTATGCTAAATATAAGAAATACGAGTTTTGCTAATCTCAAATTTACAGTGATGTTAGAGGTTTTCTGGAATTAACAGGATGCCGTGGAATAGTTGTTGAGAGATATCTATGTCTTTAGTGGAATTAAATGAAAAGAATTGAAATAAAAGTTACCTATTGCACCAGTGCTAACGTTGCCAGTCCGTGAGGAGAAGATTGTGAATTATTGCGACACCAATAAATAAGGATTAGATTATGTTTTGATACAGTTCAAGAGGGTTGCGCACCCGGACAGTTGAAGGAGTGTGAATAGTAGTGTTCTAATCATGATATTAATTGACAGTGGTTATTCATGCACTGAAAGTTTGGTGTCCTTACCTATATGGTGAAAAGTGTAAAATTTATACTGATCACAAGGGCCTCAAACATATCTTCACTTGGAAGGATTTAAGCATGAAGCCGCAATAATGGTCAGGGTTATTTGAAGATGATAAATGTAAGATTTTCTTGCACCCTTGGAAAGTAATTGATAGTGGATGCTTTAGGTCGAAGAGGTTTAGATATAACAAGAAAGAGATTTTACCAAAGTTTGCTGGAAATATAAACAGAGCACGGATTGAGTTCGTGATAGGAGAACTTGTTGGTATCACGTTGTAGTTTGCTCTATTGGAAAGAATAAAAAATGGTCTAGTAGGGTGACTCCGAATTACAGGGGTACAAAGAATGATTCGGGAACAGGTTCGGTAATGGACTTTTGATTACGTCTAAAGAAATTTTATGATATAAAGATAAAGTTTGTGTACCGTACCAGTGAGATAAGGATATTGAATAGAAGGTTTTGAATGAGTCTTATATCATGTCATTTTTTTTTACATATGGGAGTAACTGAGATATATATTACGATGTTAAAACCCTTTTGCTAAGTATGAAAGACGATATTATGAAGTATGAATTAGATGACCAACTTATCAGCAAGTCAAGGAACAGTAAGTTTCTATGATTCTATCTAGGGGCATTTTAATCATATCCAGTTTGGTATAATTTAGTACAGCTTTTCATCCTCAAACCGATGGTCAATCTGAGAGGACTATCCAGATACTTGAGGATATGCTGAGGGCATGTGTAATGGATTTTAAAGGTTCTCGAAACAAGTACCTACCTCGGATTGAGTTTTCTTATAACAATAATTATCAGAGTACCATTGGCATGGCTCCGTATGGGATGCTTTATGGAAGGAAATGTCGATCACCTATTCATTGGGATGAAACTGGTGAACGTAGGTATCTTCGACCTGAGGCTGTCCAAAGGGCGAGTGAGGCTATTGAAAAGGTTCAAGCTCATATACTTGCTTCACAAAGTAGACAAAAAAAAAAAAAACTACGCAGATCCAAAGCAATGAGATGTTGAATTCCAAGTTGGGGATTTTGTTTTTCTTTGGGTGACTCCAATGAAAGGAATTCAAAGATTCGGGAAGAAAGGAAAGTTGTGTCCCAAGTTCATTGGTCCGTTTGAGATTCTTGAGAAAGTAGGTCAAGTAGCTTATCGGTTGGCTCTACTTCGTGCTTTATCTGGGGTTCATAACATATTCCATGTCTTGATGCTTCGAAAATATGTATCAGATGCAACTCCTGTCTTAAGTTATGAAGACATTGAGCTTCAGACCGACCTGTCATATGAAGAGCAACTAGTGCAGATTTTGTACAGGAAGGAAAAGGTGATGCGGATTAAGATTATTCCACTAGTTGAAGTGCTGTGGTGGAACAACAAGGTTGAAAAAGCGACTTGGGAGTTAGAGTCGCAGATGCGGGAGTGGTATCCCGAGCTTTTCAGGTAAATTTCGAGGACGAAATTCTTATAAGGGGGGGGGGGATAGTTGTAATATCCCGAAAAATAAATAATATTTAAATAGACATATGTTATTAAATATGTAATTATTTTGGTAAGGAAGTAAGATTATGATCTTGCTTAGGGTAATTATTGAGAATTTACTCGATGAAATAAATAGCGTAATTTATTAATTACGGAGATTATATTGGGATATGTGAGTACCGAGGATATCAATTTCGAAATAAAATATTTTTTAGGCCCAGCAATTATGGAAATTTAGCGATGTGGTCAGAAATGTCATGACGTTAATGGAAGAATTATTTTGGGAATATTCTGGACTAGGTTAGAAATTTTAGAATGTCGGTTTAATGGAATTACCAAAATTACAAAAATGCCCTAGGTTATTTTAAAGTTTATTTTTTTTTTCATTGGGGGTAAATTAGTATTTTTGCTTTTAGGTTTTAGTGTCCCTTTTATTTTTGGGCTGGTAAGAAAAGAAAAAAAAATGAAATGAAATGAAATGCATGAAACCTTATTTAAAGGGAATAGCTTCCAAGGCAAGAAACTAAGTTTCTTCTTCTTCTCCCCTTTGTGTGAACCAAGACTAACCCAATTCTTGTCAAATCTATAGTGACATACAGCTGCTGTATGGCCACTTTTTAAACAAAGTTGACAAATGAGACGCGAGTTGGAAGTGAATCCTCTGCCATTACCTCGGCCAAAAGATCGAGAGGAATTATCTGGTGCAAAGCCTTTGGCAGCAAGTTGAAATGGCCAAGATGGACCATTCTTTTGTGATCCATAAGCAAGGTTGGCTTGCATCATTAATGTCATATCCCGAAAAATAAATAATATTTAAATAGACATATTTTATTAAATATGTAATTATTTTGATAATGAAGTAAGATTATGATCTTGCTTAGGGTAATTATTGAGAATTTACTCAATGAAATAAATAGCGTAATTTATTAATTACGGAGATTATATTGGGATATAAGAGTACTGAGGATATCAGTTTTGAAATAAAATATTTTTTAGGCCCGAAAATTGTGAAAATTTAGTGATGTTGTCAGAAATATCACGACGTTAATGGAAGAATTATTTTGGGAATATTCCGGACTAGGTTAGAAATTTTAGAATGTTGGTTTAATGGAATTAGCAAAATTACAAAAATGCCCTAGGTTATTTTAAAGTTAATTTATTTTTTTCATTGGGGGTAAATTAGTCTTTTTGCTTTTCGGTTTTAGTGTCCCTTTTATTTTTGGACTGGTAAGAAAAGAAAAAAAAATGAAATGAAATGAAATGCATGAAACCTTATTTAAAGGGAACAGCTTCCAAGGCAAGAAACTAAGTTTCTTCTTCTTCTCCCCTTCGTGTGAACCAAGACCAGCCAGCAAGAGGATTGAAAGTTCACCATTTCACTTGAATTGAAGCAGCTTGTAGAACTTAGTCCAACCTAGAAGCAATCAAGGTAAGTTCTCAACAATTTTTGGATTGAAAATCCTAGTTTTTAGTTAGTTTTGAAGTAGGGTTTTACTTCTTTGTTGGTGCAGGACTTAAACTAGGTTTGGGGTGTGTTTAGGGTAGGTTTTTGAGCATGTTAGGAATGGTTATAAGTGGTCTCCATGGCTGCTTGAATTGGTTTTGGTTTGTTGAAACCAAAGTTGAGTTTTCTTCACTTTGAAGTGTGATTTTGAGCAAATTGATATATTGCAATGAATTGGTTGTTGGGCTACGTCATGTTTACTATATTATACTGTTTTGGAAGGTTTGAGCAGGTTTGGTGGAGGTTTGATTGGTTTTTGTTGTGAAAAACCTGAAAATTTCATGGCTGCCAAGAAATAAAGGTAGGCCGTTTTTCTGACACCCAGAAAAACAGCCGACCGTTTTTCACAGTTCGGGGAAATTTTGGATTTTTCTCCTCAAGTCCGATCTCATTCGGGGTGTCTTTCGGAGTGAAATTCAGGGTGTTTTAGAGATGGTTAAGCTAGTTTGATCCGGGGGAAAGTAGGGTGTGTTCGATTGTGAGAATTCGAGTCGATTATCAGAAATTTGATTAAGGTTTTTATTAAGTTTTGGTTGTTGTGACATAGGACCGGGATTGCCTAGCTTATTTTCCACTCAAGTCGGCCCGTACGCTTGAGTTCTGAACTAAGGTAAGAAAAGTATTAAATACTGTATAAGGTAAATATTATGTTTGTTACAATATCAATTAAGATTGAAATCTTGGTATATGTTGTTGTGATTTAATCTTAATCGAGGTTAACGTTATGTATTGGTTGTGACTCGATTATGATCGAGGGAAATAATAGGAAACGATTATCATCGTTGAGACTCTATTATAATCGAGGGTAATGATATAAACCGATTATTATCGTTGTGACTCGATTATGATCGAGTAAAAGATACGGTCATTACCGTTATGAGTAATTACTCCTGAAACTGCTGATAGGTTTCTTACTTATCGTTTGCTGTATCGGGCAACGATACTGACATAAGTAGCTCGTGGTTAACGAGTGGTAAGGGTACTTTATAAAGTACCAGTATTGTGTGATTACGAAGTTGTGAAATGACTTAAGCATGTTATTATGTGATGATTTGTAACTGGATATATCTTTGTTATAATGTGAATGAATGGATTTTTATATTGCTTAAGAAATTAGTTTCTTTTCTTGTAGAATCTTAGTGACTCACGAAATGTAAGAATTCGTGCTTATAGAGATGTAAGATTAGAGTGCTTTATGAAGCACTGAGATTATGGAATTATGGTAATGCGTGAATTAGAGTGCTTTATGAAGCACTGAGATTATGGAATTATGGTAATGCGTGAATTAAGAGTGCTTTATGAAGCACAAAGATGATGGAGTTAGGTTAATGTGTGAATTAGAGTGTTTTATGAAGCACTGAAGGTGAGTATTTATAATGATAAATGTTTAGGAGGTTGTATGAAACACAGAGATTGTTGATTATAAATAACTATGAATATACTTGATTACGTAATAAGTGTGCTCTCATAGACATTAAGTTATTTATGCGCCTTGAGTATGTATGACCTATTGGTATATATATTACATTGTAATGAAATTTGCTGGCACTTTCTATGATTTTATATAGTAGCTTTTCTTGTTGAGTCATTGTGACTCACGGGTACTTCGTGGTGCAGGTAAGGAAGTTAGAAGCTGTGTTCGGTCATGAGTCAGAGGTCTCCCAGCAATGTACATATCAACCGTGGGGTCTTGGCTTCTGGGAAGCAAGATCGAATTCCTTTCTATGTTTGGAAATGTAATCTATTGTAATTTTTTTTTTTTATATATAAACAAGGGATCCCTAATACTTTTTAAAATGGAAGTCTTTATTTTGAATTTAATTAAAGATTTAAATTAAACCACACTTTTCTAAAATTTATAGATTAGTGATAATAAGTTTATAAAAGCACACACGTGGCGTCCCTAAGGGTAAGGGCGTTACATTTAAGGTCAGATCAGTAAGGGTGTTTTGATGAGCAAGACGACTCTCATGAGCCATTAGAAGGGCCTGCACTTCTTGAATAGTTAGATCATCACTTCGAGAAGTGATACCCGAGACGACAGAATCATATTCAGGATCCAAACCATTCAACAATTGTAGTATTAAGTCTTGATTAGAATTGGAGGAAGCAGCAGTGATAATACAATCAGAAAGTGATTGGACTTTGTCCACATAATCAGAAATGGATAAAGAGCCCTTACGAACATGAGATAATTGACCTTTTAGTTGGAGTAATCGGGCACAAGATTGGCTTGTGAAACATTGTTCAAGTGCACACCATAGCTAAGATGAAGTTGTGTAGGAGGCAACAGCAGCAAGAATTCCTTCAGTCATGTAGGATCTGAGCCAAGAGAGGAGAAGTTGATCACGTTTGTTCCATTGAAGATATTGTGGGCTAGGAGCTCCATTGATAAGAGTTCTTGGAGGTGGAATACCAAAAAAAAGAACATCATCAAGATCATGTCCGATTACGGTCGGAACAACCTGGGATTTTTATGCCAAAAAATTTGTGCGATCCATGTCTGAACTTGTTGAGGCAGAGGGGGGGCAACGGTAGCAGTGGAAGTAGCGGTAGCAGGATCATGTTGAGCAGCAGTAGATGAGTTGTTGTCTTGGGAAGCCATGGGAGACATAGGTCAGAGGCGATTAATACCATGTAAAGCTTTGCAATGGAAGCTTGTTGAATTGGTACATACCAGATGGTAAAAACCAGAAAAACAGAGGAAAAGTAAAGAGAAAGAGAGAAAATAATGCCAAGAAAGCTCAACCAAACCAGTTGGCTTTTACCTCTTTATTTATAGTGTTTAGTACAAATCAAGATACAAAAGAAATGCCTAACAGATTTTTAACAAACTACATTTAACTACTAACTAACATAACCGTTTAACTAACTAATCAGTTAATAGGTTTATAGGCATTAGTCCTTGAGAAATAGTCATGAGGTAAAAAATGGATTTGGACCCAGAACCGTATGGAGTTAAAAGACAACTCTTTAACCCCAAAACAAGAGGACCACGATAGGAGCACCAACATATCTCCTTTGATGCACCACGGACCATGTTCCAAAACCCGTTTAGTAGCCAAGCCATTCTCAAAATGAAGCGAAAAGTGTTATAGCCAGCTGAAGTACTAACGGTTGGCTCTACTTTAATTCGAACTTTCAATAAATTAGAGCAAACTTGCTCCACATCCTTCGCAGTGAAAAATCTGTACGAGAAAATCTTACCATAAAGGCAAAGCCTTGAGAGGACCTTAGTAGTTACCACACCAGGGGCAAGAGAAATAGAAACCTCATTAATGGGAAGGCATCTACCCTGCTTACCACCCGAAGAGCCAACAACCCCATCCATCGACATAAATACCATAACAGTAAAGACAAAATCCTCACGGACACACACCAACCTACCAACCACGAAGAGAACAAACGTAGATGACTAGGCCTAAAAAAGGGAACAAAAAGTCGCACTAACCATAAAACAAACAAGTCCCCACACCAGGGGAGACAAAGCAAAAGAAACAAACCCCACAAGCTGACAAAACGAGAGACAAGACAGATAGAAAGAAGGGCAAACACAAGAGAAAGAAACAGAATGGGGATCGGAGAAGGACAAAACAAAGATCAGCAAAAGCAAGAAGAGAATAAAAGTTGGATGCATAGAGAGAATAGTAGAAGACACATCTCCCTTCCCGTATGTACACGGTAGCTTTACACACCTTTGATCATTGATAAAAAGTGAGGGTGGGAAGAAAGGAAAAAGGAGACTACAAATAATTTACTACCATATGAGTGAAAAAATAAAATTGAAAATTAAATGCTTGACACTAAGGGTTCGGAACGCCGTATTAGGTCGTATTGTATTGTATTGTATTATATTGAATTGGATTATACAACATTTTTTTTATATAATGCTACAAAAATTATTACTTTTAGTCACAATAAAATTTGTGACTAAAAGTAAAAATATTGTGACTAATGATAAAATATCATTCTTATGTTGTGACTAAAAGGTTCGTGGCTAAAGGTATTAGTCACAAAAATTACAATTTGTTGTGACTAAATGTATTTTTAGTCACAATACTTGTTGTAACTAAAACTAAATTAGTGACAACTTGTAATTGAATGCTATATTTTAGTCACGAGTAACATTTTGTTGTGACTAAAAGTCACATTTAGTCACAAAAAATTTATGTTGCGACTAAAAAATTGTCACTAAAAACAGTTGTTTTTTGTAGTGGTACTATGTTAAACTATAATTTATACTAAAATATTATATATTTAGGTACCCATAAAAGTTAATACGACTTATAGTTTTATATAAAAAATATTGCATAAAATACAATTGAATACAATACAATACAATACAGTGTAATACAACGCACTAAACGAACCCTAAAATAAAATAAAAATGATCTTACTAATACATTTCTTTTATTTTTCACTTTCTCTTTATTCAAATTAACCTTCAAGTGAAAGTTAAAAGGTAATCAAGCCAAGCCAACATAAGTAAATTATTATTTTCTCATAATAAAGTCTTTCATATTATACCGTTTTGTAATTCAGTTTGCAAGAGGTGACTGATCATAAATGGTAGGAATCAAGTACAAGTCATCCTTTCTCCTCACTGCAATGCCAAATAACTCACTCATGTCTAAATCTTGAGGTTTCATTCCATTAGGAAGTTTCCAATCAAAGTGGTATAACATTAAAGCAAGAGAATACTCAAGACTAACAACACCAAATGTTATGCCAGGACATATTCTCCTTCCAGCACCAAATGGAATATACTCAAAATTATTACCTTTGAAGTCAATAGAGCTATCATCAAACCGTTCTGGTATAAAACTTTCAGGTTCATTCCAATACTTAGCATCTCTTCCAATTCCCCAAACATTTACCAATACTCTTGTTCCATTAGGTATCTCATAGCCATTAATTTCACATTTTTCACTACTTTCCCTTGGAAGTAAAAAGGGAGCAGGAGGATGCAACCTTAGAGTTTCTTTAATAATTAATTTTAAGTATTTCATCTCATGAATTGATGTTTCAAATAACCCTTTTCTTCCAAAAACTTCCCTAACTTCATCTTGAGCCTTTTTCATCATTATTGGATTTCTCATTAATTCTACCATAGCCCAATCCTCTGTTACAGCTGATGTTTCACTTCCAGCTTCAAAGATGTCCTGTAAAATTAAAACACATCACAACTTATTATTCATTCTTATATAAAAAAATAATAATTATTTGTCGCAAAAATACTAAATTTTGTAAGGAGTTTTTTTATTTTTACGCTTCAAAACAGTTTTTTTTTTGTATTTTTACGAAATTCTACATAGAAATCCCTATTGCAACTAGCGCTGCAACCTAAATTGCAATAAAAAATCGTATAGAAACTCCTATTGCAATTAGCGCTGCAGCCACTTTAGAAACCCAAACTGTAAATTCAAAAAAAAAAAAATTAAAAAAATAATATATAAGCTAATTTCTTTATTTAATAACAGGTTGCACACAAATACTAATATTTATAATTTATCTTTTATCTAATAATTGTATAAATAGATACTGTACTAAAAATATATTATATTATTACAAAAATATACTTTGCTAAGAAAATAACTAAAAAATAAAGAAAAATTAATCCCTTAATAACTATAAAAAAATCATAAAAACAACCAAAAAAAAAAGTGTTATTATTTTTATTGAAAAAGTACTTTTATAAATAAAATAATTTAAAGAGTAAAATTTAAAACCGATAATAATAATATGATATGATAATATAATAATAATATGATATGATTTCCATTTTCCACCAAGAAAAAAAATGAACTTACCCAGATTACTCCTTTGATATTGTCGAGGGTTAACCCAAGATTTCCTTTGTTATGATACTTGAGAAGAACATCAACCAAGTCTTGCTCTTCTTCACTTTTCTCATTATTCTGATTAATCATATGTTGTTTGATGATCTTTTCCAATATCCTAGAAGACCTCTGTTTGAGGCTTTCATATTTAGGCCTACTGGTCCAATCAAGAAATCTCAAAGAAGGAAACAACTCCCCAAATTCAAACCCTCCAGCTACCTTTATATCTTCTTCCACAATCGATATGAACTCATCATGATCACTGCTTTTTTCCCCAAACGCTGCTCGAGATATGATGCTATAAGACAAATTTGTGACCATTTGAGTAAAATTGAGTTTGGAATTAGCAATGATATGTTGTAACGTATTAAACACCTCTTTCTCTCTAATGGGTTCCAAAGATTGAACTCTTTTGGGACTAAAAAGAGCTTGCATACAAATCTTTCTGAGCTGTCTCCAGTAATCACCATAGGGAGCAAATGCGATGTCCGTACAATCGTATCCAATGATTTGAGCGGCAAGAGTCCGTGGCCTAGACGCAAAAACGACGTCGTGGGTTCTCATGATCTCTTTAGCGTACTCTGGTGATGACACTATTACGGTTGGAACTTGTCCGATTTCGAGGTACATGAAGGGTCCATGTTTTTTGGCTAAGTCACTGAGGACCTCGTAAGATGATGATGAAGACCCTAATAAAAGCTGGTGGAGATTTCCTACTAAGGGAAGTCTCCATGGCCCTGGGGGTAGTTTTGAGTTTCGAGCTCTTTTCATGAGTATGGTCACTGCCATAATAAGCAGAGAAAAAAGAAGGGACAAGAGGACTGGGAAAGAGGGTAGTTGGAGATCCATGATGTTATCAACTTCAATTGTGTTAGCTAGCTTGTTTATGAAAAATGGAGTCATAAACACACATTTATATAATAATAATAATAATAATAATATTGTACTCAAATGATAGGAGTAATTATTATACTATCTTATTTTTTCTTCTAAGTGCAACAACAACAAATGACCCATACCATTCCTTGTAATCATCTCAATTTGAAATAATAATAGAGGGTTACCCCTACTATTTTGCCCACTAAAAAATAATCCCCTACTATTTATATGAGGGTTACCCCTAAACTTTAGACATATATTATAGGGAAATTGTAACAAATGACCTTAGATCTCACAGATGAAGGTTAATGCCCTTTTTTTAAAGAAATGAAATAATTGGCCTTTTATAAATATAAATTCCTAAAATGCCCTTAGTAATATAGATGAAGCTCAATTCCATTTTTTTTTTTATTTTAGTCTACTGTTTGCGCGGTAAAAAAACAATATACTTCCCATGAACATAAAATTCAATAAACCTCAATCAAATATAACTATACCTCATACTTAAACTAATATTTCATGTTTTGTCTCTCTTATGTTCATTATATACCATAGTACATTAAAACAATATACCACAATATTAAACTAATATATTTTCTTTCAATTTTATTTTTCTTAGTATATTATTACACATAAAAACAATATATCATAGTGCAAAATAACTATACCGAACATTAAACTAGTATTCAATTCTTTTAATTTTATTTTTATTTCTTTCCTTCATATTATATAATATAACATACAAATACTATACCTTAGAGTAATATGAATATATTAAAACAATTTTATAGTCAAATAAATATATAAAAAAAAACTTAAATAAACTTCCACAATTTTTTTTCTCTTTCTTTCATGATATACCATAGCAAATAAAAATAATATACCACTCTATTTATTTATTAATATAACATAGTACATAATAAAGATATACTGTACAAAATAAAAAAAAATACTAAAAACTTAAACTAATATTTAATAGTTTTTTTTTTATTCAAAAAAAAAATATTTAATAGTTTTTTTTTATTCAAAAAAAAAATATTTAATAGTTTTTTTTTTCTTTTTATCTTTCACGATGTACCATATCACATTCAAACGATATACCTTAGACCAATACGAATATACCATAAACTTAAATTAATACACTGTTACATAATTTTTTTTTCCACGATATACAATAGCATATAAAAACCATATTCTGCAATCATAAGCATAAACTATAGTAAAAAATTAATATACCACCAGTATAGTGGAAAAAATATATGTACCAAAAACTTAATTTAATATTCCACATGTTTTTTTTTTCTTTTTCTTTCCTTCATGATATACTAATGAACATAAAGACAATATTTCCTAGTAAAATGTAACTATACATCAAACTTAAACTAATATTCCACAGTTTTTAATTTCCGTCGTTTGTTCATTATATACAGTAGCACATTAAAATAATATACTACAGTCTTAAACTAATATACTACCTTTCAATTTTTTTTAATATACTATTGCACATAAAAACGATATACTATTGTGCAAAATAACTATACTAAACACTTAATTATTTAAGGTTATAATTGTAGTTTCATCATCAAACTTTTAACAGAATGGACATGTCGTTAATTTTTTATAAAAAGTGACATTTATTAACTTAATTGTTAGATTTAGGGCCATTTTGCATCTTGGCCCTATATTATATTGTAATAATTCTCAATCATCTTGTTGATGTAGCATAATATTATTTAATTTAGTTTCTTAAGCAAACTAAAATAAAATAAAATTT
Organism: Cannabis sativa; assembly: GCF_029168945.1. Classification (NCBI taxonomy): domain Eukaryota; kingdom Viridiplantae; phylum Streptophyta; class Magnoliopsida; order Rosales; family Cannabaceae; genus Cannabis; species Cannabis sativa. The sequence goes on from NC_083605.1 coordinate 6,491,350, forward strand.
ACAAAAAATTATTTTAATTTAATTTCTAATATATGTTCTATGTTTTATTATCCTTTTTTTTTTTTTTTTTGTAATGAAGTTAATTTTAAGTTTCAAGTTATTCTTCTTCTTTTTTCTTTTTTAGAAAGATTAATTTACAAATATAATTTTTACATCAAAATAGAATTTTCACTATAAATTATTTTGAAATTAGTTTCATTACATTTTTTATTAAGTTTCCTTTTAAAATTTAATTACGTTTTTATTTTTTAGCCACATAAGTAATTACATGGATGAACAAATTAATTTATTGTCCACTGCATGTCACCTTGTCAATTCAATTTATAAAAAAATTCAAGTCTTAATTTTTATTAATTGATAAACAACACTAGTATTGCAAGGAGCCCAATAATCATATAAGTGACAAAGTTGAAAGGACAAAATAATTTTATTCTTTAACAAAAATCTTATTTTTATTATCTGATAAAGTTAAGAGGGTATTTTTGACAACACTAATATTATAAGGGGTAGAATTATATAAGTGATAAAATTCGGGAGCAATTTAAACAGCTTTTTATTCGATTTCTTTTAAATTATCAAATTGTGTGAGATTTGATATTTCTTTTATGGTTGCTTGTTGATTAATATCTGTTTTCCTAATTCAATAAAAAAAGAATTCAGAGAAACTTCAGCAAATTAAAATATCTTATAATAATATACCACCTCTTATGTGACATGTAAAGATGCCTAATAATATTTTCTTAACTTTAATAATTGTTAATATATTAAAATATATTAATCATAATAACACATTAATTTTATTAGATTAGGTAGTAAACTTAGATTTCTTATGTATATGTATATGCAGATGAAGGGAGCTTGAGACATGTGCATTGTTTATTTATTTATTAATTTTCTTAATTTAATAAAGAAAATCAATCAATCATGAGATATTTTCTTTCATACTTTGTGCGAAAATCATGAACATAAGATTTGAGCTTGTTACCATGCATAAGTATGGCTTGGATAATGGACATAGATGTCTTTTTTTTTTTTTTTTTTTTTGAAATAATGGACATAATATGTTATTTCAATGAAAAAAAGCTAAGCAATATCTTAACGTCTCCACCAGAAGAGCTGATATATTTTTATTGGTTCAATTTTACTTAAAATTTTACATATTTTAATTTAATAAATAATATAAAAAATCGCTAATTAATTATAAAGTACTACATCAATTACAAGAGCTTCATTTCTGTCACACAATAGTTCACCTTTGCTAAGGTAGGTTGCAATAAGGGCCATCTAGTTTAGAGTATTATTTAGCATTTCAATTTTTTCTGTGCAGGTAATGCTTGGGTTCTTCACGAACTGGATTAGTACTATATTTAATTTATCTGTCACTGTACTGCTTACTAATCGTGCAAGAACATCTACACCTGCATTTTCCTTTCTTAAAATTTGCCTGATGGTGTACCCTTTGAAGTGTGCGAGAAGGTATTGTATTCTACTTAAGTAAGCCATCATTTTTTCTCCCTGAACCATGTATTCACCTAGAGTATGATTCACAACCAACTGGAGTCGCTCCAAATTTCTATGTATTCAGCATTTACTTCTCGTGCTAATTTTAATCCAACAATTAGTGCTTTATATTCAGCTTCATTATTTGATGTTGTAAAACCAAACTTTATTGCCCCCAAGTGTGATCAAGGCTATCCCTGCTCTAGATAGTTAATCTGTGGATGATCTGTCTGCATGAAGCCTCCAAATGGGCATTTTTTCCTTAGGCGCATGTTCTTTTTCTGGCTTAGGAATCTCTTCTAAAATTTCTTTTTCTTTTCCTGTGTATTCGACTACAAAATATGCTAAAGCCTGCTCTGTTATTGTTGTCCATGGTTGGAAAGTGATAAGAAAGCACACGAAAGATGAATAAACACATATTTTGGCTCAAAGTGTGCGAAAAATGTTTATTGGATTTTACACTTGGAAGCTCATTAATCGTACTTGAATAGGTTAGGTGTATGACATAAATGCTCAGCCAACTTAAATTTTTGAGTGAAAATCGAGTTTATTTAGTGTTGGGGTGAAAAATAGCGGTTAGCGCATCCCAAGAAGAAATCTGTTGTGAACTAGAATTTCGAATGTGAACTGGAATTCTGGATTAATGACAACTGGAATTCCAGATTCCAACCGGAATACTGGATGGCTAACAGTGGCCAATAATGCAATTCTTTAGACTAAAACGTGCACAACTTTTTACTCGATTACTCGATTTTGAAAATTCCAATTTCTTCCTCTTAGTTAAATGAATTGTGATTCAAAAAGTCAATCAATTTTTTTTTTTTGAACTATCGGGTGAGAAAACTTGTCGCACAAGTTAGTGAGTGAGCCAAAATTTGTACTTATAAACCCTAGTGTACTATGCAAATTACTTTAACAAGACTAAAATAAATTTATACCATTTGATTGTGTGTAGTCTTGATGTAGATGAGCTTCCTAGCTTGATTTGTATGTTTTGATCCAAAGCTGACTTTTCCTGAGAGTTGACTTTGACTTTGACTTTCGGGTTGACTGTTGACTTTGGGCTTTTGAAGACCTCTTTTGAATAGGGTCTTTAGTTGTTGATCCTTGATGAATATTTTGCTCTTGATATGCTTGTTAAATACATTTTGGGTCACTTTAAGAAGTTTGGTAAAAATACTAATTTGTCTTGGAAAAATTTATTTAATCTTTTAATTTTGCTACAAAATCAACAAATTATTAGTAACAAATAACAATCAAATATTTATTAATCATCAAAACAAGGAGACCTAAAAGTTTGAGTTAACACAGATTTCAATAACACAACTCGAAATCTGCACGAGAGTTAGCAGGTTTAGATTTACCTTAAATGGGTTCGGGTCGTGTTCGAGTTTACTATTATATTATTTGTTACAATATAATATAGATTAAAATATCAAGTTGAGACATATTATAGATTAATATGATATTAATATATTTAATGTGTTTAATGATTAGTTCTGTTTCCTTTGTTTCTTGCTCTCTCAGCGCTCGAGCTGGTGCCATGGCAAAAACGAGGTCCAAGATCCATGGGAAGCAGCAATCTGTAACCAAGAATCCCAAGCCTTCAAAGAAGTGTGGTCCATCTTCTTCTGGAGGTGTCAAGAAAATAAAATCGATGGATGTTGTCCTTGGAATTGAGCCTATCGATTTCATGGATGAGGAGGATAGCTCAATTGATCCACAACTTGATACTGGACAATTTCAAGATCTATCACCTCATTCATCTCTTCACAAATTGCAACACCAGGATGATGTACGATCTGATTTTGCTCACTTCTTGGAAGCTAATAAGCAGTGTAGTAGGGACATCTCTCAAGGTAATACCTCTGTTCCTCCTATACTAAGATCTGGATTTTTGGTTCGAAGTTTGAATTCATCTTTTAAAAATGCTGGAAAAGAAAATGTGAAGATAACAATGGATGATATTGAGGAGGAAGTTTCTTATTGGAATTCATCGATTGTATGTTACGTTTTGGGTGCCAATCGACCTTTGGAGATTCTCGAAGCATTTGCACGGCGAATTTGGAAAGAGAAAGTGGATAAGGTTGGCCTAATCTCTTAATGTATATTCTTAATTAGGTTCTCAACTATGAAAGATAGGGATAATGTTCTTAATGGAGGTTATACCTTCTTCAATAAGAGACCACTCATTATGAAGGCATGGGACCTTGATATAAATTTCAAAAAAGAAGATATTCGAGTGGTTCCTATTTGGATCCAACTTGAAAACCTTGATCTGAAATATTGGGGCTGAAATACTCTGTTTAAGATTGTTGGTCAGTTGGGTGACCTTATAATGGTGGATGAAGTCACCAAACAACGATAGAAACTCAATTTCTTTAGAATCCTCATTGAAGTCTCTATGCAACAGGATTTACCAGGAAATATCGACTTTGAGGATGAACATGGTTGTATTGTAACTGTGGGAGTCAAGTATGAATGGAAGCCCACCATTTGCAAAAATTGCAATGGGCTGGGACATTTAACTGATGATTGCAGGAAGAAACAAGGACAACAAAAACAACAGTGGATAGTTAAAGGCAAGAAAGAAGAGATAACTGAAACAACCACTGTGAGTAATGATGGTTCTTAACCAGTCAACAAAGGTTGGAAACCTAAAGCTAAAGAATAAGAGGGCACCAGCATAGGGATTTCTTCCAAGCCCTGATAGAGCAGCCTGAGAAAAGTGAGGTTATTGATAAAAGGGAAGAAATGGAGATTACTAATCCAGAAGATGTTAAAACAGGAGGAGGGGGAGACCGGGAGAGCCTCCTCTAAAATATGGATAGGCTTTTATCCTAGAATGTCTGAGGAGCCAACAACCAACATAAGCAAAGTTTGATCAAGCAATTGATTCATTCTCAAAATGTTGGTCTTGTTGGGCTTCTTGAGACAAGAGTCAAGGTTTCAAAACTTAGAGCCTTGTACTCTAATATTTTTCCTGGTTGGTGTTTCACTAGTAATATTTCATGGCATAAAGGAGGGAGAATAGTAGTAGCTTGGAATCCCAATACTTTCTTCATCAACATAATCAAATGACTGGATACATCTCCAAGCTTCCACTTTGGATGGTAAGAGTTTTCTTGTTACATTTGTTTATGCTTTTAATGATGAAGATGGTAGGAAGAAATTATGGCAAGATTTAAGATCCATTGTTGTACAAGATGCTTGGGTAGTAATGGGAGACTTCAATTAAAGAGCACAATTCTCATGCCTTTAAGGATTGTGTCTTTTTAGTCAACTGGAAGACATAAAATTCAGTGGCGAATTCTTCACATGGTGCAATAAACAACATGGTGGAGATTGAATTTATTCGTAATTGGATAGAGTCCTAGCAAATGCCAAATGGGTGGATAGCTTCCTTGGAGCTGAAGCCATATTTTTAAATGAAGGAGTCTTTGATCATTCCCCAGCTCTCTTAACTTTTCATCATTTCTCACATAATGGGAAAAAGCCATTTTGATACTTCAAAATGTGGATTTCACATCCAGATTATGCAGAAAAAGTGCAGCACATATGGCACCAACATTATCCTGGCACAAAGATGTACCAGGTAATTGCCAAACTCAAAGCTCTAAAGAATATTTTTAAGAAGATTAACAGTGGAGGATTCTCTGATTTACAATGAGCAATAATCCATGCAAGGGGAGCTTTAGATATCTGTCAAGATAGGTTGCTTCTTGAGCATTTTAATCATAAATTATAGAAAGATGAGCTGGAGGCTAGGAACAGTTTTACCTAGGCGCATAAGAATTATCAAATGTTTCTACACCAGAAAGCAAAAACTAATTGGACTTGGGATGGTGATGATAATATTACAATCTTTCACTTTAGTATCAAAACCAGAAGGATACAAAACAGGATCCTCTCCATTCCGGATACACAAGGGAATAGAGTTGATGATCCATCCAAGATTATTGAGGTATTTCTTGACTGTTATAAGCAACTACTTGGAACAAAAATGATAGATAGAAGGAGAATAATCTCAAATGTGCTTAATAAAGGCCTACTATTTCCAATCAGCAGGCTGCTGCCCTCTTGGCACCTGTTACAAATGATGAGATTAAGAAAGCATTGCTTGCTATTCTTGGAGCTAAAGCCCCAAGGCCAGATGGCTATTCAAGTTACTTTTTTCAAGAAAATTGGGACCTAATTGGGGGTGATGTTTGTGATGCAGTGAGGTCCTTTCTTCACACTCGGAAGATACTTAAGGAAATTAACTCTACATCACTAATTATCATTCCAAAAGTCAGATGTCCTAATACTCCATGTGATTTTAGACCAATTGCATGCTGCAATGTGATTTACAAAGCAGCCACAAAGGTCATTTGCTCCAGACTTAAAGGCATCCTTCCAGATATAGTGGCTCAAAACCAAGGCAGCTTTGTCAAAGGAAGGTTCATTGCTCATAACATAATGATCTATCAAGACTTGGTCAGACATTATGGGAGGAAGTCATCTAAGGCTAATTGCATGATCAAACTTGATCTGCAAAAATCTTATGACACAATTGAGTGAGATTTCATTGAAGAAGTTCTTAGGGGATTACTTTTTCTAGATAAGTTCATCACCCTTGTAATGAACTGTGTACGAACTCCAAAATTCTCTCTTTTTTTCGATGGAACTTTACATGGTTTTTTTGAATCTAAGAGAGGATTACGATAAGGTGATCCCTTATGACCTCTTCTTTTTGTCATTGGTATGGAGTACTTGACTCAAATTATGAACAGAGTAGGGCGCAAAAAAGATTTTGCATATCATGAGAGATGTGAAGCTATTAAACTCAATCACCTTAGCTTTACGAATGATGTTTTACTCTTTTGTAAAGGTGATTATAAAAGCATAATCCTTATGTTTCAAGGATTGAAGCTTTTCTCAGCCACATCAGGTCTACAACCCAACAAGACAAAATCTGCAATTTTCTGCAGTAACATGGCAGATTGAGATGTTGAGAGGATCCTGGAGGCATCTGGTTTTACAAGGCAGCAGACACCTTTTAAAAACCTAGGTGTCCCATCTACACTAAAAAAATTTCTAGACAGGTATGCACCATCCTGACAAAGAAAATCGATCTTGGAGCACCAGAAATATCTCCTTTGCTAGTAGGGCAGTGCTCATCAATTCTGTTCTCACAGCAATACATTCCTATTGGTGCCGAATTCTCAAGCTACCAAAAAAAGGTGATCCATGAGATTGAAGCCATTTGTAGGGCTTTTCTATGGAAGAGCCAACATGTAATACAGGGAGCTGGTTTATTGGCTTGGGATAGTATTTGTCAAGCAAGGGCAGCAGGGGGTAAGGTATCAAAAAGACTGTTGAATGGAACACAGCAGCACTTTTTAAATATGTTTGGGCTTTAGCAAACAAGAAGGATAACCTTTGGGTAAAATAGATTCACAATGTATATCTCAAAGATGAAGAATGGTGGGATAACAAAGCTCCTAGTCATAGAAGCTGGTATTGGAAACAAATTGTTCCAGCCAAGAATCAAGTCAAGAACTTAACAGATGCTCAACACAATTCTCCCAAACTAGGTACACTATTTTTGATGGCTATAACATGCTTTGCCCCACCCATTACAGAGTTCCATGGTGCAATGAGGTTTGGGGGAGGTACAACATCCCCAAACACAGTTTCACTCTCTGGTTAGCAATGCAAAATCGACTTAAAACCAGAGATAGATTACAAAGATTCAACCTTGTAAATGATGCGGTATGCAGCCTCTGCTCACAACAGGATGAGTCAATTGAGCACCTTTTTTTTTTTTCAGGTGCCCTCACTCTCAATACGGTCTTTTGAAGATCAGAGTGTGGTTGTCCTGCGGTGCCAGATCATCAAACCTATTTGATCTACTCAAATGGATACATAAAGCTAAAATCAGCAAGTTTAAAAAGAAGACTATGGCAGCTGTCATTGCTCACCTTATTTATTCTATTTGGCATGTGAGAAATGATCAAGTTTGGAACAATCATACAGAAAATAGAGATGTAACTGTCAAAGAATTAAAAATAGTATCAAACATAGAGTAGAATTGTATTGGCCAAATAAGATTGGTCAACAAGATAGAGAGTGGTTTCAAAAATTGTAAAAAAAGAAATACTTGAGATCTTTTGCTAAAAAAAGATGCTCTTTCATTGTAAAAGATTTGTGGATTAATAATAAACTTGCTGATTTATAAAAAAAAAAAATATGTTTAATGATGAAATTATATAATTTATAGTTTAATCATACACATGATTTGTAACAGAAGAGTGGTTACAAAATTTGAAAATAGTTTTGTAACTTAAAGATCATATTTGAGTATATGTAATTAAGTGAAATTTTACATATCGAGGTCATGAAATCAATAAGATAAGTTATTAGAGTATTTCTAATTGAGGAATAAAATAAAGAATTGATTTTATGATAAATGAATATTTTATGTTCATCAAATTTGAACAAAATTAATTACGCAATATTCTATGTATGGTCAGATTTCAATATTCATTACCTAATTTGATTTCTTAAATTTATTGTTAAAAAATTTGACAATTAATGTGGCGCAGATACTGATGGAGTATCTCACCTATAAATATAGGGTCTCGGTCCCCGAGCTTTTCACTCATTCTGTTCAAAGCAGTAAAATTCCATCTAGAGAGAGTTGAGAGAGCGAGAAAGCCTGAACTCCAATACTGAAGCTATCGTGAGGGTTGAAGCTCAAAGATCAATGGCTGGAGGTATTTCAATCCTTTTATTGCATATACAGTTTCGATATGTTTACAGTTTATTCTGCATTACATATCGTTTATATATGCTTTATCGTTCATATTATATTACAGTCTAACATAAGTTTCTAGCTATTAGAAATTATTACAATACTCATTTATATCATTAAAATAGGTGTTGAGACGTTGGAGAAAAATTTAGCTCGGAGAGGAGTTACAAAAACTGAATTGAATTTTTTGAAAACTGTTGTTTATGGTTGTTGACATGTTATTTTACAGTTGTTCTCCTTCCTCTGGAGCAAGTTTTGAAATCACGTCCATAAACGTACATGAATTTATTATTCAGCATGTTTCTAGCTCTCTTGTCCAATATTTTTATCCTAATATTAAACGCCAATTAAAGTGCAGATAACACCCATGTGGTGAAGGGATTTTAATTTTCATATGTGAACCCTCAAAACACTATAAATGGAGGTATTTGGGTTCACTTTTGAACAACTAGTTTTGATCAAGAGAGCACATTGCTAGAAATATTTTAGGCTTGATAAATCCATAAAGCTATTCCTATTCTTCTCTTTTCCTTAAGTGTTTGTGGTAGAGAAAAATAAGCTTTTGGATGTAAGACCTTGAAGTTTGGTGGTTCTCCTATTTTACAATTGTGGTGTATATTGTATTGAGATTGATCTCGCATCTCTTATATATATGCTATTTATATATTTTATGTATATATTTCGTTCAGTGTTGTAACATTATCTAATCCATGTTTTTAATATTAGTATTATTTGTTATAGAGTTGTAATTATGTTGGTTTGGTAATTCTATTAGAGCACAATAATTTTCAATATTTACTGGTCTAACTTGTTTAATAAACGGGCTATGTTCCTGTTGAGACAACTAATACGAAATTGATTTGTTAGTGACCTTTTAAAACTATTTTAATACTTTAACATGTCATAATTGTATTAAATACATTTATTATGCATTAAAATACAATAATAAAAGTTAATTTAAAAATATCACAAAACTATCTTTATATTGTAATATACAAAAATAATGAACAATTAAAAAAATTAAAAAATTAAAATATAACATCCCTTGCATGTAGTTTATAAGTAAATAACAGTAATAAATTTCACGCAATTATAGTTGTTTTAGAATACGCACGTGACAATAGTAACTACCCATTACCTACTCTAGTGATTGTTTGTTTCGATTGTGGATTTTCTCTTGAATTTATATTTATGAAAAAATAACAGGGATAAGGTATTAAAATTAGGTTAATTAGGATTTTTTGTTGCCGAACTTTGACATGTATCAAATCATGCCCCCTGAACTTTTTTGGCCGTTAAAAATTCTCTTGAACTATTGCGATTGTTAGATTTAAGGACTTTTGTCTAATTTCATTAAATTTTACTGTTTTAGTGATTGTTTATGTACTAAACCATGTTCCCAAGACTTCGATATCTACTAAATCATGCCCCTCAAACTTTCATATGTACTGTTGGGTGCACATCCAAAGTCCCACATTGGCTAGAAATGGGAAGGATCTTGGGTATATAAGGATGAACACTATCTCCATTAGAATGAGGCCTTTTGGGAAGGTGCTCAAAAACAAATCCGTGAGGGCTTGGCCCAAAGCGGACAATATTATTCCAACGGAGAAATAGATGGTGTCCGACGGTCCTTACAAGTGGTATCAGAGCCAAATCTCAAAATTAGCCATATGAATGTATCCCCGGATTGCCAAACAAAAAGAAGGTGAAGCTTGCTAGAGCCGTCGGAGGTTTAGATCTGGTTCGAAGGGATTTCGAATCTTGCTAGTGAAGGGATTCATCTAGCTTACTCAAGGGGATCTTGAGTGGTTGAATCGAGGGATTCTTGTATTCGAAGGGATTTCAAATCTTGCTGGTGAAGGGATTCATCTAGCTTACTCAAGGGGATCTTGAGTGTTGGAATCGAGGGATTCAAGTTTAGATTTGTAATCGTCTGAGGGGAGGCAAAGTGGTCCTTAGTTTGAGGGGAGGATTGTTGGGTGCACATCCAAAGTCCCACATTGGCTAAAAATGGGAAGGATCTTGGGTATATAAGGATGAACACTGTCTCCATTGGAATGAGGCTTTTTGGGAAGGTGCCCAAAAACAAATCCGTGAGGGCTTGGCCCAAAGCGGACAATATTATTCCAATGGAGAAATAGATGGTGTCTGACGGTCCTTACATGTACTAAATCATGCCCCCTGAACTTTCATCCATGTTAGATTTTTTTTTTACTAAAATTAGACAAAAGTCCTTAAATCTAACAATCTCAATAGTTCAGGGAGAGTTTTAACGGCCAAAAAAGTTCATGGACATGATTTGGTACAACAGATCTTAGAACAATGCTGATTGAGAAATGGTTATTGTAATTTTGGATTCGATTTGTAATTATGGTACAACTATGTATAAAAATATTAATACATAATTTTATAAAAATATTAAATAAATTAATTTAAAATATAATTATGATAGAACTATGTATGTAAACAAATTGATGGTAAAAATACTTAAGTAATAAATTTTGTTATAGTTAACTATTAGCATGAAAAAAAATTGATAATAAAATTTGTAAGTAAAATTATTTTAAAAAATAAATACCTATATAAAAATAATTTAAATTAACTTTAGAAAAAAAAATAATAATTAAAATTAAAAGTTAATATTTTTTTTAATTATTATTATCATTTTATTTTTTAAAATAAATATATTATTAAATATTATTATAATATGTTTAAAAGTTTTAATTGTATACAAGCAGTCCTATATTAAGAGTATACACCTTACATCACAATAACGACCACAAGATCTAAAATTAATGGTTAAAAAAAAAAAAGTTTTCTACCGATGGTAAATTTTGCTAGGTCCTACCATAATTTTACTCTATATTTATATATGTTATATAACTAATTAGATTATTTGCTATAATCGAATGATATGTTGGAAACTTGAGCCGTATAATAAAGTTAGGTAAGACACAAAATTAAGGTGTTGATCAATCATACTTTAAGGTTCTTTTTATTGGGTTTACTGTGGAGATTTTAAAAAAGAGTTGTTAGCCTTATTGATTAGAGTCCTAATTTTTTAGTTACTATAATAGATTTCTTAACTAATGAAAAACATCAATTATAACGTGTTTGCTTTGTACTTTCCTAATAAATAATGCATCTTATAAAATTATTATAAACTTGATTTTTTCTCATTAAAAAAATTTCTTTAGCAAACTCCAAAATCTGAGCAAAACCTTAAGTCTGGATCGCATGAATATGTATTAATGTGTAAAAGAAACAAAAACATGTCAACAACCACAATTATATGTCATGTTTTATTATATATTGTTTGCTTTCTCTTTAAAAAGTAAAAAACGAGTAGAAGAACTTAATTTGTATTTTGATATATGATATATACTATATTTTAAGGTATCAACTACTAAAAAAAAATGATATGTATATATATGGCTATTGATATAATTTAGGATTACCTTTTAAATATTTTAATTTAGTAAATATATAAAAAAAATTACTAATTACTCACAAAGTACTACCATATAGTGTTTAACACTTAAACTATTTAATAGGGGTGCTCAATACATAACCCATCCAATCCAATTCAATCTGCAAAGTGCGGATATCTACACTTGTACGGATTGGATTGGATATAAAAAATCAAAATCTGCATTTGTGCGAATTGAATGTTGAATGACATGTAAAAGTAACCGATCAAATCCAATCCACATATATTTATTAAAAAAAATTATATATACAAATAATATTTTAGTGAAAAGAGAATAGTTATTTAAAAGTCTAATATATATAGTACAATTATATTTCAAAACTTAATATATCAAATGTATATTTCATTGTTATATATAATTTGTTTCTACATACAATTTAAGACTAAATTAAACATTTTTTTATATATACATTTTTTTTCTTCCTTGAAATTTGTTATTTATTATTTTATTTATTTTAATTTGTTGTTGGAGACATAAAATAACAATAATTAATTTTATTTTGTTGTTATTTATGTGATTTTTTTTTTCAGAAATATTAAATAATTTAATATTAAAAAATAACTAATCTAAAATAACCGATCCAATTCGCAATTTTACATATTGGATTAGATTAGATTTGAGCTACTGTGCGAATTGGATTGGATCCAAAATATAAAATTTGCACTTAGTGCGGATCGGATACACTATAAACAAAATAGTGCGGATTGGATTAGATGAACACTCGTATCCAATATCAATGGTCTTAATATATTTTTAATAGAGAAATGCCTAATGAAAAGGCTTGTTTTATCTGGCTTATATGATTTTGAGTTCTGATTTTGGTGGGAGATGTGATTTTTATAATCTGCTTTTCTGTTTGTTTAATTTGTATTATGCTTATGTATAGAATTTGTGACTGTTGTGGTACTGTAATTTTGGTATGCAAATTGTACAAGAAAGTAGGGGTGTACGTCGGTCGGTTCGGTCGATTTACGTTACATTTTATTTAACTCAATGTAAAGATCGCGTTACAAAAATCTAAGTGTAACCTGCCCAATTAAGAAAAAAAAATTTCAACCCGCCCAATGAATTCGTGAGTTTAGTCTCAGGTTAACCCGTCTAAACTGACACTAATGTTTATTTTTTTTTTTCACATTTAGTGGTTATATTTTAGTTATTGTTATAATGAGATAAATATAAAAATTGAATTTAAAGTTCAAATCATCCGTCATAAAAAAATATAGTAGTTTGAACTTTTTATTTTTTATAAATATGTATATAAATTATATAATGTATAGATTATATATAATAAAAAACAGATATACATGAAAAAAACTCTCTTAATCGGGTTGGTCGTGTTAGTTCGGGTTGATTGGGCAGGTTGATACTATTTTCAACCCGCCTAATATAAAGATTGGGCGAGTTATATTTTTGTTGGGTTTTTCAGTTTGCATTTTTCGTCGGGTTATCTCTGTTTGGTTTGGGCGGGTTGTTCAAGTTGGATGGTTTACAAAAATTTATGTACAACTCTACAAGAGTATATTACATAGATCCGGTACTAGTTCAATTCAGCTGAATATATATATATTTATATATATTATATAATTAATTAGATTATTTGCTATAATCGAATGATATGTAGGAAACTTGAGCCGGATAATAAAGTTAGGTAAGACACAAAGTTAAGGAGTTGATCAATCAGACTGTAATGTTCTTTTTATTGGGTTTACTGTGGAGATTTTATAAAAGAGTTGTTAGCCTTATTGATTAGAGTCCTAATTTTTTAGTTACTATAATAGATTTCTAATTAACTGATGAAAAACATGAATTATAACGTGTTTGCTTTGTACTTTCCTAATAAATAATGCATCTTATAAAATTGTAATTACTTGTTTTTTTTCTCATTAAAAATATTTCTTTAGCAAACTCCAAAATCTGAGCAAAACCTTAAGTCTGGATCGTATGAATATGTATTAATGTGTAAAAGAAACAAAAACATGTCAACAACCACAATTATATATCATGTTTTATTATATATTGTTTGCTTTTTCTTTAGAAAGTAAAAAACGAGTAAAAGAACTTAATTTGTATTTTGATATATGATATATACTAAATTTTAAGGTGTCAACCACCACGAAAAAGAATATATATATATATATATATTAACAGAAAATTACGTGCAAGACACATATACTAAATTTTATGCTAATTTTTTTCTATGATAGTTGAAAGTGATTCAATTAAAAATTAAAGAAAAAATATTATTAGTTATTAGATGAGATTATTATTATGTATATCTAAATATTATAGTTTATAATGTTGTCAATTAAAAGTGAATATCGAATGCAATATATTATTATTTAAGAAAGCTTGATGATTTAAATATGTTTTTAAGTTAATCTAAAAATAAATTAAAAATTGATGTTCCAATACTTAAAGAAACATTACTTAAATGGGTGTAAGATAAAAAGAAAATTAAAAATCAATCTCTAAATTATTGATAATTGAAGATAGCATTTGTCTAAAAATTGTAGATAAGAAAACTAATGATAGTCATTGGTGGATTTCAATCTTCATTTGCTTCGATAAAGACAATAGTGTAATTTTTGTATTTTGCACTTTTCATTCTAGCCGGGTCCGCATATATCTGGATTGTCCATTTTTTTATTGATAAATTAAATATGGTAGTGTCGACAAAGCGGCGGTATTCCTGCAAACCGTGATGTATTTTCATTTAAAATGATTAGACATGGTGTGCATAGCTTATTTAATTAAAAAAATCAACTTATGAAAGGCATGTAAAACTATTTTATTTTTTTAAAAATTACACCTTTGCAGTATATTTCATTAGTTGGGCAGCAGTACACGAAAATATTTTTTCCACAATATCTGCGAACATGACAGCAGATAGGCTCTTTGTATTGTCATCAAGTTCAACATGTGCTATAGCATTGTAAAATGCATAATAAGATTGTTAGTATCTTTTTTTTTTATTATTATTTTAACTTAATTTCAATAACATCATATGTTTTTGTAATATACCGTGGTGTAGGAAATCCTTCCTGGCCGCATGATAGCTTGTAACATATAATTTTTTCATTGCGATTGTACAAATCTATTTTTCTATGACATGCGTCACATGACATGTAATAAAAAATCTGGACAGTGTCAGTTATTTTTATTGCCGCCTCAATCCAAAAATATTTTTTCTACATCCAAATCAAATGGTGTTAATAATAGTAAGATATTGAAACAAAAGTTTTATAAAGTAAATATTGTAGTAGTCTTTACCTCATTCAGTTGCAGATTTTTCATCAACTCTAAAATTTAGACGTTAGTCACTATTTCGCTAATATATTTAATTGTGCTTCTAATTTATGAGCACGTGATCAAAAACAGTGCTGTAATGTACTCTCTGATTTGTTTTTTTTTTTTTTTGCATCTAATGCCTCAGGTTTAATTATGATAAGTTTTGGTGGGTTTTAGTAAATGCTTTTCTTTTTTTGGTTTGCATTAATAGCTAGAACATGGAGAAATTAATAAGATTGGCCATTTCTTTTTGTCGCAGCATGTACAAAGCAACATAATTATAATAATGCTTTAAGTTGCTATTATTTTTATTCAACAGAAGACGAAATTATAAATTTTATGGCTTCTTAATTATACTGTATGTGCTAAATATAACTTTTTCTTTTAATGAGTGTTTTTTATAGGAAAATGGTAATTCTAGAAGAGAAGAAGAGAAGAAGAAGAGAAAAATCGTTGATGTACAACAGCAAAAACCCAATCGTATTTTTTTAGATTTAATGAGATTTATTTTATTTATTTTATTATATATAAATAAAAAGTGACCCATGAATTTCTCATAAACTATTTTATTTTTAATAATAAATCATTTTATTTTTAATATAATAAAAAATCACCCATGAATTTCTCGTAAACCAAGAATTCGGTTATATAGGCACACTTTATATAGAATAGATATGGGTGAACTTTTAATGGTATTACCCATAAATGGGTAATATTAAAAAAATTTAAGTTTTTATGCTTAATTTTTCTATTTAATTAGAAAAATCTCTCATTTTTCAATTATATGGACTGAGGTTGTTTTCTGGGCTAAAAAGAAAATAATAAAAAAAAAAAATTGGCAAAAAAATGATAAAAAAATATTGAGTTTTACTTAAATATTTTTCATATAAACTTATTTTTGATATAGTCTAAAAATATGTATTTTTTGATATTTTTTTTTATTAAGTAGCTAATTTAAGCATAAAAATTTAAATTTCTCTTTTATTATTCGTCACTGGATCAAAATCTATTAACTTAACATTTTTAAAATTAATATTTATAGTTAAAATTATGTAGTAACCATCAATGGATAATATCCATTAAGAAGTATTCCATATATATATCACTATTAATATAATTTAATATTAACTTTCAAATATTTTAATTTAATAAATACATAAAAAATTACTAACTACTGACAAAGTACCACATAATTGATATAGTGTTTAACACTTAAAACTATCTAATAGGGGTGCTCTGCAAAGTGCGAATATCTGCACTTGTGCGGATTGGATTGGATTGAAAAATTCAAAATTCACATTTGTGCGGATTGAATATTGATTGACATGTAAAAGTAACCCATCCAATCCAATCCACATATATTTAAAAAAAAAATAAAAAATTATATATACAAATAATATTTTAGTGAAAAGAAAATAGTTATTTAGAAGTCTAATACATATAGTACAATTATATTTCAGAACTTAAGAGATCAAATGTATATTTCATTGTTATGTATAATTTTTTTTTCTATATACAATTTAAAACTAAATTAAACATTTCTTTATATATTTATTATTTTATTTATTTTAATTTGTTGTTGGAGACATAAAATAACAATAATTAATTTTATTTTGTTGCTATTTATGTGATTTTTTTTTCATAAATATTAAATAATTTAATATTAAAAAGTAACTAATTCAAAATAATCGATCCAATTCGTACTTTTGCAGATTGGATTAGATTGGATTTGAGCTACTGTGCGAATCCGATTGAATCTAAAATTTGCACTTAGTGCGGATCGTATGCACTATAAACAAAATAGTGCGGATTAGATTAGATTAACACCCGTATCCAATATCAATGGTCTTAATATATTTTTAATAGAGAAATGCCTAATGAAAAGGCTTGTTTTATCTGGCTTATATGTAACTAAAAAAATGTGCATTTATTGGAAGTTGTACCATATGATTTTGAGTTCTTATTTTGGTGGGAGATGTGATTTTATAATATGCTTTTCGGTTTATTTAATTTGTATAATGCCTATGTAATTTGTGACTGTTGTGGTACTGTAATTTTGGTATGCAATTTGTGCAAGAAAGTAGGGGTGTACGTCGGTTGGTTTACGTTACATTTTATTTAACCCAATGTAAAGATCGGATTAGAAAAATCTAAGTGCAAGCCGCTCAATTAAGAAAAAAAAAGTTTCAACCCGCCCAATGAATTCGTCAGTTTAGTCATGTTAGCCCGTCCAAACCGAGCACTAATCTTTATTTTATTTTTTCACATTTAACTGTTATATTTTAGTTATTGTGATAATGAGATAAATATAAAAATTGAATTTAAAGTTAAAATCATCTATCATAAAAAAATATAGTAGTTTGAAATTTCTATTTTTTTATAAATATGTATATAAATTATATAATATATATATTATATATAACAAAAACATATATATGAACTTTTTTAATCGGGTTAGTTCGGGTTGATTGGGCAGGTTGATATTATTTTCAACCCGCCCAATATAAAGATTGAGCGGGTTATATTTTTGTCGGGTTTTTCGGTTTGCATTTTTCGTCGGGTTATATATCTCGATTTAGTTTTGGCAGTTTACAAAAATTTATGTGCAGCCCTACAAGTAAGTTTATTATATAGATTCGATACCAGTTCAGCTGAAAATATATACATATTTATATACTAGCAAAAACTACGTGCGAGGCACGTATACTAAATTTTATGCTAGTTTTTTTCTATGTTATTTGAAAGTGATACAATAAAAAATTAAAGAAAAAACATTATTAGTTATTAGGTGAGATTATTTGAATAAAGAACAATAAATAATCACGTAAAAATAAAAAATAATTATATGAATAAAGAATTCAATATACACATTTATATATATGAATCTCATTAATAAAAAAGAATTATTAAATATATGAACAATAATTTGTCACACTATATGTTTCCCAATAAAGAAATCCACCTCCTCATAGTCAAAAATAAACAATACATGTAATACAGATCTTTGTAATGAAGTACCTAAAAGAAACAAAATTTCAGTTAGCATAATTGGAAAAGGTTTAAGTAAACTAAATAATGACTAAGAAGATCTAAATTACAAAATGAAAATAACATGTCTATATGAGCATAATTGATCTAAGAGAAAATAGATAAACTTATAAATATATAAATATACTTAATATTAATTTTGACAAAGAAACAATTCAATTATAAACAATTCTAAATATCAGCTTGACAATTTCAACACACTAATTACTCATTAAATAACCATAATGTATACATCATGATAATTTTATTTTATTTGATATCAAATGATAGAGATTATTGAGGTTTTCAGCCATGGAAAACACACCATGATCAAAAAATAATGCTCATTAATTGTATATTTCAAAGAAACCCTAATTTCCATGAATGTCCCTAATAATATATAAACAATAAAGTTGTAAATTAAAAAAAAAGAGTAGCAAAATTTCATTTAATATAAGAAATAGAACAAATTGAAGATTTATACAATACTGGAATTTAAACTCTTAGAAGCCATTAGCGAATGGGCGAAACTCGTTAGATCTCCTAGTTGAACACTACCTTAAAAAAAATTAAATGATGTGGAGGTTTTTTTATGTGTTTCTGTTTCGATATGTTCTTTTAAAACACCATAAATTGTAAAACAAGCCTAACATTTGCTTAATGTTTCCTTAGCTTTAACGTGACACCCACTTCTTAGATTGGCTTTTTTATCTTGTATATTTATGTATCTTTGAGATTTAACGGAAAAGGCTCTATTGCCTTCAGATTTAAATCACGTTTGATTTTCTTATTATTTACAGGGCCGGCATGCTTTGGTCTATGATATAAATACAACAAATGAGACTTGGGAGTGGGTTGACCTTAAGGAGGTAACAATTGTGTTTTAAAATCTTGGTTCCTGAAGAATGTTTCAAGATACAAGTATGATGGGTTTTTTATATTATAGACAATTTGTTCCAAAACATAATAGAACTAACCAATTTAGGTTAATGATCTGGCTTCTGATACGTCCAT
Organism: Cannabis sativa; assembly: GCF_029168945.1. Lineage (NCBI taxonomy): Eukaryota > Viridiplantae > Streptophyta > Magnoliopsida > Rosales > Cannabaceae > Cannabis > Cannabis sativa. The sequence continues at coordinate 6,510,469 of NC_083605.1, forward strand.
ATTAAAGATGATTGGGGGTGTGCGGTTCTGTAAATGCTATGAAATAATTTTGTAGTTAGTCTGTGAATATTGCAATGAAAGTGTTGGTTTGACTTGGCAATTTTGTGGTTACAACTTACAAGAATTCTTGACAAGGTTGTTGAATAGTAAACCAATATAAAACTTGTTTTACTCTCTTGAATAATATGAAAGATAATTCATTTTTTCACCATGTTTAAGAATAAATACAAGTTTGATGAGCATATTACTTTTTTTTTTAATTGAGAGTCTCAGAGTATCAAATCTCGGGTTGTTTTTTTTTTTTAAATGTGTTGTGATTCTCGAATATTTAGCATCAAATATCAGTTCAAATATTAATGGAATTTGTTTTATTATTATTTTATTATTTTATTAAATAAAAATTAAAAGTCACCCAAATATCAATTCAAATATTAATGGGATTTGTTTTATTATTATTTTATTATATAAATAATATTTTATTATTTTATTAAATAAAAATTAAAAGTCACCCATAAATTTCTCAAAAACCAAGAATTTCAGTTATATAGGCACACTTTATTTATATAATTAATTAGATTATTTGCTATAATCAAATGATATGTAGGAAACTTGAGCCGTATAATAAAGTTAGGTAAGACACAAAATTAAGGTGTTGATCAATCATACTTTAAGGTTCTTTTTATTGGGTTTACTGTAGAGATTTTAAAAAAGAGTTGTTAGCCTTATTGATTAGAGTCCTAATTTTTTAGTTACTATAATAGATTTCTTAACTAATGAAAAACATCAATTATAACGTGTTTGCTTTGTACTTTCCTAATAAATAATGCATCTTATAAAATTATTATAAACTTGATTTTTTCTCATTAAAAATATTTCTTTAGCAAACTCCAAAATCTGAGCAAAACCTTAAGTCTGGATCGCATGAATATGTATTAATGTGTAAAAGAAACAAAAACATGTCAACAACCACAATTATATGTCATGTTTTATTATATATTGTTTGCTTTCTCTTTAAAAAGTAAAAAACGAGTAGAAGAACTTAATTTGTATTTTGATATATGATATATACTATATTTTAAGGTATCAACTACTAAAAAAAAATGATATGTATATATATGGCTATTGATATAATTTAGGATTACCTTTTAAATATTTTAATTTAGTAAATATATAAAAAAAATTACTAATTACTCACAAAGTACTACCATATAGTGTTTAACACTTAAACTATTTAATAGGGGTGCTCAATACATAGCCCATCCAATCCAATTCAATCTGCAAAGTGCGGATATCTACACTTGTACGGATTGGATTGGATATAAAAAATCAAAATCTGCATTTGTGCGAATTGAATGTTGAATGACATGTAAAAGTAACCGATCAAATCCAATCCACATATATTTATTAAAAAAAATTATATATACAAATAATATTTTAGTGAAAAGAGAATAGTTATTTAAAAGTCTAATATATATAGTACAATTATATTTCAAAACTTAATATATCAAATGTATATTTCATTGTTATATATAATTTGTTTCTACATACAATTTAAGACTAAATTAAACATTTTTTTATATATACATTTTTTTTCTTCCTTGAAATTTGTTATTTATTATTTTATTTATTTTAATTTGTTGTTGGAGACATAAAATAACAATAATTAATTTTATTTTGTTGTTATTTATGTGATTTTTTTTTTTTCAGAAATATTAAATAATTTAATATTAAAAAATAACTAATCTAAAATAACCGATCCAATTCGCACTTTTACATATTGGATTAGATTAGATTTGAGCTACTGTGCGAATTGGATTGGATCCAAAATATAAAATTTGCACTTAGTGCGGATCGGATACACTATAAACAAAATAGTGCGGATTGGATTAGATGAACACTCGTATCCAATATCAATGGTCTTAATATATTTTTAATAGAGAAATGCCTAATGAAAAGGCTTGTTTTATCTGGCTTATATGATTTTGAGTTCTGATTTTGGTGGGAGATGTGATTTTCATAATCTGCTTTTCTGTTTGTTTAATTTGTATTATGCTTATGTATAGAATTTGTGACTGTTGTGGTACTGTAATTTTGGTATGCAAATTGTACAAGAAAGTAGGGGTGTACGTCGGTCGGTTCGGTCGATTTACGTTACATTTTATTTAACTCAATGTAAAGATCGCGTTACAAAAATCTAAGTGTAACCTGCCCAATTAAGAAAAAAAAATTTCAACCCGCCCAATGAATTCGTGAGTTTAGTCTCAGGTTAACCCGTCTAAACTGACACTAATGTTTATTTTTTTTTTCACATTTAGTGGTTATATTTTAGTTATTGTTATAATGAGATAAATATAAAAATTGAATTTAAAGTTCAAATCATCCGTCATAAAAAAATATAGTAGTTTGAACTTTTTATTTTTTATAAATATGTATATAAATTATATAATGTATAGATTATATATAATAAAAAACAGATATACATGAAAAAAACTCTCTTAATCGGGTTGGTCGTGTTAGTTCGGGTTGATTGGGCAGGTTGATACTATTTTCAACCCGCCTAATATAAAGATTGGGCTAGTTATATTTTTGTTGGGTTTTTCAGTTTGCATTTTTCGTCGGGTTATCTCTGTTTGGTTTGGGCGGGTTGTTCAAGTTGGATGGTTTACAAAAATTTATGTACAACTCTACAAGAGTATATTACATAGATCCGGTACTAGTTCAATTCAGCTGAATATATATATATTTATATATATTATATAATTAATTAGATTATTTGCTATAATCGAATGATATGTAGGAAACTTGAGCCGGATAATAAAGTTAGGTAAGACACAAAGTTAAGGAGTTGATCAATCAGACTGTAATGTTCTTTTTATTGGGTTTACTGTGGAGATTTTATAAAAGAGTTGTTAGCCTTATTGATTAGAGTCCTAATTTTTTAGTTACTATAATAGATTTCTAATTAACTGATGAAAAACATGAATTATAACGTGTTTGCTTTGTACTTTCCTAATAAATAATGCATCTTATAAAATTGTAATTACTTGTTTTTTTTCTCATTAAAAATATTTCTTTAGCAAACTCCAAAATCTGAGCAAAACCTTAAGTCTGGATCGTATGAATATGTATTAATGTGTAAAAGAAACAAAAACATGTCAACAACCACAATTATATATCATGTTTTATTATATATTGTTTGCTTTTTCTTTAGAAAGTAAAAAACGAGTAAAAGAACTTAATTTGTATTTTGATATATGATATATACTAAATTTTAAGGTGTCAAGCACTACAAAAAATAAAATATATATCGCTATTGATATAGGGTTCTCATAAAATAGCCGATCCAATCCAATTCAATCTGCAAAGTGCGGATATCTGCACTTGTGCAGATTGGATTAGATTAAAAAATTCAAAAATCTGCACTTGTGCGGATTGAATGTTGATTGACATGTAAAAGTATAAAAATAACTGATCAAATCCAATCCACATATATTTATAAAAAAATTAAAAAAATTATATATACATTTAATATTTTAGTGAAAAGAAAATAGTTATTTAAAAGTCTAATACATATAGTACAATTATATTTCAAAACTTAACAGATCAAATGTATATTTCATTGTTATATATAATTTTTTTTTTTACATACAATTTAAAAAAAAAATAAATATTTCTTTATACATGCATCTTTTTTATTCCTTTAAATTTTTTATTTATTATTTTCTTTCTTTTAATTTTGTAAAGTTATTTTCTTGGCAAGTTAGATGCCAAAATATTGTTTCTTTTATGGTAAGATATTTTTACATTAATACCCGATTGTCTTACCTTGTATATTCGGTTTTTATTGCTCTTTTCTATGTTAGGAAAGATGCATTTTTTAGCTGATCCTTTCTTGTATGGAAACTTCTTGTAAGAGAAGCAATTCTCTTATGGAAAGTTGGTTTTTAAAGGAAACTTTGATTATTGACTTTTTCTTTATTAAATTCGATTGTGTCTTGATACAATCAGAATATATAAACTGTTTATGGCAGGAATCAAGACTCAATAGAAGATTGAACTCGTTTATGGCAAGTTTCCTTTTCTGGTCTAATTTGCTGCGTCAGATCCCGATTCTGATGTTGCAGATCATGTTTATCTTAGGAAAGTTTTGTATAGCTGTAGATTCGATCTTGTGGCTATCTCTAGGGTTTCTATGGTCTATAAATAGAACCTAGAGAGCAGTCATTCGAATAAACTCTTCTAGTATTCATTTTTTACATTTTTCTTATTTGTGAGGAGAGTTTCTTTGTTATGTGAGAACCTAGTTGTTCATCAAGGTTCTAGTGTTTTATATATCAGTTCTTACTCTGTCCTAGAGTTTGTTAGAACGACTTGACTGAACAAGAGAGTGGTCTTCTGAAGAAGACTTGTTGAAGCCTTACTTCGGGAGGAAGTAAGCACTCACAGTTCAAAGACGAAGGGAGTTCGGGCTTGAAGGTGTTTCAGAAGTCAGATTCATAAAGCGCATTACAAAGGATTGCGACAATAATTTAGAGGGAGTCTAAACTTTTTTAAGTCAAATGTTTTTGTAATTTTTGATACTTTTGTTATCCCAATTTTTGCACTCTGACGTGGCATCACATGAATGGTGACACATGGAATCCACTTGGAGCATCTGCTCGGGAAGCATAGTCCGAGCAAGATGTCTCGCTAGCATGCCCAGAGTAGATTATTCAACAATCCGCGCAGAGCAACCAACACTTAGCGAATTCAGCTTTCGCATCATGAGTTATCAACGAAATCCCTATAACTCAGGGATCAGACTACAGGGATATGGCATACACACGATCCCACTATCAGTGTATTCAGCCTCAATCCTACGATCTTTGTACTCAACATTGATCCCACGATCTTTCTATTTATACACATTGTAACGAGAAGGGAAACTCTTCATCTCCAAGCTTACTAGCCCTATAAATAGTGATGCATGTTCACTGAGCAAAGGGACGCAAACAGTTTAGCTGAAACTATAGCCTTAAAATATTATCTAAGAATTATATATTCAGAGATACTGCTGTAAGAGCTATAAGAAAAGGAATCTTTCTCCTTATTCTTATGTCAATACAAGTAACGAGGATTAGGCTATTACCGAACTGCTTGGGGCTGAACCTCTATAAAATTCCTGCGTCTTTATATTGCTTTATGATATATTGATTGCTATAAATCACTTATTGCTTATTAAATTAGACTTGTTGTCGTTGGCTAAAAGCGAAGTCAACATTTTGGTGCTTTCATTGAGAGAAGAATCAGGAATCGCTCTCTATTCAAAATCTAACCACAAATACGATGGTGCAAACTCGTAGAGGCCTGACTGATCCAGCAAATTCACAGACGGTGGATCCTGCATTGCAGAACCCAGGAAACACAAGGGTTCCGCCAGCCATTAATCCTGGACAGCCGGCAAACGTGGGCAATGGTGTAACAACTCCTATAGATGAAGTCGTGCCTGGTGTGAAAGAGACTGGGAATAACAGTTCCGCACCCAACCAGGGCATTCACAACACAACTGTTCCTCCTGGAACCAACGCCTAGACGACCATTGGAGATGCTACTGAGTTACAAAATCTCCGCGACGCTCTTGGACTCATGCAGATTCATAACAATACCCTACATCATGATCAGGACGAACTCCGCACTGTGGTGAATCTCGTGTTCGAAGAACAAAGGCGTATGTTTATCGAATGGAGAGATAGAGAGGTGGAGGCGTTAAGGGCTCACCATGCAGAGATTGAAAATCATAGTCGACAAGCTACCGTGCTGATACGAAAAGCCTACCAAACTGTAGGTCAGCAACCTCCGAATTTCATTCCCCTGGGTGAAACAGACGAAGATTCAGAGATGAATACTTCCCAGACGGCACATGGTCAGCTGTCCAATCCCCGGTCACGAGTTCCACTCGTGGGCCTAGCGGTAGGCCAGTAGACCTTGTCTGGTAATTCATCAGGAGAAGTCATACCTGATGGTTCCAACTAGATCAATGGTGCCATTCGACCCGTCAACCAAGCGAATCAATCGCTAAGGCAGCCAAGCACTTCTGTATTCGAAAGGTTATGAGCGACCCATGACCTAAGGAATGATCTAAATAGAAGGAGGGGAGTAGACGAACAGAATGTCATGACAATCGTGTAGCTCGAAACCCGTACTCAAATTCTTACTCAGTAAGATGCTGACATAATTCAAATTGACCAGAATACCGAGCAAGTAGCCCAGCCGTACAGGCACAGCTAGACGAACTGAAAAATATGTTTCACGGCATGGCTAGACAAAGAAACAATGATCTTGAGCTGGACCGAGCACGCGGAACTCCTTTCTCACCTGAGATCAATCTCTTGTCATTGCCCCACAAGTTTAAAATGTCAACATGGAAGATGTACACAGGGAGAGAAGATCCCCTTTCCCATCTCAAGTACTTCGAAATGCAAATGGATTTGCAAGGGGTACTGTTAGGTTATATGCCCTAAATAAAACTCCATTCATGTAATCTATTTTATTCAACATCAATAAAGAAACAGAAGTATTTTTCATTCATTTGTGTATGTTTTGGTTCACTTTATCAATTGCTTGTCTATGTGATTTATAAATTCATCTTAAACCCTTTTCACATACTTGATCATGTTTATTGTGCTGTCATCACATTGGAAAGTAAACATGACTATGTGAATAAAGTTTCTTAGATTTATCAGACACAGGGTTTTACTGATATGATAATCTACAACAAGAGTTTACTTGTATTTGGAGAAATACTATGTTCTTTCCAGAACATTGGTTAAAGTAAAGCTCAGGTTGGATGCATGGAGTATGCATCGGAAGGGACCGATATTGAATTTTGACTTAGATTTAATTAAACTTACCGTAAAATCTATTCAAGTCAATATCGCCAAGTTGATCCTAGATCAAATGATCTTAATCTTGTTATGATTAGGCTCAATCTTGAAAGGCTATTCGTATTCCTTGAATTGTTAGTTAAGCCTACTTTTAGGTCAGGGTGATACGTACTTTTTGGGAACACGGTAGTGCAATTGAGTGGGAGCGCTAGCATAAACATGGAATCTATAGCTTCTATCTGGCGAATAGTAAGCAAGGGATGATCTCCTTCGAGCTTAACCAAACGAAAATAAATAAAGGAGATCTCATTTCACATAAGCTGAAATATCATTTATACAGGGTCAGGTGTTTTAAGGATAAAATACATAGTAGGGCGTTACGGTAATCTAATCCCTTTACAGTGTAGATCATTCATATAGAGGATCATTGATCAAATTAGGATTATAACAATGGAGAACTAATGATGTGTCTATATGGTGGAACATATAGAGCATTCTATATACTGAGAGTGCAATTCTAAGTTCTATGCGTGGATTCAACAAAGAATTAATAAGTTAGTGAATTTTAGTGCTAAATTCTTAATCTACTTATTGGAAGCTCGGTTATATAGACCCCTGGTCCCCCCACTAGTTGAGATAATATAAAACTCATGTAATTGGTTTTGATTAATCAATTATAATTCACAAATTAGACTATGTCTATTTGTGAAATTTTCACTAAGTAAGGGCGAAATTGTAAAGAAAGAGTTAATAGGGGCATATTTGTTAATTATGATACTTTGTATGGTTCAATTAATAAATATGATAAATGACAATATTATTTAATAATTATTTATAGTTATTAAATAGTTAGAATTGGCATTTAAATGGTTTAATTAGGAAATTGGCATTTTTGAGAAAATCAGATACAAAAGGTGTTAAAATTGCAAAATTGCAAAAAGCAAGGCCCAGTCCACTAAGCCATGGCCGGCCACCTTTGTAGGCTTTTTAAGTTGATATTTTCATTATTTTAATGCCATATAATTCAAATCTAACCCTAGTGGAATGCTATAAATAGATAGTGAATGCTTCAGGAAAATTACACTTCACATCAGAAAAACTTGGGCCTCTCTCTCTACCTTTTCCGCCACCCTCTCTCTCTCTTCTTCCTTGATAATTTCGACCTACCTTAGTGATTAGAGTAGTGCCCACACACATCAAGCAATACCTCAATCATAGTGAGGAAGATCGTGAAGAAAGATCATCAGCAAATGAGATTCAGCATCAAGGATTCAGAGAAAGAGATCCAGGTTTAGATCTTGATAATACTCTGCTACAGAAAGGATACAAGGGCTAGAGATCTGAACGGAAGGAGTCATTTAATTCCGCTGCACCCAATGTAAGGTTTCTTAAACTTTATACGTGTTTAATTTATCGTTTTAGAAAGTTCTTATTTAGGATGTTAATAAACATACTTGTGAGTAGATCTAAGATCCTGGTAAAATAATTCCAACAACTGGCCTCAGAGCCATGGTAATTGATTTACTTGCAAGAAATTTGGACTTTAAAACGATTGTTTGTTTGTTTTTTGGATGGTATCGTGTTGTATTGAGTGTTATTTGATGATTGATTGATGTTTGTGAATTTTCGTGAAAGATAATTGCGATTCTGTTTCTGGAATTATTTTTATTGGATAGTATAGAAAACATTAAGCAAGTTACTTTTTTACAGAACTCAATTTCGATTTAATTTGAATTAGTTATGATTTTTTGAAGATTCGAAAAAATCGGAGTTGTGCTGAAATTTTCCTGCGATCTCGAAAACTGTCCGTACATCTCACAATTTTTTCGTTTTTCTTCGATTTTTCATGCTTTTTCATGGAATTAACTTCCGATTTTTTGTGTAGTTCTATATTTATACTATTTCTATTCCTAATTCAATTCTAATTATCATTTTGAATTAATTTAATATTTTTTAAATTTAATTCAAAATATTAGTGTAATTTGAATTTGAATATAATTAGTATCTATCTTTTTGCTTAAAAATATCTTATTTTAAAATTTGATTATATCTTATCTTATTTTAAATTTAAAATAAGGTAATTATAATGTAATTTTTAAATGATATAAGATATTTTGCTAATTTTTTAAATTTTGTTATTTTATTTATTTAAATTACATTTAAAATTTGAAAAAGATATTTATTTATCTTTTCTAATTTTTATTTAATTTTTATTTATAAAATAACATTTAAAATGTAAAAGTAGTTAGCAATTTTTTTTTTTGAAATGATATTTAGGTTGGTTGAAACCTAATTTTTCAAAATTGTAGGTTTAATTTTAAATTTAAATATTTAATTAAATATCGAATTTTTTTTTTAATTTTTTTTATTTAATTAAATTTTTCGAAATTAATTATTTAATTTAAAATTAAATAAATCCTACATCCAACTAACCTTGTTGCAGGAGTATGTGTTTTAGCTTGTGTGTAAGTTTTCAAAACCTATTATTACTTGATTGCAAATAGCCATGGTTATTTTTTGCCAGATCTAATGATCTGATGGCTCCCTTGGTCAAGATAATAATTTGTAACAGGTATATTTACAATCTTCTTTCATCTTTGTATGACCTAGCAACATGATAGGACCCATCCAAAGTGTGCCTGTGTGAGCCTATGTGTTTAATTTTATTATAGATGCATATAGGTTGTTGTTGCTAAAATAAATTATCATAGTTCTTGATAGAATTTATTTAGGCCCATTTAGTTTTTGGGGCCTATTCAATTAATAACAGTTGTTCTTATTAAGGTTAAATTCCTCTCTTTTGGGCCTTGTGTGAGAGTTGGGAGACATAGAAGTTGGTACGACATACTGAACCCAGCACCCCCTCACATGATCCGCCCCAATTGTGAAGGCCCATTTGCCTGATTTGAATGACTCTACTAGGTTAATTACACTAGTTTAACCTAATTAAAATTGATTAGCAACATAATTAATTTCATTTATTTTGAAATTAATTTAGAAAATCATAGTTTAAAGAATTTTATATTCTAAGCTAAACTATATGTATTTTCTTGTATTTAATTAAATATAGAATTATAACCATCTAGATTTTTTCTGAAGCTTAATTTAAATTTTTCATTAGATATTCCTATTTAAGTTGATATTTAGTTATCTACAACTAACCAACTTAAATCTAAATATCTTTTGAATTTAAAATTTCAAAATTAAGTTGAGGAATTTTAGGCATTGGTTATTAAGATTCTTTAGATATTTTTTAAGTTAATATCTTTTCAAATATTAACTTAAAATGGAATATCTTAAAATTAAGTGGTTATAACTTAATTTTAATTTAATTAAATCTGATTTGAAAGATATTTAAGTTGATTTTTTAGATTCTTCTAAAACAACTTAAACAAGATATTTTCAAATTTGTTCCATTTATTATTCGAATTTATTTTTTCGAAATTAATTAATAATTGAAAATTAATTAAAGTTGATTTTTTTTTAAAACCAACTTTGATTTGTAATTTTTCATTATTATATTATGGAACTTGTTCGATATTTATTTGAATTTACTTTTCAAATTTAAATTATAATTGAAAATTAATTAAAGTTTTTTTTTAACCAACTTTAGTTTGTAATTTTTCATTATTATAATATCAAATTAAAATGATTATACAAAATACATATAATATTTTTAAATAATGAGCTTTTAATCAAAAGACATTCGATCTCCATTGTGGGTTTTACACCGCGTTTGTTTTAGTGAGTAATCCTCCCTAATGGAGGAACGTTCATTAGTAATTTCGCACCGTTTAACCTCGCATGATAAGTAGTTTGTAAGTGTTTTGTATGGTATGGATCACCCTAATGGTGGCGACCATACTTGACTTGCAAGTTATGAAACAATGGTGGAAGCTCATAAGATAGAATTGCCTTGACTCTCGCCTAAACGGGACAACGCTGAATTCCAATCTTGATCGAATAAAAGGTTGCTAGAATGGTTATCATTTTAGATGAGCTGACAACTCTATTCAATGGATGATGCTTTGACTCTCGCCTAAACGGGACACTGTATCAGTTTGTTGAAATACCTTGGAAAATAAACTATGTTCTATAACATATGTCATTACTTGTTATTTTCTAAATTGTGTATTAATTTAGGAGCCAAAACCTTACTTCTGTTTTATTGATGTGTTGTAGTGTCATTATGAATAACCCTCACCCCGATCCTCTCTTAGTTACTATCTTAGCAAAAGAACTCTATAGTGTGAAAATGCATCCTGGTAGTTGCATTAACTCGCAACTGTTGATGATGAATCTGAAGTTCCAAAAGGCAAATCTACTAGGAATTGATTTATCAAGAGAACAATGGGTCCAACTCATCCTTAATAGTCTTTCTTCGGAGTATAATGAATTTGTTATCTCTTACATGATCAACAATTCTAACTCCTCCGACATGGACAAGCTCGAAGCAGAATTACGAGCCCATGAACGGAACTTGATTGCAATGGGTCCCCCTGGGTTTGCAATCAATAATCGAAGGAAAAGGACTAGGTATGAAGGATCTAGCAAAACTGCTTCTTCAAGTACAATTATCAGACATAATCTTCTATGTTCGAATTGTAATGGAAAGGGTAATCATGAAGAACGATTTCCCAGGCTTCTAAACAATTCAAACGAAGGTAATGCTTTTGTCTTTGAATCATGTGTTTTAGAGAACGACAAATCCATCTGGATTGTTGATTCTGGGTCTACTAACCATGTATGTTCTTCACTGCAGTTGCTTGAAACTTGGGAAAATCTGCTTCCAGGAGAGTTAAAGCCTAAAGTTGGCAATGGCGAATTAGTATCGGTCAAAGCTAGAGGAAAAGCCCGCATCAAGTTTCAACAAAGATTTTTAATTTTAGAAAATGTTTTATTTATTCCAAACTTTAGTAGAAACTTGATTAGTGTCTCATGTTTGCAAACACAATCTTATATATTGAATTTTTCGAGTACAAATTGTTCAATTTCTCGTAATGGATTTCAAATATGTGTTGCTAATATGGAACAAGGGCTTTATGTTTTAAGACCGAGTACTCAAATCTCACTAAATAGTGAACTTTTCAGTGTAGCTAGACCTAGAAACCTAAAAAGAAAAGAGATTGATAATCATGATCAAACTTATCTATGGCATTTACGTTTAGGTCATATAGGCTTTGATAGACTCAATAGGCTCACCAAAGACGGTCCATTGAAAAATGTCGTCTTAGGTGAACTGCCAATATGCGAGTCCTGCCTAGAAGGAAAAATGACTAAACGTTCTTTCTCTGCAAAGGGAGAGCGTGCCAAAATCCCTCTAGGGTTAGTGCATTCCGATGTCTGCGGAGCTTTGAATGTCAAAGCCCGAGGTGGTTATGAGTATTTTGTCACTTTCATTGACGATTTCTCCAGATATAGTTTTCTTTACCTAATGCAAAAGAAATCTGAAACGTTTGAAAAGTTTCAGGAGTTTCATGCTTTGGCCCAAAACCAATTAGGTAAATCATTAAAGATTTTGCGAACTTATAGGGTTGGAGAATATATGGATATGCAGTTCAAAGATCATTTAATTGAACTTGGAATTGAATCCCAATTAACCGCCCCTAGCACTCCACAGCAAAATGGAGTTGCAGAAAGAAGGAATCGCACGCTTTTGGAAATGGTTAGGTCTATGCTTAGTTTCTCAACTCTACCTACGTCCTTCTGGGGATATGCAATTCAGATGGCAACCGACATTTTAAATGTTGTTCCATCTAAATCGATCCCTAAGACACCTTTAGAACTTTGGAATGGTCGTACACCTAGTTTACGCCATTACAGAATTTGGGGGGTGCCCTGCTCATGTCTTAAGAAAGAAAGACGGAAAACTTGAGTCACGTACTGAAGTTTGCATGTTTGTCGGTAAATCTAAAGAGACTAGGGGTGGACTATTTTATAGTCGCAAGGATGATAAAGTGTTTGTTTCTACAAATGCTACTTTCCTTGAAGATGACTATATTAAGAATTTCAAATCACAAAGTAAAGTAGTGTTGGAGGAAATGCTTTCAGATATAAGTCCTTCCAATGTTCCATTCTCTTCCACACGTGAAGAGGACAATCCCACTCCCTCAGTTGAACAAACTGAGAAATCTACTACTAAAGTTTCTGTTCAGAAGACAACCGTACCTCGTCGTAGTGGGAGGGTTTCAACAAAACCCGCTCGTTATGGCTTGGATGGTGAAATCAATATGGTCGTAGGTGACGGTATTGATGACGATCCATTAACCTATAAACAGGAAATGGCTAGTCCGCAACGGAAACGATGGTCAGCCGACATGGATTCAGAAATGGATTCCATGAAAAAGAACAAAGTCTGAGAATATGTAGACGCACCTGACGACTATCATCCGATAGGATGCAAGTGGGTTTACAAGAAGAAAAGAGGAGCTGGAGGCGAAGTCGAAACTTTTAAAGCTAGACTTGTAGCCAAGGGTTATACCCAAAGAGAAGGCGTGGACTATGAGGAAACTTTTAGTCCTGTTGCCATGCTCAAATCCATCCGAATTCTTCTCTCCATAGGCTTTGCTTTCGATTATGAAATCTGGCAAATGGATGTCAAGACTGCCTTCCTTAATGGGGTACTTGAAGAAACCATCTATATGGAGCAACCAGAAGGTTATGTTCTTCCTGGGCAGGAAAAGAAAGTTTGCAAGTTAAACAGGTCTATCTATGGACTTAACCAAGCTTCTCGCTCATGGAAAAAAAGGTTTGATGAGATCATCAAGACCTACGGCTTTCTTCAGAATGAAGATGAACCTTGTGTTTACCAATTCAAGGAAGACCAAATAGTAGTATTCCTAGTCTTTTATGTTGATGACATTTTGATCATTGGAAACAATGTCAAGAAAATGACTCACATCAAGGAATGGCTCAACACTCAATTCGATATGAAAGATTTGGGTGAAGCAGCCTATGTTCTTGGTATTCAGATTATCAAAAACCGGAAGAACATATCTCTTGCTCTCTCTCAAACAACCTACATTGACAAAGTCTTAGAGGGATTCTCCATGAACAACACCAATGGGGCAAACATGCCTTCTAGATATGGTATTCGTCTATCTAAGGAACAGTCACCGACTGATCCTCAAGAGATAGAGGACATGGCAAAAATTCCCTATGCCTCTGCAGTTGGAAGTCTAATGTATGCAATGTTATGCACTAGACCTGACATCTGTTACGCTGTTGGAATCGTGAGCAGGTATTAGTCTAATCCAGGACAAGAACATTGGAATGCAGTTAAGTATATTCTAAAATACTTAAAGAGTACAAGGAATCTAGTGTTAGTCTACAAGGGTGGTGCTTTAAATCCCATAGGCTACACTGATTCAGATTTCCAGGCAAGTCTTGAAGATAGGAAATCTACATCTGGGATGATGTTTACTCTTGGGGGTGGAGCAGTGGTTTGGAGAAGTGCTAAATAAACCGCGATATCGGACTCAACTATGGAAGCTGAATACATAGCGACGGTAAGTCGCTAAAGAACTTGTCTGGCTAAGAAAGTTCTTCACCAGCATAGGTGTTGTTCCTGGAATGGAAAAGCCTCTGGTACTACTCTGTGATAACAATGGAGCAATAGCAAACAGTAAAGAACCTCGAAGCCACAAGAAAAGCAAACACATTGAAAGGAAGTATCACATTATCAGAGAATACGTGGCAAGAGGGGATGTACTAGTTGAGAAAGTTGACACAGAGGACAACCTAGCTGATCCATTTACCAAAGTTTTGGCCGTGACAGCCTTTGAAAAGCACCGTCAGAATTTAGGATTAATTGATATGTACTAATTAGTTTTATATTAGTGCAAGTGGGAGTTTGTTAGGTTATATGCCCTAAATAAAACTCCATTTCAATGTAATCTATTTTATTCAACATCAATAAAGAAACATAAGTATTTTTCATTCATTTGTGTATGTTTTGGTTCACTTTATCAATTGCTTGTCTATGTGATTTATAAATTCATCTTAAACCCTTTTCACATACTTGATCATGTTTATTGTGCTGTCATCACATTGGAAAGTAAACATGACTATGTGAATAAAGTTTCCTAAATTTATCAGACACAGGGTTTTACTGATATGATAATCTACAACAAGAGTTTACTTGTATTTGGAGAAATACTATGTTCTTTCCAGAACATTGGTTAAAGTAAAGCTCAAGTTGGATGCATGGAGTATGCATCGGAAGGGACCGATATTGAATTTTGACTTAGATTTAATTAAACTTACCGTAAAATCTATTCAAGTCAATATCGCCAAGTTGATCCTAGATCAAATGATCTTAATCTTGTTATGATTAGGCTCAATCTTGAAAGGCTATTCCCTTTCCTTGAATTGTTAGTTAAGCCTACTTTTAGGTCAGGGTGATACGTACTTTTTTGGGAACACGGTAGTGCAATTGAGTGGGAGCGCTAGCATAAACATGGAATCTATAGCTTCTATCTGGCGAATAGTAAGCAAAGGATGATCTCCTTCGAGCTTGACCAAACGAAAATAAATGGTGGAGATTTCATTTCACATAAGCTGAAATATCATTTATACGGGGTCAAGTGTTTTAAGGATAAAATACATAGTAGGGTGTTACGGTAATCTAATCCCTTTACAGTGTAGATCATTCATATAGAGGATCATTGATCAAATTAGGATTATAACAATGGATAACTAATGATGTGTCTATATGGTGGAACATATAGAGCATTCTATATACTGAGAGTGCAATTCTAAGTTCTATGCGTGGATTCAACAAAGAATTAATAAGTTAGTGAATTTTAGTGCTAAATTCTTGATCTACTTATTGGAAGCTCGGTTATATAGACCCCTGGTCCCCCCACTAGTTGAGATAATATTGTTTGTAAGACTCATGTAATTGGTTTTGATTAATCAATTATAATTCACAAATTAGACTATGTCTATTTGTGAAATTTTCACTAAGTAAGGGCGAAATTGTAAAGAAAGAGTTAATAGGGGCATATTTGTTAATTATGATACTTTGTATGGTTCAATTAATAAATATGATAAATGACAATATTATTTAATAATTATTTATAGTTATTAAATAGTTAGAATTGGCATTTAAATGGTTGAATTAGGAAATTGGCATTTTTGAGAAAATTAGATACAAAAGGTGTTAAAATTGCAAAATTGCAAAAAGCAAGGCCCAGTCCACTAAGCCATGGCCGGCCACCTTTGTAGGCTTTTTAAGTTGATATTTTCATTATTTTAATGCCATATAATTCAAATCTAACCCTAGTGGAATGCTATAAATAGATAGTGAAGGCTTCAGGAAAATTACACTTCACATCAGAAAAACCTGAGCCTTTCTCTCTACCTTGGCCGCCACCCTCTCTCTCTCTTCTTCCTTGATAATTTCGACCTACCTTAGTGATTAGAGTAGTGCCCACACACATCAAGCAATACCTCAGTCATAGTGAGGAAGATCGTGAAGAAAGATCATCAGCAAAGGAGATTCAGCATCGAGGATTCAGAGAAAGAGATCCAGGTTCAGATCTTGATAATACTCTGCTACAGAAAGGATACAAGGGTTAGAGATCTGAACGGAAGGAGTCATTTAATTCTGCTGCACCCAATGTAAGGTTTCTTAAACTTTATATGTGTTTAATTTATCGTTTTAGAAAGTTCTTATTTAGGATGTTAATAAACATACTTGTGAGTAGATCTAAGATCCTGGTAAAATAATTCCAACAGGTACGAGGAGATGTATGCTGCAGAATCTTCCCTGCTACCCTGTCGGAAGCCGCTCAGCAATGGTATTTCAAGTTGGCTCCTAAAAAGTTTAGTTCATGGAAAACCTTTTCTTCGGAATTCCATGCACAATTCTCCTCCTCACGCCAACTTCCATTGAATTTGGGAGACTTGGTCGAAGTTAAGCAACGACCAGGTGAGCCACTCCGGGCATACATTAGCAGATTCATGACGGAGGCGGCCAAAGTTTCACAGGTGACTGAAGATGAAAAGTTATCCGCGATATTGGGGGGCATCGAAGTCCTCGGTGAACTCTGGAAGGATATAAGGAAGAACGGGCCAGTGGACTCAATGAGTGATTTCCTTGACCGTGCCGAAGGCTTCATCAAGCTCGAAGAAGCCATTCAATCAGCAGAAGGTGAGCAAAAGCCTGGCAAGTCTAAGGCTCTTTCTACTGGAACATCCACCCAACTTCCCCACTACCCAAGAAATTCATGCTCAAGTGGCAAGCGTTCCAACAACAACCACAAGCAAGGGAATGGGAAGAAAGGAAAGTTCACTGGAAAATCCGAACAAGCTTCCCGGGAGAATCATGGCAAGTACACTGCATTCACTATTCTGACTGAAGATATAGAAAGTGTTTACAAGGCAACTCAGTCCCTTGCCCCATATAAGAAGCCTGGGCCCATGAAGAAAGATGCAGTTAAAAGGGACATGACAAAGTTTTGTCGGTTCCACGGAGACTACGGCCACGACACTAATGAATGCTACAACTTGAAGTGGGAAATTGAATTCCTGATAAGGAAAAACAATCCACACCTGCAAAATTATGTTAAGACTGATCAAGGTCAGAGAAACGAAAACAACCAAGATTTACTATCTCCACCGGTAGATGGACATCTGCAAATCATTGTTGGGGGCCCGCACATTGCTAGAGATTCGGGCAAAACTCGGGAGAGGTATGCCTGAACAGCGCAGCACGAGCAAGAAGAAGTTATCCTGGCCGTGAAAGAAAGGAAGCCCAAAGTTCCACAAGCAGGAGAGCCGACCATAACCTTCAACGATGAAGACGCTGTCAAAATTAAATTTCCACACAATGACCCCCTGGTTGTGGAAGTCCAGATAGCCAATAGAGCCTCTTCCAATATCTTGTTCAAAACTGCTTATGAAAAGGTGGGACTCCAACTCAAGGATCTAATCCCATGCCTCCGGCCTGTCTATGGTTTCTTCGGTCAAGGAGTCGCACCTATGGGACAAATTTGCCTACCCCTCACTGTTGGGCAAGCTTCGACGAGCATGGCTGTCATGGCACAGTTCCTGATATTAGATGTTCCTTCAGCTTTTAACGTAATGCTAGGCCGACCGGCCTTGTATGACTTAAAGGTTGTCACATCAATATTTCACTTGTGCCTGAAGTTCCGAACAAAGAATGGGGTAGGGTGTCTAAGAGGAAACCAGCAATCTACTCGGGAATGTTACAACCTTGCAATGGCCAAGGCTAAGAAGGAAGTATCCTCCGGCCAGAGCACAGACACGGGAAAAAACATTCCCAAGTAGGGAACTTCCCAAGGCGGGGATGAAGATGTGGATCCTCGACTTGGGGACCCAAGCAGCAATGTTGGACCTGTAGAAGAATTAGAAGAGATCGAGATCGATCCAAATATCCCGAACAGAAACCTAAAGATCGAAAAAGGTTTGTTGCTCGAAGTAAAATCAGAATTGATAAAATTTTTGAGAGCAAACCTACACGTTTTTGCCTGGTCACATGCGGATATGGTCGGAATCGATCCATCTATCATTTCACATGTTCTGAATATTGATCCCAACTTCCGGCCAGTTCAACAAAAATGAAGGTTGTTGGACAAAGAACGAGCACTAGCCCTGAATGAAGAAGTTGAAAAGCTACGCAACAACAACTTCATAATTGAAGCTTTCTACCCGGCTTGGGTCGCGAATCCTGTATTAGTGCCCAAGCCGAACAAGAAATGGCGAGTCTGTATTGATTTCAAAGACCTTAACAAACCATGCCCTAAAGACTGTTTTCCACTTCCAAGGATCGATCAGCTCGTAGATGCAACAGCAGGGTATGTAATATTAAGCTTCATGGACGCTTACTCAGGCTACAATCAAATCAAAATGCATCCACCAGACCAAGAACATACAAGTTTCCGAACAGATATGGGTCTATATTGCTACAAAGTAATGTCGTTTGGTCTGAAAAACGCTGGAGCTACATACCAAAGATTGGTAAGCAAAATGTTTAAAGATCAGATCGGGCGAAATATGGAAGTATACGTGGATGATATGCTCGTCAAATCCAAAAAGACTGGGAGGCACATAGACGACCTGGACGAGTACTTCAAAGTCCTCAAAAAATACAATATGAAACTAAATCCCTTAAAGTGTTCCTTTGGAGTCAGCTCGGGAAAGTTTCTAGGCTTCATCGTCAATGCCCGAGGAATTGAAGCTAATCCAGAGAAGATTCAAGCCCTCCTGGATATGAACTCGCCAATAAAAACCAAAGAAGTGCAAAGCTTAACTGGTCGGATCGCCGCACTCAGCAGATTTGTTTCAAAGTCAACAGATAAGTGTGTCCCATTCTTCAACATCCTGCGAGGAAACAAGCAGTTCGAGTGGATGGAGGAGTGTAAAAAAGCTTTCCAAGAGCTAAAAGCACAACTTGCAAAACCTCCCGTACTTTCAAAACCTCTGGACGGAGAAGAGCTAGGAATATACTTAGCTGTCACAGAACATGTCGTAAGTGCCTTGCTGATCAGAGAAGAGAATAGCATACAACACGTAGTCTATTACATCAGTAAAAGACTCATTGAGGCCGAGGGCCAATACCCATCAATAGAGAAACTTGCTTGCTGCCTTATTCTAGCAACAAGGAAGTTGAGACCCTATTTCCCAGCTCATCCTGTTTGGGTATACACTGACCAGCCACTACGCCAAATACTGCAAAAGCCAGATGCTTCTGGACGGCTACTCAAGTGGGCGGTAGAGTTGGGTCAGTACGAAATTACTTTCCAACCCTGAACAACAATCAAAGGCCAAACCTTGGCAGACTTTGTGGTAGAATGCACAGGCAAGAAAGAAAGCATACCGGAAAGCAACCCCAAACCGGTACAAACACCCTAGCCAAGTAACAATGAAGATAAGCCGACCTGGAAACTACATGTAGATGGGTTAGCTACAGATCAACTATCTGGTGCAGGAATTGCCCTTGACACGCCTGGGGGGGTAACACCTGCATGCTGCAGTCAAGTTTGGATTCAAAGCATCTAACAACGAAGCCGAGTACGAAGCTCTAATTGCCGGACTAAAGCTAGCCCAGGAAATGAAAGCCGAACACATTGAGATTTGCAGTGATTCACAACTGGTGGTAAATCATGTATCTGGAGAATACGAAGCTCGAGGAGAAAAAATGATAGCATATATGAGCAAAATAGATGATATGCTCGCACAATTCAAAAGCTACGGTCTCAGACAAATTCCAAGAGAAGAAAATACAACTGCACACGCATTAGCTCGATTGGCAAGTAACAATGTAAGTGACAAGGCGAATTTGGTTCCTATTCAGTTCCTGGAAGAGCCTAGCATCACTGGCACGGAAGAAATCGAAATGATTGATACATCCCCAAACTGGATGACTCTTATCTGAAGAAGAAGTTGCACGACTCTTATCTGAAGTTCACGACGGATTCTGTGGAAATCATGCCGCCGGGCAAAGCTTATCCAAGGAAATTCTAAGGCAAGGTTACTTCTGGCCAACGATAATTGAAGATTCAAAAGCCTATGTTAAGAAGTGTGACAAATGCCAGAGATTTTCTAAGATACCACGAGCTCCACCCAACGAGTTTACACAGATGCAAAGTCTGTGGCCCTTTGCCATTGGGGGGATTGACCTGATCGGACAATTACCCAAAGGTAAAGGAGGAGTGCAGTATGCAGTGGTGGCGGTTGATTACTTCACTAAGTGGACTGAAGCCGAATCACTCGCAACCATTACATCAAAGAAAGTTCAAGACTTTATTGTGAAGAACATAATTTGTCGATTTGGACTACCATACAAGATAGTTTCAGACAATGGCAAGCAGTTCGACAGCCAATCCTTTACTGATTTCTGTGCAAACAATGGTATCATCAAAAGTTTCTCCGCAGTGGCACATCCTTAAGCAAATGGTCAAGTTGAAGCAGTCAAGAAGACCTTGAAGGACACACTAAAGAAAAAACTCGAAGATGCCAAAGGAAACTGGCCAGAAGAGCTTCCTGAAGTTATATGGTCATATCGTACAACTGAGAAAACGGCAACCGGATAGACACCATTCTCAATGGCGTACGGATATGAAGCTATGCTGCTCGTCAAACTCAAGCCACCATCCCACAGAAGATTGACGTACAATCAAGGCACCAATCACATACTCCTAGCAGAATCACTTGATGAAATCGAAGAAAGACGAGCCACTGCAAACTTAAAGTTGATAGCCCATCAACAAAAAGTAGCTCGATATTTCAATAAACAAGTGAAGGCACAAAAATTCTTCCTGGGAGATATGGTCCTGAGAAGGGTATTCCTAAACACCAAAGACAGTACGGTAGGTGTACTTGGACCTAACTGGGAAGGACCATATCAAGTGGTCGAAGTTCTCGACTCCGGGGCATACAAATTAGGTAAGTATGATGAAAAAATGCAACTCGTTCTAGTACCACGGTATTGGAATGGTGAACATTAAAGAAAATACTACCAATAAAGTACCAGGTCGGATGACCACACTAAGTACTGAATGATCATTTGCTTTTAAGTGAATGGCCTTCTGGGCAGACTACGCTCAAAGGTTTCGATAAAAGAAACAAAGTACTCAAGTCAGGTGACCACCATTTAAAGTATAGTTTCTTATGTTTGCAATTTGTTTTATCTCTTGTTAGGCTAAAAGATCAGATTAGATCAAATAGCTCTGATGTAAGTTACTACGGTAACAAATACACTTTTCGATCAATAAATGAATAAAGATAGTTATTTCAAAATTCAGATTGAGTCGAAATTATTAGCATGTTTCTAATTTACTATACAGTGCGTACAAAAGGTTTGGTCAAACCCAAAACACCGAACAGATAAGCAATATATTTGTAAAAGTCAAGTGACCAAGAGTCATACCTCTGCTCGATCACTTGGGGGGCACCTATACCTATAAAAATAATTTGGTAAAAATATAACAATCACAATTGCACGACGATTATAAACAGAGAATGAAATTCATTAAGGATACAAAAGCACGCAATACCGGGATTAGAAGCTGCCCGGTCAGCCTGCTGTCCAAAAAATGAAAAATAATTCCAATTTTAAAGACCGCTTGGCCGGTCATGATGTCTTAGTAAAGGCCTTATGGCCGAATAAGATATATAAAAAATAAAGAGATAAAAGGAGAAGTGTTTAAGCAGCTAGAGTCCCAGGCTCTAGATTCGGTTCTTCTGAGCCAATTGGAGCTGGAGGATCTGTTGTTGGAACGGGAGGTACATCAACAGTCTGGCCGGAGGTTGAAGCAGCCGCCTCAGTTTCTCCATAGGCTACTTGGGACGCACAGAAATCAAGGTACATGTCCTTAGCATCACCCAAGTAGTCAAAGTTAGCCTAAGGATTAGCCTTCCAAAAATCAAAGAAGAGCTCAAGACCAGCTGTCTCTAGAGCATTAACCTTCTCTTTCAGCCTCGCCACCTCGGCTGAAAGCTCCTCCTCCTTAGTCTTCTTCTCCTCCTCCACCCGATGAATAACTGCTCGAAGAGAAGTCCTCTCATCCTGAAGACTGTTCACTTCAAGAGATAAGGTCTTAATGGTCTCCTCAAGACGGTCAGAAACATCAAGATCCTTAGTCAACTCAGTTATCTTCTTCTGGGCGGTAAAGGGCTTCTTATTGGCTTCACCAAGCTCCATCCGGACAGCTCCAAGTTCTACCCTAGCGACGTCAGCATCCTTCTTGGCCAAGTCCACCTCCGCCCTCATGGTGTCGGACAGAGCCGTGTTCCTGGAAGGGACAGACTTGGCCCAGGTGTAAGTGTAGGCCAACTTCAGACCGGCCTGCACAAAGAAAAAACTTTAGCATTTGAGCTAAGTACAGAAGACTAAGAGGGAAGTGTTCAGAAAGACTTACCCTAGTGAACTCCTTCATGACTCCGCCCACCAGCAGCTCCAAAGAAGAGTCATCGTCAGCACCAGCCAGTTGCTCACTGACCTCAGGAACCAGCCGATTCATGTAATGGGCCAACATCTCTTTGCCCTTCTTGGCCTCTGGAAGCACTGACAAAGGTGGAGTAGGTGCCTGCACCTATTCAGGATCACTCCTAACCAGCTCAGACCCAACCTTCGGTGGTCTAGACCTGTCCAAGCTTCCTCCCCGGGACTCCTTGGACTTAGCAACTTTTGGGGTAGAGGGGTTTGCAGCAGTTAGCTCATCGGAAAGATCAATGACCTCCCCAGCAGGCTTCTTTTCCTTATAAGAGGACCCCTCGCCGCCTTTAGACTTCTTGGACGGAGGAGAGGCACTAGAGCTTCCGCCCATTCTCTTCTTCAGAGCATCAAGCATCTGCCGAGACATGTCTGTACAGAATGAACAAAAACATGGTTAGAGAAAACAGACATCAGAAACATGAGGCATAAAAATCAAGAAGCTCAAAAACAAGACAAAGTAGTATGCAAGGTGATTTTCGAACAAGACTCAGAAGTCCATCATCACCTGACATCGCTCTTATTTCAGACATAATAGCTTTCCCTTTTTTCGAGCACGGGAGGGGATGGTCGAACAGGTGAAATGGGCTCCCTTATGCGAATCGCATGTTCAACAGGCCTGGGCGGGGGCCAGAAGTTTCTTCTTCCTCTTCAATGGAGTCACCTGCTCTTCCTCAGCTTCATCTTCAGGATTCAAGGGCTCCTGAGTATACCGCTTCGCCCTTGCGCCTCCCTTCAACTTAGCTTCACGCTTAAGTTGAATGAGTTCATTCTCCTGATGAGCTCGTTCGGTCCGGCCAGCATCAGATTTCCTTTTCTTCCCGTCACGGACTTAGGAACAAAGTCCTTGGGATAGAGCCCGTACCTCACAAAGTTATCCTCAGAGGTCAACTGGATAATATTCTGGTCTTCCTCCGACAGTCGGGCAAGTTTTTGAGCTCTATCCCGAAGAGCAAGAGTGAGGGGAGGGCGGTGATATGTCGTAATCTGCTGGAACCGAGTGCGAGTGATGCCCGTGCCATCCACCATGAAGTACTCATCAACAAAACATCCAATCTTACTGATGGCCGAGTCGTCCGTGCCCGTCAACCACTTGAAGCTTGGTTGAGAGAAATAGGAGTACCCCAACCTACCTTGCTTGGGGGTGGACTTCAAATCAAAGAACCAGGCAACTTCGTGAGGAGAAGGAGTGCCCCACTCCTGGGAAGCATAGAGGACGAAGAGGGTACACAGATACTTAATGCCCTTAGGAGTGAACTGGGTCGGGCAAAGGCCGAAGAAGTCCACCACATTTTTAAAGTACTGATGCAAGGGCATCAATGCCCCTTGCTGGCCATGGGCACCCGACCAGGCGCACATCCCCTTTTCAAGGTTTGTGGCACGATTGTTGTGTACATGAATGTAGCAATCTAGTTCGCCCAGGTATCCACCCTGGTCAAGATTTTGAAGGCGCGCCTCAGTAACCCTGGACAGAGGGCTTACCCACCTGGCGCCCTAGACACCCTACCTTCTATGAGGAACCGCAGCAGCATGTTCCTCACTGACGTAGTCCACGCCCTCAACCAGGACATCTCTGTCAGAATCGACTAGCTCCGCAGCCTCGTTGTACTCCCCGTAGTTTAGGGGTTCAACCTCTGCCTCTTCCTCTGCCTCAGAGGAACTGGCAGGACGTACATCGTCCTGCTCCTCAATCTCCTGGACCTCAGCGTCCCCTTCATGATCCCCTTCCACCTGGACGGGTGGATCTGTTGGGTTTTATGCCCTAAATAAAACTCTTTACAATCTGATTAGTTATCAATATAAGAAATTAGAAGTGATTGATGTTTGCATGAATTTGACATGCTAATGGTTTAATATGTTCATTATGTTCACACACAAAATCAGTTAAATCCAGATCATATGTTTATTCACAATTACAGTATCGTCAACACAGTGAAATGTGATTGTGATCATATGAATCAAAAGTTTTGGTCCCTATTTCATCAGTGTTATTGGATTTACACTAATGTGATAATCAGCGATGATGTGTACTTACACTTGGAGTAAGTGTTATGTTCTTTCCAGGACATTAGTAAAGTATACTAGTTTCGAATGTATGGAGTATACATTGGACTGGACCGATATTACAACTAAGTTAAGATATTACAAACTTACCGTTATACATATCTTTCCAAGTCAATATCAGTAGTTGATCTTAAGATTAAAAGAATCTAAATCCTGATATGCTTAGGCTCAACTCAGGAGTGCTATTCATGTTCTTAAATTTATTAGTTAAGTCTACTTTTAGGTCAGGGTGATACGTATATTTTGGGAACATGATAGTATGATTGAGTGAGAGTGCTGAACATAAATATGGAATCGATAGCTTCTACTGGTGTATAGAAGTCAAGTGATGATTCCCTTCGAGCTTAGCAAATAGAAGTAAATGGATGAGCTCTTGTTTAACTGACTAATCATTAGATCATTAAACACCATTTACAGGTAGCTAAGTGTTTTAAGGAGCAAAATACATTGAGGGGTGAGAACGGTAAAGAAATCTCATCTCGATGTAGATCATCTATATAGAGGATCTTTAAATCACAATAAGATTATAACAATGGTTAAATGAGATAACATATTGATATCGTGGAACATACAATATGCTCTATATAAGTCTGAGAGTGCAATTCTAAGTTCTAAAAGTGGATTCAACGAAGAATTAATAAGTAGGAATTTACTTGGTAAATTTGGTTCACTTATTGGAAGCTCAGCATATAGATCCATGGTCCCCATTCTAGTTGAGAACATTCTGCTTGAAAGACTCATTAATTGATTCGTGATTGATCAATTATAATTCTAAAGTTAGACTATGTCTAATTTTATGAATTTTCACTAAGCAGGGGTGAAATTGTAAAGAAAAGAGTTTCTAGGTTTATTAATGGACTTTATATGTCTAATTAATAATTAAATTAAATGACAATATTATTTAATAATCTATTTTAGTTATTAAATAATTAGTTTTGGCTTTTAAAAGGTTAGAATTGGAAAATTGGCGTTTTTGAGAAAATAGAAATAAAATTTGATAAAACTGCAAAATCAAGTGGGGCCCACTACAACACCATGGCCGGCCACTTAATGTGGGATTTCAAATTAATATTTTCATTATTTTAATGCCAAATGATTCTTAACCTAAACCTAGTAGTTGCCTATAAATAGAAAGTGATGGCTCAGTCACAACACATGCTTTCACAAGTTTTTCATATCATCTTCTGACAGAAATTTCTCTCTTCAAAAAAACTGAGCCTTCCCCACTTTCTATACCTGGCCGAAATCCCTATTCTCTTTTTCTTCTTCATCAATTTTGAACCCTAGTGAGAGAGTAAGTGCCCACACACAGCAAGCAGTAACTCAATCATAGATTGGAAGACTGTGAAGGATCAAACTTGAAGAAGAAGGACATTCGGGCTCAGATCTTGATTATACTCTGCTACAGAAAGGATACAAGGGTTAGAGATCTGAGTGGAAGGAGACATTAATTCCGCTGCATCAATGTAAGGTTTTCTTAACTTTATGTGTGTTTAATTTATCGTTTTAGAAAGTTCATATTTAGGGTGTTTAAACAACATACTTGTGAATAGATCTAAGATCCTGGTAAAATAAATTTCCAACAACTGGCCTCACAGCCATGGTAATTGATTTACTTACAAGAAATTTGGACTTTAAAACGATTGTTTGTTTGTTTTTGGAAGGTATCATGTTGTATTGAGTGTTATTTGATGATTGATTGATGTTTGTGAATTTTTGTGAAAAATAATTGCGATTCTGTTTCTGGAATTATTTTTATTGGATAGTATAGAAAAAATTAAGCAAGTTACCTTTTTACAGAACTCAATTTCGATTTAATTTGAATTAGTTATGATTTTTTGAAGATTCGAAAAAATCGGAGTTGTGCTGAAATTTTCCTGCGATCGCGAAAACTGTCCGTACAACTCACAATTTTTTCGTTTTTCTTCGTTTTTTCATGCTTTTTCATGGAATTAACTTCCGATTTTTTGTGTAGTTTTGTATTTATATATTTACTATTCCTAATTCAATTCTAATTATCATTATGAATTAATTTAATATTTTTTAAATTTAATTCAAAATATTAGTGTAATTTGAATTTTAAAATAGTAAATATCTATCTTATTGCTTAATTATCTATCTTATTTTTAAATTTGATTATATCTTATCTTTTTTTTTTTAAAATTTAAGGTCAGATTTTAAATATTTTTAAATTAAATCTTTTTTTAAATAATTTGACCTTATTTAAATTTAAAATAAGATAACTATAATCATGTAATTTTAAATAGATGTAAGATATTTTGCTAACTTTTAAATTTTGTTATTTTATTTATTTAAATTAAATTTAAAATCTGAAAAGATATTTCATTTATCTTTTCTAATTTTTATTTAATTTTTATTTATAAAATAACATTTAATTTTTAAAAGTAGTTAGCAAATTTTGAAATGATATTTAGGTTAGTTGAAACCTAATTTTTCAAAATGGTAGGTTTAATTTTAAATATTTTTTTTAAATTGTTTCGAAATTTAAAAAAATATATATTTTTTTATTTATTTTCGAAAATAAATAATTTTTTTTTTGAAAATTAAATTATTTATAATTTTTTTAAATTAAATATTTTTTTATTTAATTATTAATTTCGAAATTTATTTATTTAAAATTAAATAAATCCTACTTCCAACTATCCAGCTAACCTTGTTCCAGGAGTATGTGGTTTTAGCTTGTGTGTAAGTTTTTCAAAACCTATTATTACTTGATTTCAAATAGCCATGGTTACTTTTTGCCAGATCTAATGATCTGATGGCTCCCTTGGTCAAGATAATAATTTGTAACAGGTGAATTTTACAATCTTCTTTCATCTGTGTATGACCTAGCAACATGATAGGACCCATCCAAAGTGTGCCTGTATGAGCCTATATGTTTATTTTGTTTTAATATAGATGCATATAGGTTGTTGCTAAATAAAATGTCACATGATAGATTTTATTTAGGTCCATTTAGTTCTTGGACCTATTCAATTAATAACAGTTATTCATTTTAAGGTTAAATTCCTCTCTTTTGGGCCTTGTGTGAGAGTTGGGAGCCATAGAAGTGGGTCCGACATACTGAACCCAGCACCCCCTCACATGAACTACCCCAATTGTGAAGGCCCATTTGCCTGATTTGAATAACTGTACTAGGTTAATTATATTAGTTTGACCTAATAAAATTGAATTAGCAACATAATTAACTTTTAAAATATATGAAAATTTATTTTCATTTTAATATTTTAAAGTTAATTTTAAGAAAAACACTTTTAGTTTTAGATATTATTTCTAGACAAACTATTTGTATTTTTCTTGTGATTAATTAAATATAGAATTTTAACTAACTAGATTCTTTCTGGAATTTATTTAATTAAATATTCTTATTTAAGTTATAAATTAGTTGTATCAACTGATTTTTCTTATCTAACTTAAATTTGAATATTTGATTTAAATTTTAAATCAAGTTGAGGAATCCTAGGCATTAGTTATTAAAGATTCTTAAGATATTTTTTAAGTTAATATCTTTTCGAATATTAACTTAAAATGGAATATTTTAGATATTTTTTAGGTTAATATCTTTTCGAATATTAACTTAAAAGATATCTTCAAATTAAGTGGTTATAATTTAATTTCTGATATTTAATTAAATCTAAATTTGAAATTATTTATGTTTTAGATTTTTTCTATATAACTTAAATTAGATATTTTCAAATTTTTGAAAAGATACTTAGTCAAATAAGATATTTTCTAGATAGTAATTTCTAGACTACTTATTATTTCTAATATTTAAATAGGAAAATAATATACTTTGTGAAATTAATTATTTAAATAATTAATTTTGGTACAATTTTATTGAGTATATTTTTCCTAATATTAAACTAGAAATTAATAATTAAGCCTTCCCTACACTTAATTATTATTTCTTCAATTTAATACATTTAATTAACTTGAAAAATCTAAATGTCTAAGTTGATTTTAATCATGATACTTGAATATTTATTGATTTTTTCATGACACTTAATTAAATAGAAAATTATTTTTAGGTTGAAATTTAATTTTTCAACTTAAATTTAAATAATTTTCAATATATATATATTTTTCCTTTATTTTATTAATCAATTTCGAAAAATGACATTTTATTTATGCAATATTTTTGAATTTTTTTTTGAAAAATAGATTGAGTTGTAAATTAATTATTTATTTTAATTAATTCTTGGGCCAACTTAAATCAATGATTTTTTCAAATATTGATTAATTTAAAATAAAAGAAATTTAAAAAATATATATATATTATTAGAAATTGAATTAATTAGTCAAAAGAAAATCTAGATAGGTGATATTTTTGCTTGAAGTATTTCTTTTCTAATTTTTATTATTTTTCGAAATTTGTATATTTTTTTTATATACTTTAAATTTTCGAACTCAATAAATATATTCTCAAAGGAAATTTTTAAGTTGCTAATTAATTTAATTTAATTCAACTTAAATTAATTTCCTTAATATTTATATTTAAGATTATTACTAAGATGGAAATAATTAATTTTATTTCAATCACCATCTAAGTATAATTTTATAAATATTATATTAAATTCTTATTTATGAATTTAATTCTAAATTTCGAATTTAATGAGAATTTATTTATTAGAGTAATAAAGAAAATACATTTTAAAGAATGAGCTTTATTATTATTAAGATATTCGATCTCCATTGTGGGTTTTGCATCGCCTTTGTTTTAGTGAGTAATCCTCCCTAATGGAGGAACGTTCATTAGCAATTTCGCACCGTTTAATCTCGCATGATAAGTGGTTTGTAAGTGTTTTATATGGTATAGATCATCCTAATGGTGGCGACCATATTTGACTTGCAAATTGCGAAACAATGGTAGAAGTTCATAAGATAGAATAGCCTTGACTCTCGCCTAAACGGGACAACGCTGGATTCCAATCTTGATCGAATAAAAGGTTGCTAGAATGTTTAACATTTTAGATGAGCTGACAACTCTATTCAATGGATGGTAGCTTTGACTCTCGCCTAAACGGGACACTGATATCAGTTTGTTGAAAAACCTTGGAAATTATTTAGGATTGAATTTTTTAAGTATTTTCTCATATCATTCCTACATGCTATGTGCTTATATTTTCTGAATTGATTTTGTGTTAAATCATTATTAATTTCTATTTGTTGATTTCTATTATTTTGTAGTATCCTGTATTATCAAAATGAATCCCATGTTATCACTGTTGACTGAAAACAAGCTGAATGGATCTAACTTTAATAAGTGGAATGAGAACATTAATATTGCTCTCATAGGAGAAAGTGCCTTGTTTGTTTTAACTGAGCCGTCACCTGAAGTGCCTGGGGACAATGCTTCCAAAGCTGTGAAAGAAAAGTATGAGCGTTGGCAGAAAGCAAATGACAAAGCTCTATACTTTATGCTTTCTAGCATGGTTGACACCCTCAAAACTCGGTTTTCTAAAACCGAGAAGGCTGCTGAAGTTATGACGAAGTTAAATGAGCTATTCGGTAAGGCATCACTTCAGTCACGCTTTGACGCGACTAAGAAGTACATTAATGCACGGATGGAACCTCATCAAAACGTGTGTGACCATGTTCTCCTCATGTCAAGTTATTTCCAAGAAGCCAGGATCATGGTGCTGAAATGGATAGTGCTACTCAAGTAAGTCTTATCTTGAATAGCCTAACTCCAGCATTTCTACCATACACTTCAAATTATGTCATGAATAAGAAGAAAATTGACTTTCATGAATTAGTCAATGACCTTCAAACTTATGAAAATTTTATTGGAGGACCCAAGAAGAAAGGGAGCAAACCTCATAATCCTGGAAATGGTAATGAAACGATGAAACCTGAAGCAAATGTTGCCTCTGCTTCGAAGCCCAAATCGAAGAAGAAGTGGAAGAACACCAAGAAGCGAACAAAAGCCATGAAAAAGGTTGCTCCTTCTGGTGATGCTACACTTAAAGGAAAGTGTTTCTACTGCAATGAGAAAGGTCATTGGAAACCCCAGTGTCCTAAACTTCTTGCAAAGAAACAAGGTATTTCCATTTATAAACTTTAAGAGTTTTAGTGAATTATTATCCAATTGGATTTATGATTCTGGACTAACTTTGTTTATTTGTTTTCTTCTTCTTATAGGCCAAGCTACTTGAACTCAGATGAGTTGGATCAGAAAGCTGGATAAAAGGGTAGATTCGTCCAGATGAAGATGAAGCTCTTCAATTAAATTTTGAATTAATTGTTTTAGTTTAAAGACAATTTGGATTGCAAATTTTAGTTAGGGATATTTATCCCTGTTTCTCTCATATTGTTGCAATACATTTTTTTTATTATTAATAAAGTTTCTTTTATTTTCGAAATCACCATTGCAATTTATGAGATTGAGCTTCATTTATTTTATCTTCATCAACTATTACCACATTATATTTATATGTTTGTATGTGTAAGTGTTTTTATTATTGATGCAAATTCTATAATATTTACAACTCTTCCTAGAGTTATATTAAATAAACAATAGAAACTATTTCTATGTTTATTAATAATTGTTAATTCTCATACAATTATTAAGAATTTGTTTAATAAAAAGATCTTTTGATCTGATAGGGGTGGAGAAAAGTTAAGAAAACTATGCAGTTCAACGATCTTTTATATCTAATGAACTTTGGATAGTATTCAACTCCACATAAAACTCTATCACACTTAGAGAATAATGATCTTTACAACCTTTAGGGGTGGATCATAATCTCTATATACTTAGGGGTGGAGGTTATCCATAGTACCCTATATGTATATTATTAGGGGTGGAGTCAATTCCACAATTCCCTATGTAACACATATCTTCTTTAAACATGGAAGTAATATAATGAGTCAGCTATTATCAATATAAATTCTTGATCTTGATTGTATGTTCCATTTCGATTTTACTGTTGTAAGTAAAAGTTTGATACCTTTTTCAAAGTTCTTTGTTAAAGTTTCACACTACCTTAATTGAGTGGGAGAATTTTAAAGTTCTATACCCATCTTCATTTGGTTGATACTTGTGATAGGTACTTAAGAACACTACTGAAAAGCAAATCTAACCATTCACATGGATAGGAATAGCTTATCAGAATTATGAGAATAAGATAAAGAACTCTAGTTCAGTCCATTCGAATGACTTGAACCTAGAATTCTTAATCCTCATAAAATTCTATGGTATCTTAATTTTTGATTACTTTATCTCTGGCATGTATTTTTCACTTCAAATACTGGTCTGGTATGTTGATGACTTAGTCTTAACTTAAAGTTTTAGACTAATACAAAAGTCACAACTAGGTAACTCTCCAAACAATCAGAGGTTAAAAGTATTATTTAACCAGACATCTGCTATTGAGTAGGAGCTATCTGAGATGTAATCAAATAGGGAACATTAGAAGATATTCAAGAAAGATTTATGAAAGTGATCTATATGTCAGATATTAAGGAACTGTGTATCAGTTGTCTTTGTATCTCACCATCTAATTTCGAAATTCTTGAGATGGTGCTTACTTTGGGGGTGGAGGAATTATTGTATAATAATTCAAGCTCTACCAGAGAAGAATTATAACTTTGTGTATTCGAAATCCAAGAAAGTTATATCACTGAAGATAAGTCTACACTGTATTATCTCAATTCCATATTTTTAAAATATGAGAGATATGTCTTCTGTTAATTCAGATGTACTTTTAAAACAGTAAAGATTTCAGTATCCCTTGATGAGTAAAGCATATAGTAAAGGATGTTTCATAAGAGTATTTATGAACTAGTTTCCAGAAGTTTGGGTTGATTCAAATATACTACACTTGATCTGAAGATCAAGACATCAGATTGACCTATTTGCACAGTTTGTTTTATATTAGTGCAAGTGGGAGTTTGTTGGGTTTTATGCCCTAAATAAAACTCTTTACAATCTGATTAGTTATCAATATAAGAAATTAGAAGTGATTGATGTTTGCATGAATTTGACATGCTAATGGTTTAATATGTTCATTATGTTCACACACAAAATCAGTTAAATCCAGATCATATGTTTATTCACAATTACAGTATCGTCAACACAGTGGAATGTGATTGTGATCATATGAATCAAAAGTTTTGGTCCCTGTTTCATCAGTGTTATTGGATTTACACTAATGTGATAATCAGCGATGATGTGTACTTACACTTGGAGTAAGTGTTATGTTCTTTCCAGGACATTAGTAAAGTATACTAGTTTTGAATGTATGGAGTATACATTGGACTGGACCGATATTGCAACTAAGTTAAGATATTACAAACTTACCGTTATACATATCTTTCCAAGTCAATATCAGTAGTTGATCTTAAGATTAAAAGAATCTAAATCCTGATATGCTTAGGCTCAACTCAAGAGTGCTATTCATGTTCTTAGATTTATTAGTTAAGCCTACTTTTAGGTCAGGGTGATACGTATATTTTGGGAACATGATTGTATGATTGAGTGGGAGTGCTGAACATAAATATGGAATCTATAGCTTCTACTGGTGTATAGAAGTCAAGTGATGATTCCGTTCGAGCTTAGCAAATAGAAGTAAATGGATGAGCTCTTGTTTAACTGACTAATCATTAGATCATTAAACACCATTTACAGGTAGCTAAGTGTTTTATGGGGCAAAATACATTGAGGGGTGAGAACGGTAAAGAAATCCCATCTCGATGTAGATCATCTATATAGAGGATCTTTAAATCACAATAAGATTATAACAATGGTTAAATGAGATAACATATTGATATCGTGGAACATACAATATGCTCTATATAAGTCTGAGAGTGTAATTCTAAGTTCTAAGAGTGGATTCAACGAAGAATTAATAAGTAGGAATTTACTTGGTAAATTTGGTTCACTTATTGGAAGCTCAGCATATAGATCCATGGTCCCCATTCTAGTTGAGAACATTCTGCTTGTAAGACTCATTAATTGATTCGTGATTGATCAATTATAATTCTAAAGTTAGACTATGTCTAATTTTATGAATTTTCACTAAGCAGGGGTGAAATTGTAAAGAAAAGAGTTTCTAGGTTTATTAATGGACTTTATATGTCTAATTAATAATTAAATTAAATGACAATATTATTTAATAATCTATTTTAGTTATTAAATAATTAATTTTGGCATTTAAAAGGTTGGAATTGGAAAATTGGCGTTTTTGAGAAAATAGAAATAAAATTTGATAAAACTGCAAAATCAAGTGGGGCCCACTACAACACCATGGCCGCCACTTAATGTGGGATTTCAAATCAATATTTTCATTATTTTAATGCCAAATAATTCTTAACCTAAACCTAGTAGTTGCCTATAAATAGAAAGTGATTGGCTCAGTCACAACACATGCTTTCACAAGGTTTTCATATCATCTTCTGACAGAAATTTCTCTCTTCAGAAAAACTGAGCCTTCCCCACTTTCTATACCTGGCCGAAATCCCTATTCTCTTTTTCTTCTTCATCAATTTCGAACCCTAGTGAGAGAGTAAGTGCCCACACACAGCAAGCAGTAAATCAATCATAGATTGGAAGACTGTGAAGGATCAAACTTGAAGAAGAAGGAGATTCGGGCTCAGATCTTGATTATACTCTGCTACAGAAAGGATACAAGGGTTAGAGATCTGAGTGGAAGGAGACATTAATTCCGCTGCATCAATGTAAGGTTTTCTTAACTTTATATGTGTTTAATTTATCGTTTTAGAAAATTCATATTTAGGGTGTTTAAACAACATACTTGTGAATAGATCTAAGATCCTGGTAAAATAAATTTCCAACCGGATCCTGTTTGGCGCTGGGCAAAGTGGCGTGCCGAGCCACTTGGGGATCATATGCGTCAGCCAAACACGTCATTTTTTTTTGTACGAGCCATCATTCTATGGCTGGGTACAGGTTTTGAAGAATGTCCTTCACTAGAGGAAGGTGGGCTAGAACGAAGACGAGGATGATCCTCGCGCAAAAGTTGAAGCGGGTCGTAGTCGATCCGATGTTCGTTCTCCCGAAACTCACCGGAGTTCATCTACCAAAGACAACACACAAGATGAGTGTTTGGTCAGAATATCGAACGATAAGCAAGCAACTATGCCGACCAGGAGTACTCAACAGATTCAAGAACAAGAATGTTCAAAGAGAAGTCAAAACTCGAGAAGTTTGAAATTTTCTTGAGTTAGGGCAAAAAAGTTCATGAAGCTTAGAATAACCAAGATGAAAGATAGACGCTACGCAGTTCAGAAAACAAGCATTATGGACTGTAAAAGTGCATGAATCCATGACAAAGAAGAATCATAGAAGTTTCTGGACCTAGGGTTTCCTGGATATTTCCTACAGCAAAGTCTAAGGTGTATTCGAAATGTAAACATGCAAAAATAAGCATAAAGGAAATCAGAAACTTACTCAAGAATCAGATGTCTGGGTTCGAGCAACGTCAATCCAACAAGCAACTTTGATGAAGGCACTTCAGCAACTTAAAGCCAAGAACCTCTCTTTTCGCTCTGAACTCACTTAGCAAAGAAGGATGGTGAAAATGAGTCTATGTGCCAGTGTTGGTTGATATTTATAGGCAAGTCACGAAAAGAGGTAATCTTCCCAAAGGAACCTCAGACGCCTCAGTTTCCCTCCTTAAAAGCGAATATGGGAAATAAAAAATAATCAAGTGCAGCCGTCAGCCGTGGAGAGAGAAAATCGGATTTTAAAATATTAATTGTCAGAGCATTTATTAGCCAAAAACTGAAAGGACGCCTAATCAGCCTCACAACGAGTCTCGGACGGTCACACTTGACACGTGTCCCCATCCAAAGGAAGAAGCAGCTCGGATGAAGTCTACACGCAACTTCAGAAGTCCCGTACAGACTTGGGGGGCAAATGTTATCCCAATTTTTGCACTCTGACGTGGCATCACGTGAATGGTGACACGTAGAGTCCACTTGGAGCATCTGCTCGGGAAGCATAGTCCGAGCAAGATGTCTCGCTAGCATGCCCAGAGCAAAGTATTCAGCAATTCGCGCAGAGCAACCAACACTTTGCGAAGTCAGCTTTCGCATCATGAGTCATCAACGAAATCCCTATAACTCAGGGATCAGACTACAGGGATATGGCATACACACGATCCCACTATCAGAGTATTCAGCCTCAATGCCACGATCTTTGTACTCAACATTGATCCCATAATCTTTCTGTTTATACACATTGTAACGAGAGGGTAAAATTTCCTCTCCAAGCTTACTAGCCCTATAAATAGTGATGCATGTTCACTGAGCAAAGGGTCGCAAATAGTTTAGCTGAGACTATATCCTAAAAATATTATCTAAGAATTATATATTCATAGATACTGTTGTAAGAGCTATAAGAAAAGGAATCTTTCTCCTTGTTCTTAAGTCAATACAAGTAACGAGGATTAGGCTATTACCGAACTGCTCGGGACTGAACCTCTATAAAATTCCTGTGTCTTTATATTGCTTTATGATATATGGATTGCTATAAATCACTTATCGCTTATTAAATTAGACTCGTTGTCGTTGGCTAAAAGCGAAGTCAACAGCTTTATTAATTGATTTCATTCTCTAGCCGTGGCCCCGCGAACTAGGAGTGTTTGGGAGAACACTGATACCACGCATAAATCTCTTGTGTCAAGTTATTTATAATTTTCTGCAATTATTTTTACATTCTGTATGTTCTGTTTTGTCACTGCAAAACTGAGTTCTGCAGTAACAAAATTACATTATGCTTCTGCAGACATATACAGTTTTATATTTTCATATATATTATTGACATTTATAAAATTCGGTTTTTCAATTGGTATCAGAGCAGGACACTAAACTCTTAGTGTGGTCCTTTAACAGTTTTGTGTAAAATGTCATTTTTTACAGAAGGAAGTTTGATTTCTAGACCACCTTTGCTTAATGATTCTAATTATCCTTATTGGAAAGTTAGAATGAGGGCATTCTTCAAATCTCAAGATGAGAAAGCTTGGAGGATGGTTTTATCAGGTTGGTCTTCTCCAGTTGAGACATATTCCGCAGGTAATTCTACAGTAAAATCTGAACTGGAATGGTCTATTACAGATGATAAACTTTCTGCCTACAATAGCAAAACGTTGCATGCTATATTTAATGGTGTAGGTGAGGGTTATATTAAACTTATATCATCTTGTGAATCTGCCAAGGAAGCTTGGGAGATCCTTCAAACTCAGTTTGAAGGAACATCTGATGTTAAGCGCTCTAGATTTATTATGCTTCAAACAAAATTTGATGAGCTTAGGATGTCAGATAATGAAACTCTAACTGAATTCTATGAAAAACTATCTGATATTCCTAATGAATATTTTGCTCTTGGTGAAAAACTTGATGATTCTGTTCTTGTGAGAAAAATTGTTAGAGTTCTTCCAGAGAGGTTCGATACTAAGCTCTTGGCAATGGAGGAAGCTAAAGATTTTAGTACAATGAAGGTGGAAGAATTAATGGGTTTCTTGCATACTATTGAATTGAATCAACAAATCAAACAAAAGGACAAACCCAAACCCATTACTGATAAAGGTAAAAGTATCGCTTTAAAAGTTGCTGACAATGAAAATTCTGATAGTGAATGTGATGACAAAATTGCTTAATTAACCAAGAATTTTCAAAAATATATGAAAAAGATGGGTTATAAAAAGAATAACTCGAAATTTTCAAAGGGAAATGCTTCTTTTAAACCATCTGTGTCTAACAAAAAGGGAATTCAGTGCAGGGAATGTGACAGTTTTGGGCATATTCAATCCGAGTGGGCAAACACTTTGAAAAAGAATAAGAAAAGTTTTAATGTCACGTGGAGTGATGAAGAAAATTCTGAGAATGTTGCCCTAACTTCTATTTTGACTAATGTGTTGTGTGATTCACAGGTGAAAACTAGACTGGTATTTTTGAATAATACCACTAAACAAGAAGAATCTGATTATGATGATTCTGAAATCTGTGAAGAGTCCCTTGATGAATCATACAAAGTTATGTATGAAAAGTAGAGCCAGGTTACTACTGAAAATAGAGAGTTTATTAAAACGAATAAAAAATTGTCTCATCAAATTGAAATGTTTGAGTTAAAAATAAAAAAATATGAGACAAATTTTTTTGTTAAAGATGAAAAAATCACTCTTCTAAAGAAGGAACTTGAAAATTTTAAGAAAAATGTTCAAATGCTTAATCGTGGATCTTCTATTTTTGAAAAAGCTCAAAATGCAGGTCAAAGAGGTTTTGCAGGCATTGGATCAAATGGTATGGAAAATTCTGGAATCACGAAGTCTGTAAAATCTAGTGTTCCGACGAATCTTCCTGATGCTGCAAATGTGAAGTCTGCTGCAACAGTTTCACAATTTGTCGTTGCAGAAGCTGTTTCTGCTGCTGCAAAATCCCCGGGATTTACAAAAAGAGTAAGATCCGAGGTAAAAGGATTTGTTCCTACTTGTCATTTTTGTGGTAGAAAAGGACATATCAGGCCTAAATGTTTCACGTTACAAAATATGTTTAAAACAAATTATTTTGGTAATTTGGAAAAATCTAAAAAGAAACATAAAGGTTTGAAACTAAAATGGGTTAAGAATAATTGTCTAGCTGGTTTTTCTGATAAAATACCGCATCTCAAATATGGTATTTTGATAGTGGTTGCTCTAGACATATGACAGGTGACAAGGACTTTTTGACTAACATTCGACCTATGCAGTTTGGAGAAGTCACTTTTGGCAATGGCTTAGCTGGAAAAGTCATTGGTATGGGAACTCTCAATTTTGAAGGGTTACCCAAATTGAAAAATGTGATGTTAGTTGAAGGACTAAGGGCTAACTTACTTAGCATTAGTCAAATTTGTGACCAAGGGTATTCTGTCTCATTTGACAGTGATCGTTGTTATATACTTAATTATGATAATCAATGTATTTTACAAGGATTTGGATCCAATGATAATTCTTATACTCTAACTCCTGTGTTTACTTGTCATTCAGCCGTCAACAACACCACGGATTTGTGGCATGCTAAGCTTGGACATATTAATTATAAAAATCTGAAAAAAATTGTCAAATGCAGGTATTGTTCGAGGTCTACCTAAGCCTGGTAAATAAAGTGTTGGTAAGTGTAAACCATGTCAACTTGGTAAACAATTAAAAATCACTCACAAACGTGTGTCTGATATCAATACCTCAAAGGTATTGGAATTGCTTCACATGGATCTTATGGGTCCAATTCAAGTTGAAAGTTTAAATGGTAAGCGATATATTTTTGTGTCTGTTGATGATTTCTCTCGTTTTACTTGGGTGGATTTTTTAAGAGAAAAGTCTAACACTTTTGATGCTTTTAAAACTCTTTGTTTGAGATTAAGAGTTGAAAAAGGATATAATATTGGGAAAATTGTTCGAATTCGGAGTGATCATGGTAAGGAGTTTGAGAATTCAGTGTATGATGATTTTTGTAAGTCTATAGGTATAACTCATGAATTCTCTGCTCCCAAAACTCCTCAACAAAATGGAGTTATTGAGAGAAAGATCGAACATTGCAGGAGATGGCAAGAGTGATGTTGAATAGTAAGAAGTTGACAAAGCGATTATGGGCAGAAGCTATTAACACAACTTGCTATATAATAAACAGAGTGTTTATTCGTCGAGGTACCTAAAAAACATCCTATGAAATTTGGAAAGGTAAATGTCCCAATGTAAGTCATTTTCATGTTTTTGTATGTGTTTGTTATGTGAGATCGTGAGCATATTGGTAAATTTGATGCTAAAAGTGATGTTGGTGTTTTTATTGGATATTGCTTAAACAGTAGAGCTTATCCTGTTTACAACATGAGAACTCAAACTGTTTTAGAATCAGCTAATGTGGTTGTTGATGATTTTAAATTTTTTTTAGAATTTTCTACAGAAGCCAAGACAGATAGCTTCATGGATACTCCACCAGAAGCAGCAAAAGTAGATTTTGATGTTAGCAGAACTCGTTTCTGCTGACGCAAATGACGAATCTGTCGCTGCAACTGATATAGGAGAACCAGAACAACCTATCTTGACTCATCCAAACATCATCACTGAATCTATCCAGAAGGAACCAAGCACCACAGTTAAACTAAATCATCCAAAAGATCTCATTCTTGGAAATCTTGAAGAAAGCATGGTAACCCGAAGAAGGTATGTTAATTTGATTAGCTTGCTTTGTGTTGTCTCACAATTTGAATCGAAAAATGTGCAGGAAGCCATGACTTTTGAAGAATGGCTCAATGCAATGCAAGAAGAACTCAATCAATTTATTCGCAACAAGGTTTGGATTTTGGTTCGAAGACCAAAAGGTATTAATGTGATTGGAACAAAATGGATCTATAAAAATAAAGGTGATGAGTTCGGTACAATTATGAGGAACAAGGCTCGATTGGTGGCATAAGGGTACACACAGGTAGAAGGTATTGATTTTGATGAAACCTTTGCTCCTGTTGCAAGATTAGAATCAATTCGTTTACTCTTGTGTATTGTTTGTATTCTTGATATTAAATTGTTCCAAATGGATGTGAAATCTGCCTTCTTGAATGGTATTTTGAGTGAGGAAGTTTATGTTGAGCAACCAAAAGGATTCGAAGATCCTCAGTTTCCAGACCATGTGTACAAACTATAAAAAGTTTTGTATGGTCTGAAACAAGCTCCTCGTGCATGGTATGAAAGGTTAACTCAATTTTTAATTTCTCATGATTATCAAAGAGGTAGTGTGGATAAGACTCTTTTCATCAAGCATATAAAATCTGATTTTATCATTGCTCAAATCTACGTTGATGATATAGTTTTTAGTTCTACATCTAACCATGAAGTGCATGTGTTGGTTGATCAAATGAAAAGTGAGTTTGAAATGAGCATGGTTGGTGAGCTTACTTTCTTTTTGGGTGTTCAAGTCAGACAAATGGAAGGAGATACATTTGTATCTCAAAGTAAGTATGGTAAGAACCTTGTCAAGAAGTTTGGTCTTGAGTCGTCTAAGCAGGTAAGTACTCCTATGAGCACCACTTTGAAATTGACAAAAGATGAGAATGGAGTGAAGGTAGACACTACTCTTTATCGTAGTATGGTTGGTAGTCTATTGTATTTAACTTGTAGTCGTTCTGATATTTGTTACAGTGTGGGAGTTTGTGCTAGATATCAAAGTAATCCTATGGAATCTAATGTATCTGCTGTAAAAAGGATTATTCGATATGTTAATAGTACTCTTGATTATGGAATTTGGTATTCTAAAGATACTAATTCTAACCTAGCTTGTTTCAGTGATGCAGATTGGGCAGGCAATGCTGATGATCAAAAAAGTACAAGTGGAGGTTGTTTCTTTCTTGAAAATAATTTTGTTTCTTGGCACAGTAAGAAACAAAATTCCATTTCCTTATCCACAGTTGAGGTTGTAATATCCCGATAAGTCTAATAGTAAATAATTTGGGTTTATATTTATAATATGTGTTAATCAGG
The DNA here is from genome assembly GCF_029168945.1 of Cannabis sativa. Classification (NCBI taxonomy): domain Eukaryota; kingdom Viridiplantae; phylum Streptophyta; class Magnoliopsida; order Rosales; family Cannabaceae; genus Cannabis; species Cannabis sativa. Next base: position 6,551,847 of record NC_083605.1, read on the forward strand.
TAATAAGTGTGATTATGATCCTACTAATTTATTTCAGCATAAAATGTAAATTTTGCTATAAGTGAGTAAATAAGCGTAATTTGTAAATTACAGAGATTTATATAGCATGTGTGAATGTAATATGAGCTATATGCGGAATAAAATATTTTAAGGTTCGGCGACCCTGAAGACTCGATAAGTGGATATATAAGCGTAATTTGTTAATTACAGAGATTTATTTGAAATATGTGGATATAATATGAGTCATTTGTGAAATAAAAATATTTTCATGTTCGGCGACCCTGGAGACCTGATTGGAGGCCAAAAATGTCACAACAGTTTTAGTTAGAAATATTGATGAGATTATTAGGATAAGTTGATTTTAGAGATATCGGGGTATTTTAGGGTACTTGAAGTTGGCCAAATACCTTAGAAATAGAAATTTCTTAATGGCTAAGAAATAATAAGATAACTATTAATAATAAAATTTTTATTAATATTTTAATTAATATTATATTATTATTAATATAATAATAATAATAAGATAACTATTTATAATAATAATACTATTATATTATTATTAACGGCTAAGAAATAATAAGATAACTATTAATAATAAAATTTTTATTAATATTATATTATTATTATATATATAACATGTTTTTGTTTAAAAAAGATATATATATATATATATATTATGTTTTAAGTTAACAGTAGAGAAGAACGAACGAACGAACCCTCGTTCTCTTTTCTTCGACAAAACTTTCTTCTCCTATATCTATTTTTCTTGATTTTCAATCTAAAACTTAGCGATCTAAGATTCGGTAGTAGCAGGATAGCAAATCCTTGAAGAGGGAAAGCTTAAGGTATGGTTTAATTTCGTTTTAAGTTTAAAAACAATTGGTTTCGTATAGGGGTTTTGTGAATTAGAATAGTTATGGAGATTCTAACTTTGTAGAATTGTTCTTTGGTACCTATGGGACTAGTATCGATGTTTACTTGTTGAATTTGAGGTGATTTTGAGTTAAAAATTGAGTTTTGAACTTTTTAAAGCTTAGTCCTAACGTTAATGGCGTTTTTCATTTAAGGGCTCGATTTTTATTTATGTTACGTAAGAATGGTAATATTTATGGTATATATGTGCCCTGTGAAGTTTGGAGTGATTTGGATAAGTTTTGGTAGTGTTTTGGTGAGTGCTAAAATTGGGATTTTCGAGTTTTATGGTTTTTAGAAATTTCTAAGAGATCTAAAATCGTATTTTTGTCATAACTTTTAACTTGGGTGTCCGTTTTGGACATTCTATATACCATATCGAAGCTTACGATGAGCTCTAAAATATGGTGTATATTTTAGAGCCAAAATATAAGTTTTATTTTAGTGTATTTATACCGCGGGATTTGGTAGAAAACCCTAGATTGTCTTATGTGAATATAACCAGTGTTTTGGGATAAACACTTACTGGTTTATCGTTGTTGTGACATAGGGCCGAGATCATCGGGGATAGTTCTCCACTTGGGTTGGCCGAAATGTATGAACCTGGATTAAATGTTAGAAAAGTATATTGTACTGCATAGTACGTTGTATGTAATACAATTAGTATTGTTATAAATTGATTAATATTGAGATATAGTTAATATTGTTATATATTGAAAAGTATGTTGTACTGCATAGTACGTTGTATGTAATACAATTAGTATTGTTATGAATTGATTAATATTGAGATATAGTTAATACTGTTATATATTGAAAAGATTGATTGGTTAAGTATTGATAATGTGATAATACTATGCATGTGATATATGGGCTCACCTGATTAGGTGATGCAATTATCCTAACAACGTACTGGGCGTAAGTACGGGCATTAGTGATATATGATGAGTACCGAGTGTAGGTACGGGCTCACCTGATTAGGTGATGAGATTTTCCTAGCGACGTACTGGGCGTAAGTACGGGCGTCAGTGACATGATAAGTACCAGGCGTAGGTACGAGCTCGTCTAATTAGACGATGCGATATATTGGTGCCAGATTGTGGCACGGGCTCACCTGATTAGGTGATGCAATTATATGATATATGGTTGCAGGTTTTTGGCACAGACTCACCTGATTAGGTGATGCAGTTATGCGACATATGGGTGCCAGGCTATGGCATGGGCTTGCCTGATTAGGCGATACAATACAAGATTATCAGATTAAAGCATCGACTTGCCTGATTAGGCAACATGATGTTATGAAGATGGTTGCTTTATGAGGTAACATATATATTATTTATATGATTAAATGAATATGAATTCTATTATTGGTATAATGGTTTTGTATTACCAAATATCTGTATACTGATGTTTATTCGTGGCAGATGCCAGTAGTGATTTGGATTTCATCTTATGAACCATGGGTGATGGTTTGATTCTTACTTTGTATAAATGACAATGTTCGAATAACAAACTATATGATTGTTATTATTACTTTTCTTGCTGAGTCCTTGTGACTCACAGATGCTATGTGGTGCAGGTAAAGGCAAAGAAAAGCTAGATCAACCATGAGATGACAGTCTTCTCCAGCAATGTACATATTGACCTCACTGGCCTCCGTGCCGAGTTGCCAGGAGTTGTTTTGGGCTGGCTGTATCTATTGTGTATTCTGATTTTGTGTTTAAATGGTTGTCGTATATATTTCTTTGGCAAACCATTTTATAACAGGGATCCTTGGAACACGCTTTTTATGCCGTTATAATGTCCGTTTTTAGTGTTTTATTTTAGTCAAGCTTTTAATATTATTACAGTTTTTAATAATTAATTATTCTATTAGTATTAAACTAGTTTATAAAATCATACACGTGGCGTCCTTATAGATTATAGCGTTACAGCTGAAGTTGAGTACATTGCTGCTGGTAGTTGCTGTACTCAATTGTTATGGTTAAAATAAATATTGATTGATTATGGATTTGAATTGGGTGTTTTAACTATCTTTTGTGATAACACTAGTGCCATAAATATTTCCAAAAATCCTGTTCAACATTCTAGAACAAACACATTGATATAAGGCATCACTTTATCAGGGAACTTGTTGAAAATAAATCTTTGCAATTAGAATATGTTGATACTGTAAAACAATTAGCTGATATTTTTACCAAGGCCCTAGACTCAAGTAACTTTGACTCCCTCAGAAAATCTTTGGGAGTTTGCATTGTCTAATCTCTCTTGTTCTTGTTTTTGTACAATATTGTTAAGTTATTCTTTACTTGCATCTAATCTTCTTTCACTCTAATTTGACAAGTCATGTTTATGCTTTTGGATTATAATTAGTTAGGATCTCATTCTTATCATACTTTCTGAGGTTGAGTTAAAAGTTTCATGTTACTTTTTATATGTGTCTTTGATTAAATAATGTTCTTATACAGACTTGAGCGTATTTTGTTTCAGTTACTTGTCAGGCCCTTGTTGGAATAGTGCTACCCATACTGAGGTGTGAAAGCCATCTTTTGAGTAAGCTGGAACATTGTAATTAACAATTATGATGAGGATGCACTACCATAGAAAAGGGCTACCTTCAGTATGCTGTGATAGCATCCAGTTGCGGGATCAAATTGAAAAAGGCGAAAATGAAAAATTTTGCCAAGGACAATGATCCTATTTTCACTGCACACACTTATGTCTGACAAGTGTGTACAAGTTTGTAAGTCTCCTCTACTAAAATAAATTAAAAAATCCTGATTCACATTTTTTAGTAACATGTATATCTTTTTCTTCAAAATCTACTAAGTATGGTTTGTTCTTGAGATACTAATTAGTTATTCTCTTTTGAAAGCATAACATGTATATTTGTCATTTATGATGAATTTTGATTAAATTGCTTGCTTTAGAATGTCTTATATCTACTGTACATATATTATTTTGTTTTGTACTATTTTTGGTTTTTCAAAAAAGAAAAAAAAATAACTAAAAATAAAAAAAAGAGGGAGGCATTGGTGACTTGGATCGTGGGCTAAGAAAATTTGTGCTTTGATTGGTAAGCATCAACATTTATTCTAAATTAATTTATTTTGATATGTTTCCTTTTAAAGTTTGATATCATATCCATTGTATTTTGTCTTTGATCTTGAATGATTTTCTTAAATTGGCTATTTTTGGAAAATATCTTGGTAATTCTAGTTTCCTTTTATTTTTTGTTAAAAAATAATTTTGGAAAAAGAGTGCGGTGGTTTCCCTTTGGTGTTCGCGGGCTGGTGGTTACTCAATTTTTGAAATTGGTTTCCTTTTGTGTTTCTCTCTCACATGTTTATTTAAACCAATTTTCCTCTCATTTATTCTCACCACGTACTCGATTATTTTTCTTTGTTTTCTTGCTTCTTTGTTGTTCATTCTTTCCTTCAGATCACCATGGCTAAAACAAAGAACTTAGGGCAACCAAAAGAGGTGGAAGACTCCGATGCTACCCCGTCAAATGCTCCTCCTGCGGCTCCAATCTTGTTGCCTGCTGCTGCAACTGCTTCAAACCCAGGAGATTCATCGCTTCCTCAGCGTGAATCTCAACCCGTGAAGCCCAAGGCGAAAAGAATTCCAAAATAAGTGGTTAGAAAATCTGTGCGACCCTACAAATGTTGGACTCCATCATCTTCATCTTCGAAAGGGTCTCCTCCTCATGTTACTGCATCGCCTCCTGCTGCATCAGGGAAGGGAGTTGCTGCATCAACTCCAACAGGTCCTTCCACTCGCACTCGTGCCCAGCAAGCATCTATCGAGAAGGAAGACGAAACGAAGACGTGACAAACCAGCTCCTCCAGCCAAGAAGCTGAAATTGAATCCCCCTCGGTTTCTTCAAGTTCTGAAGAAGAAGAACCCATTGAGGATCCCTCTGTTGATTCTGAGACCAAATCCGAGTCTCTCCATTCTAAAAATGAGATTCCTGAAGACATCGGAGTCTCCTCTGACAGTGAAGACACTGAACTCGAACTCGAGCCTCCTTTGCCCAAATCTGCTCCAGCACCTCCTCGTGCATCTTCAGCAACCAAGGCATCTGCTGCTGCCAAAGGCAAGCAGCCAATGAAGAGTTCATCTCCTGGTAATATCTCTCCATCTCAAGCTGTCAATTCTAGATTTTACTTTCGTGATAATGAGCGTGATTGGAATATTTATGCTACCTGAAAGTTTGAAAGTGAAAGGAAATATGATTTGCATGCTCATAGGGTATATGGTATTGTAAAGTTTGTTCAATACCACCAATGGGAAAATACTCTCACTGGTTTTGAAGGGTATATTGAAAATATTGTCAAAGAATTTTATGCCAATTTGACTAATGACATGCTTGATGAGAATTCTGAGTTTTTTTGGTAAAGTCTATGTTCGGGGACATTAGTTTTCTTTTACTGTCAAGGATATTGTTGGGGCTTTGCAATTACCCGAAGGTGTGCCTAATGTGATCATGTCTATGGATCGCCATTTGATGCTCACTGAACTTACTGGTGCACTGGTTGAATGGAAATTGGGGAGAGTCTTCGAATTACACATCTCACCTATTCTCATGCATCACTTATGAGGTTTTCTCTTAGCAATTGGCTCCCAAGCTCCAACAAAATTGTGGTGTCTCAAGATTTGGCATCCTTTCTTTTTCGTATCACCTCGAGGGCATCCATTGATCTGGCTTCTTCAATCTTGGGCGAGATTGTTTCATTTCGGAGAGGTAAAAAGCGAACTCATAAGCTTGTGTTTCCTAGTTTAATCTATCAAATTTTGTCCTCTCAAAAGAATGTGGCCCAATCTCATGAAACTCTTGAGCCTCCCTGACTGGCACCATATTCCAACCCTCAGAGTATTTTGATGGAGCTTTTCCAAAGCGTCCTAAAGCTGGTGCTGCTACTGCTGCTGGTGCAAGCTCGAGTTCTGCTTCTGCAGATGTCCAGGAAGTCAAAAATGAGGTTCAACTGGTGAACAATCGTCTTGCTGCGATGGAGGAGGTTCAGCAAGAGATGTCCAAGCAGCTTTCCCCATTGATCAAGCTTTATGTGGCATAAGTTTTCTTTCTTTTTTATGTTTTTGTTGGACATATTTCTATATTTTCATGTCTTTTTAGGGAGTAATATTTAGTTTTTAACTGCTTGATTGTCTCAACTCTAGACCCTTTTTCCAGGGGGTTGTGTTTAGTACTTGTGTTTCATTTTGGATTAAAAGTTAGCTTGGTGTTTTGTTATTTTGGTTTTTGATTATGTTTCTCAAGTGGAGATTTTGTTTTGTCTTGCTAACTTTTATTTGCAGGTACTTCTTTGTTAAAAAATATTTTGTTCATCTAAAGTGCCGAAGGGGGAGCTTGTAAAGTCATTTTTTTGGCAAGTTAGATGCCAAAATATTTTTTCTTTTATGGTAAGATATTTTTGCATTCATACCCGATTGTCTTACCTTGTATATACGGTTTTTATTGCTCTTTTCTATGTTAGGAAAGATGCATTTTTTAGCTGATCCTTTCTTGTAGGGAAACTTCTTGTAAGAAAAGCAATTCTCTTATGAAAAGTTGGTTTTTAAAGGAAACTTTGATTATTTCCTTTTCCTTATAAAATTCGATTGTGTCTTGATACAATCAGAATATATAAACTGTTTATGGCAGGAATCAAGACTCAATAAGAGATTGGACTCGTTTATGGCAAGTTTCCTTTTCTCGTTTGATTTGCTGCGTCAGATCCCGATTCTGATGCTGTAGATCGTGTTTATCTTAGGAGAGTTTTGTACAGTTTTAGATTCGATCTTGTGGCTATCTCTAGGGTTTCTATGGTCTATAAATAGAACCTAGAGAGCAGCCATTCGAATAAACTCTTCTAGTATTCATTTTTTGCATTTTTCTTATTTGTGAGGAGAGTTTCTTTGTTATGTGAGAACCTAGTTGTTCATCTAGGTTTTAGTGTTTTATATATAAGTTCTTACTCTGTCCTAGAGTTTGTTAGAACGACTTGACTGAACAAGAGAGTGGTATTCGGGATAAGACTTGTTGAAGCCTTACTTCGGGAGGAAGTAAGCACTCACACTTCAAAGACGAAGGGAGTTCGGGCTTGAAGGTGTTTCAGAAGTCAGATTCATAAAGTGCGTTACAAAGGATTGTGGTAATAATTTAGAGGGAGTCTAAACTTGTTTAAGTCAATTGTCTTTGTAATTGTTGATACTTTATTAATTGATTTCATTCTCTGGGCGTGGCCTCGTGGACTAGGAGTGTTCGGGAGAACACTGATACCACGTATAAATCTCTTGTGTCAAGTTATTTAATTTTCTCTAATTATTTTTATATTCTGTCTGTTCTGTTTTCTCACTGCAAAACTAAGTTCTGCAGTAACAGAATTACATTCTGCTTCTGCAGACGTATACATTTTTTCAATAGCTGTAGCTGAGCTACCTAACAAGACCAATCAGATCATTTTCAGTCTATCGCTCATAAAGAACCAATAATCTTTCCCCAGCCCAAAAGAATGGCTTTTATCCTAAAGAAGCAAGGCATATTTTCATATATAAAACTCAGTTTTTTAAATTTATTGTTGGATACATAAAATAACAATAATTAATTTTATTTTGTTGCTATTTGTGTGAATTTTTTTTCATAAATATTAAATAATTTAATATTAAAATGTAACTAATCCAAAATAACCGATCCAATCCGCACTTTTACAAATTGGATTAGATTGGATTTGAGCTACTATGCGAATTGGATTGGATCCAAAATATAAAATTTGCACTTAGTGCGGATCGGATGCACTATAAACAAAGTAGTGTGGATTAAATTAGATAAACACCTGTATGTAATATCAATGGTCTTACTATATTTTTAATAGAGAAAGGCCTAATGAAAAGGCTTGTTTGATTTAGCTTATATGTGTTAGGACAGTTAGTTAGGTTAGTTGTTAGTTGGTGGTTAATAATTCTGTTATTCATCCAACTGTCTATTGTTGCACGTGATCAATTGTACAATTCTTCAAACTTGTATATATATTCCTATAAATGCTCTGATCAATAATAACAGACTCCTTTCTTCCTGTTTCTTTCTCCTTGCCTTTCTTTCTCTTTTGTTATTCTTTGTTTTGTTCTTTAACTAACAATGTCCAAGAGATTGAATACCTCTCACATGGTATCAGAGCCATTTTCACCATTAACGGCAAATATGGCTTCTGTTGATCCTGGCAACTCGAATCACCAACTGGCACCACAAGGAAAATATTATGCTACTTCAAGAAATTGCACCATAACTCAAGATGATACTGCCCATATTTACTTCAATCATGCTGTCTCAATTAAGCTCAACGATCACAACTTTCTTCTATGGAAGCAATAGATTCTAGCCGCCATTCGTGGCAATCAATCACAAAAATTCATTCAGGATGCTCCACCTCCTCCTCAATTTCTCAGTGATGCAGATCGTGTTGCTCACAGGTTCAATCCTGAATTCGTTGATTGGGAGGTCCAAGACCAACTTCTTGTTTCTTGGCTTCTCTCCTCCATGACTGAGAGCCTTCTGACTCGCATGGTGGGCTGCAACTCTGTGCGTTCGATCTGGAAATATCTTGAGCAACAATTCACGCTAAAGGTTTCATCTAAGATCCTTGAATTGAGAACTAAGATTCAAAAGCTAAAGAAAGGCACATCGAGTCTCAATGACTACCTTCTAAAAGTGAAACAACATGTCAATCTTGTTTAATTCCTTTCAGATCGTGATCATATTGCTACTATATTCAAAGGCCTGCTTAGTGAGTGTGACACATTCATCATCTCCACCAACACTCATGTTGAAGGGTACACTGTTGGTGAAATTGAAGCTTTGCTTCTTGCATCTGAATCTCGTATAGAGAAGGAGGATCGAAAAGCTAAACCAAGCACCAACATGGATATGACTGAACAAGATCCTGCACTTGAAGCCTTTTATGCTCAAGCAAATCAAAATTACAGACCACATGCATATTCTCGAGGACAGTATTTTCCAAATGGATAATTTTTCTCCCTTTCCTAATTCCAGAAGAAACTTTAGAGGGAATCAACCTCGAGGCACCAATACCAACTCTCAAGCCACCACCATGGGTAGAGGAAGAGGTGGTCGATTCCCTGCAGCTCCCAATTGTGTGCAATGTGAACTGTGCCTGAAAATTGGCCACACTGTCATCGACTATTTTTATGTTTTAACAAAAGCTTCACAGATTTTTTTCTAGCTACAGATTAAACTCAGGTGCAAGCTAACATGGCTCACATAACTCAAACTCAGGATGACAACCGGTACCCCAATTTTGGAGCAACAAATCATTGCACACCACATGGACAAAATGTCATGACAGCAGCAGATTATGAGCGTCCTGAATAGTTTTATGTTGGCAATGGTGTTGGCCTGCCTATATCTGAAATTGGCAACACCTATCTCATTCCTAATACCTGTCATAAACCCCTAATTCTAAACAAGTTACTCCATGTGCCTAAAATCACAATGAACTTGCTTAGTGTGTCAAAATTTGTTGCTGATAATAATGTGTACATTGTGTTTTATCCTGATGTTTGCTATGTCAAGGATCAGGTGAGCAAAGCTATCCTACTCACTGGGAAACACTACAATGGCCTATATACTTTTGACTCCAATCAACTACAACTGTCTACTTCACCCCAGCCTTGTAGTGCCCCTCAGTTTTTGCATCAGCCAAGCACAAATGGTTCTACCACCTCTCACAATAAGAGTATCAACTCTAGTCTTTGTGTCAAATGTAACAATTCCATTTATGAATTTGATCTGTGGCACAATCGTCTTGGTCATCCTTCTAAAAGGATTGTAAGGACTGTTCTCTCCACTTGTAACATTTCACATTTAAATAAAATGCCACATTCTGTTTGTCAAGCTTGTTATTCAAGAAAAATACACCAATTTCCATTCCCTAAGGCCTTTGAAACCTGTTACACTAAGCCATTACAACTTATTGTTTTAGATTTATGGGGCCCTTCCTATACAACTTCACATAATGGATACAAATACTATATACATTTCATGGATGCCTATTTTAAATTAACATGGCTCTACTTACTTAAGTCTAAGTCTAATGCTATTAAAACTTTTCAACTTTTTAAAACAGAAGTAGAGTTGCAATTAGGCACCGAAATTCAATCTTTTTGGTCTGATTAAGGAGGAGAATACATGTCATTCACTGAATACTTGAGAGAAGCAGACATAGTTCATAGAAAACCTACCCCAGAACTCATGAATAGAATGGCCTAGCTGAGAGAAAGTGTAATACCCTAGAATTAAGAAATGAATTAGCAAAATCCTAATTAGATAATTATGAATAATTGAGGAATGATATTATTATATAGTTAAATATATGTGAATTAATATGATTTATAACAAGGTAAGACCCCGTTGGTGAGCCAGGGGCATTTTAGTAATTGTGACCCGCGAAGGGTAAAATGATGAAATTAATTTAAGTACGTGCTTGGTGGAACTATATTATTATATAGTATGCTTGTGTTGTCTTTTCAGGTATGTTCTGACAGGTTAGCGCGGTATAGTCACAACCGGGTATTTCGGGCCGAACTAGGTTCGGGTCCGAAATGCAATTGGATTGAATTAATTGGCATTTTATTTGATATTTGATAACCTGAATTTTATTTGGTATTAAACATGCATGGAATGACATAAATATTCTTGTGAGTGTGAATATGTGTGCTAAGGGCATTTTGGTCTTTTGACCTTATTTGATTTACCTTGCTAATATTGGGATTTTGAGGAAAGCAAATGAATTTTCTGGGTTATTCCTTCTCATACCCTCTTCCTCTCCCTCTCAAACCCTCTCTTTTGTTTCAAGTCTTGAATTGGTGAAATTGCTTAAAGATTGGCTTGATTTGGGGCTTTGTGGTTGAAGAACTTTGAGCTTGGAAGTGAGGTAGTTTGCTACTGATTTTTATTTAAATTCTTTTGCTGAATATGATTGAGGTAAAAGCATGAATAAATTGGATTTCTCTTGTTTATGCATGTATGGAAGAATGGTGTTGATTTTGATGGATTTCAGTGTAATTCTTGATACTTGTGGTGATTTCTATTGTTGAGCCCTAGATGGAATGATTAGGGTATTTTCGTACTAGAATTTAGCTTCTAATTTGATGTTTGTTGCTGGAAGTTTAATGAGAACCATGGTTATGAAGCTCTAGTTCAAGAGCTTAAGTTTTGTTAAGTTTGAAGCTTAATTTTATGTCTTTGGGCAATCCGGTTTTGGGAGTTTAATATTGGATTTTGATGCATGAAATATGTTAATTTGATCATCTATTAATTGTTAGCAACCCTATTTGATGGTTTGGAGGTTTGGTTGTGATTTGGGATGGTTTAGTTGAGTTTTTGGGGCTGATCTTCGTGTTTTGCTGCTGGTTTGTGGGTTTTGAGCCCAGGTGCCGCAGCATGGTATTTAGCATGCTGCGGCGCGCCCTTTTCTTTTTGGGTAGACCCTTATGCAAACTTCAAATAGCCAAAACTTTGTGATCCAGACTCCGATTTGGGAGTTTTATATACCGTTGGAAAGCTCTTTTCGCGCTCTATGTCAATATCTAAATTTTAAATGCCATGTGAATATTTTATGAATGTGAAAATCAAGGTTTAACCCTATTTGTGAAAATCCCAAAATTTGTGACTAGGATTACCGGCACCTGGACAGGAGCACCCAGGGATTTGCAATCTCTACTATTGCGAGACAACAGGTAAGACAGTAGTTAGCACATAGAGTATGCGCAGTGGCGCTTATGTTGGAAATGGTATAAATGATCATTTAGTAATCGGGATTAGGGTTATTACCCTAATAGGAACGGTCTGGTAGCCTAGGGTTATTACCCTAGTGATATATATGTGTAAATGCCATCCCATGTTAAATGTAATGAGATTTAAGGATTATGCGCTCAATGCATAATCCGGTTGGACTCGGTAACCATAACCGAGATGAACCACTCTAAGGCCTTATTGTATTTAGACGTGTGAGAGCAACACGTAGGTCTACGCCACGTAGATATAAATAGATGTGTGAGCGCAACACATAGGTCTACGTCACGTAGACATAAATGGGCATGTAAGTGCAACATGCAGGTCTGTATCACATAGACATATATGAATGGCATTGCTATTTAAATAGCATGATGAGCTTATTATTGTTATTATTTATACTATCTTGCTGGGCTTGGCTCACGGGTGCTCTACTGTGCAGGAAAGGGTAAGTTTATACCTGATCAGCCATGAGTGCAGGAGCTGAGCGAAGAATGTACATGTCATGGCCATACTAGACCAAGCGGGTTGGGTCTACTAGTGATGTATTTTGAAACTCTATTTTTCCGCTTAAGCCGGCTGAAAGAAAGAGACTTGTAATAAAGTTTGTAAATATTCTTAGGTCCCAACTATTGTAACTTTTAGATTGTAAAGTTTAAATTGTTACAAGTTTTATTTTCCTTTCGTTTTTTATAAAAGTTTAAATTTCGCGCCCTTTTGATTAGTAATCCCCTTTTAGGGGATTAGGGTTTCATAAGTATTTTGGGTAACGTGCCTAATTATTTAGGGCGTTACAGAAAGCATAGACACATAGTTGAAAATGGTCTCACATTGCTTGCTCAAGCTAATCTACCTTTAAAATTTTGGGATGAAGCTTTTAGGACAGCTGTCTACATTCATAATCGACTTCCCACCCCTATGCTTTCACTTAAATCTCCAATTGAAGTGTTGTTTAACATCACTCCTGATTGCACCAAACTCAAAGTGTTTGGTTGTATCTGTTATCCCAATGTTAGACCTACAACAAGCACAAGCTTGAATTTAGGCCATCTCCCTGCACTTTCATTGGATACAGCTTAAACCATAAAGGATATAAGTGTCTTGATCACTTATGTAGACTATACATCTCGAGAGATGTTATATTTGATGAGTCCACTTTCCCAATCACACTACAGACACTTCCCTACCTATATCTGAGTCATCTATCTCACATACACCTGGAAATATTCCCACAGTCCACAACCCTTACATTGTTGAGTTTCTATTTCCTCATAATACTATCCAGTATCCCTTTGATACTATTTGTATTGACCCTCCTATTTTTAAGTTTAGTGAAAGACAAACACAGGATCCAAGTCTTGTTGCTACTCCAGAGATTCATTCTTCTCCCACAGCTGCAATCTCCAATGACACTCACATACCAGTATCATCCTCAAGGCATGTTTCTCTTGATGAGGTTCTTGAGTCGATTTCCTCCACTGCTGCTCCTGCAGCATCTCCTGCTGCTGCTATTTTACCCATTAATGCTCCTACTTCATCCTCCCAAATAACACATGAGATCCTTGTAGCACCCACACTTGTTCTTGGAAATACACATAGTATGCAAACTCGTGGAAAAAGTGGAATAAAAACTCCAAAAGCATATCTTGCTACCCAAGTTCTTACATCTCTTAAACAGGCCCTTCAACAGATGAAATGGAACAATGCCATGGTTAAATAAATTCTTGCTTTAAAAAAAACAAGACATATACTCTTATTAAACTACCCCTGGCAGAACCCCCATTGGATGCAAATGGGTTTATAGAATCAAAGAAAACCCTAATGGCATTGTCATCAAGTTCAAAGCCAGATTAGTTGCTAAAGTTTTCCATCAGCAACCTGGCTTTGACTACACAGAAACCTTCAATCCAGTTGTTAAGCTAGTCACAATAAGAGTTGTTCTTACCTTAGCTCTATCAAAAGGGTGGGACATCAAACAACTAGATGTCAATAATGCGTTTTTAAATGGTGAATTGTAGGAAGAAGTATATATGTTGCAGCTGTTGGAAATTATTTTACCAAGATCTAGATTTCCTAACAAGTATGTTGGATTAAGAACCTAATATGAATTCTAAAACAATGAAAATAAACACATATAAAGTTAGAAAACCATACAGTGGGTGCAGCGGAATATTATGACTCCTTCCGTTCAGATCTCTAGCCCTTGATTCCTTTCTGTAGCAGAGCATCACCAAGATCTGAACCTGGATCTTCTTTTCTCCTCCTTTGATGCAGAATTTCCATAGTCTTCCATACTATGATTGAGATACCACTTGATGTGTGTGGGCACTACTCATCTCACAAGGATTTCGAAATTTTCTCTCTTTTTCTCTCTTGAATTTCGTGGCTTATGGCTTCATGCAAGAGAAGAGAACAAGGTTGCTTTATATAGGGAAAAGGGAGAGCACAACTTTCCAAATAATCAGTTTCCTCTTTTACTGTGTAATTGATTAACTGCCTTATTTAGTGTGATCCACCACTTTTCTATTATAGCTAGGCTTTGATTAGCAATTACATGGCAATTAAAATTGAAAATAATAATTGGGAAACAAGCAAAGAGGTGCCGGCCATAGGGTGATATGGGCCTCACTTGGATTTTGCAGTTTCCTCAATTTTATTTCAATTTCTCCAAAAATGCCATTTTTCCAATTCTAATCATTTAAATGCCAAAACTAATTATTTAATAACTAAAATAGATTATTAAATAATATTGCCATTTAAAATAATTATTAATTAGACATACAAAGTCTCTTAATTAATAATTAAACCTAGAAACCCTTTTCTTTACGATTTCATCCTTAAACTGTGAGAATTCATAAAGTAGACATAGTCTAACTTTTAGAATTATAATTGATTAATTAAAATCAATTAACTGAGTCTTACAAGCAGTATGGTCTCAACTAGTATGGGGACCATGGGTCTATATAACCGAGCTTCCAATAAGTCGAACCGAATTTACCAAGTAAATTCCCTAACTTATTAACTCCTTATTGAATCCACACTTAGAACTTGGAATTGCACTCTCAGTCATATAGAAACGCTCTATATGTTCCACGATATAGACACGTCATCAGTTATCCATTGTTATAACCCTAATGTGATCAATGATCCTCTATATAGATGATTTACACTGTAAAGAGATCAAATTACCGTAACACCCTACAATGTATTTTATCCTTAAAACACTTAACCCTGTATAAATGATATTTCAACTAAGTGAAATGAGATCTCCACCATTTATCTTCGTTTGGTTAAGCTCGAAGGAAATCATCCTTTACTTCTATTTGCCAAATAGAAGCTATAGATTCCATATTTATGTTAGCGCTCCCACTCAATTACACTACCGTGTTCCCAAAATGTATGTATTGCCCTGACCATAAATTAGGCTTAACTAACAAATCAAAGAACACGAATAACACTCTTGAGATTGAGCCTAACCATATCAGGATTTCGATCATGTGATCTAGGATCAACAGGTGATATTGAATTGAATAGATATTACGGTAAATTTTAACATATCTAATCAAAGTTCAATATCGGTCCCTTCCGATGTATACTCCATACATCCGATACTGGTAAACTTTTCCAATGTCCTGGCAAGGACATAACACCTTTCGAAGGTGTAAGAATACCTATCGCTGATTATACCATGTCAGTCTAAATCCAGTGTTATGAAAAATCAGGGAATAAACTTTTGAACATACAATAAAGATTATATTCCACTGTGCTGACAACACTATCATCTTTAACCAACTCATATGTTCTGGACTTAAAAAGAATTCATACATTATATACATATAATCATGAAATAAATCATGTGAACCATGCAACATAAAATGTTATTTCTGATCTTTATTAATAAGTAAATCTGAGTATATGAAATGAGTTTTATTTAGGGCATAAAACCCAACAAACTCCCACTTGCACTAATATAAAACAAAAAGTGCATTTCAAATAATCATTAACACCTTGATATACCAATCAAGTGTAATAGTAGTAAACTCCTCGTAATAGGATCTGATAGGTTGAATTAAACACAACCTATTCTCCACCATTACTCTTCCTTAATCACAAAATCCTTGATAATGTGAAATTCCTCTCTATATGTCTACTCTCTTGGGATACTGGATTCTATACTTTTGGGCAACTACTTCTTGGTTATTCAGGAAGTAACCCTAGTAGTTAAGGCAAGTTGGAACGGTGCCACAAATGTATAGAACTTTCCTTAGACTGAATAAGTACCTTTCCTGCAACTTTTAACATTCAGTCTCTCTCTGGTAGACTAAGAGATTTCAGATAGGTTTTTACACTTCTCCAAAATCACTACTCCACCCCCAAAGTAATCACCATCTCATCAGCAGACTTTCTAGCACAAAGGCAAGTCTCGAAATCTGATGTGGTGTAGTCTAAGAGTTTCAAAAACACACCATTATCGACTAACATATAGTTCCTCTTATTAATCTTAAGATTTACTTGATTGTCTTCCAATGTTCTTCTCCTGGATTAATCTGATACTTACTCATTACTCCCACTCAACAGCAGGTGTCTGGTCTAAGGCATACTAAAGCATATCTGAGACCTCTTACTATTGATTTAAGAAATTCTTTCATGGCTTTATCTTCTCTGGAATAGTTGAGACTTTTCCTTAGATAAATAAAATCTATATCTAAGAAGTTGTGAAGCTTCTATAGATTTCCATTGGAAAGAAAATGCTCCAGCATCTTACTAAAGTAAGTTGCTTGCATTAGAGTAAGTAATTACCAGGTATACCACAAGCCATAGGTTTAGATAAACTCAAACCAACAATACTAGGAACAGGAAGTTTTGTTAAGTCCATAGACTTATGAACGAAATTTCCTATCATGTCCTTGTAATAGAAAACTTTAGGTTACTCCATGTGAATGGATCAAACTATAGTTCTCTTGACTTTCTTCTTAGTTTCTTATCTTCACAATCCATTAATTGTTTAAACTCACAATGGATTTTAATCACTAGTGTCTTCCAAGTCATGAGAAGGTAAAGTTCCTTGAAACTCTCCCACTACGACAAGGTACCGTGAATTATGTCTAAGAAAACTAAATGGTATAGACCTCTTCGGTTGTGTCAAGACAACAGAGGTAGTGGGATCATCTTACAAAATAAGATGATAGAACACTTTTGGAATCAAGAAAAAATATCTCCTTTATTTGCTACTTTACTTTCAGACTTAGTCATTTTCTTAGAAAAGCAGTATTTGTTTAAACAAACACTTTCTTATCTAATGACTATGGGATGCTCCACCCCTAATCACTTAGAATAGCTAACAAACATGCAAACTAGGGTTAGCAGTTCTAGCTTTTCTTAAGATTTCGATTAGGTCATCCATGAATCTAGTAATGATTTACATTAAGTATACAACCATTACATCATTCTGAAATTTTATTACCATAGAAGGATTTAGGCAACGACTAGTAACTAATCATCAATATGCAACTCGAATTTCTGGGGAGGTAAGTTTGGATATAATTCAAAATCAAATTAATGATCTTTGAACTGCATATCTACTAACTTTTTCTCCACCCTTATCAGTTCTCAAGATCTTTAACCACTTACCTTCACCATTGCTAGAAATTCATGAAATTTTTCAAACATTTCAAATTTCTTTTGCATAAGGTAAAATCTAGAGTGATCGTTTTAAGAATACAACGAAAACTCATATCCACCCCTGAATGTACATCCATCTGCGAATGAGATGAAATTACTTTCAGTGGATATAGGCATATTAACTCTTTGCAGAGAATGATCTTGTCAAAACCACTATGAACAAGATACAAATGCCTTAGATTTATAAAATATGTGGTTGTATCTTTTGATGACTTACTTTAGTTACATCAAAGAGTTCTTAGAATAGTGCAAGTGGATTCTGGTCACAGAATACTAAACTCATACAGTTTGAATCCATTGAAAGAAAATGGTTATGAAACACTTGTGAAAGTGTAACTGTATAATTAGTAACTCTTTCTTGGACCACCACTACTAATCTAACTCTATGATTTGCCTATACAAGTAGGAGATATCTAAGATTGAGGATTTATATCATTTAGGGATAGAATTTCGGGAATATAATCATATGCGTCATCTAATTTCTTAAGAGAAAATAAGACTTTATATGATTTATAGACCATTCATCCAATGATATGTCATTAAGCTAATTTGAAATGAATAAGCTAAGAGGAATTAGGATAATTTCGTTTTAAATAAGAATCCAACGATGCTCCGATTAGCGAGAGTCAAAGTAATCTTATTTATACAATCTTCTTGTTTCATATTGTAAAACACTAGTCTAAGGTGTTATCAATTGATGAACAGCTAGATGTTGCATATACAATATTTATCTTTCGAGATCTAACACTATTATGTTAGTCTAATGGTGAAAATCCATTAGGGATTTATCTCATTAGAAAAACAAATCAAGTTAGACCAACAATGAAGATTCGAAATTAAACTACAATTTAATAACAGAAAATAACATGGTTCAATACAAATTCATACACAATTCAGAAATTATGAAGCATATAGCAAGTAGGAATGACAAGTGAAAATACTAAAACATACAATCCTAAATAATTTCCAAGGTTTTCAACAAACTGATATCAGTGTCCCGTTTAGGCGAGAGTCAAAGCTACCATCCATTGAATAGAGTTGTCAGCTCATCTAAAATGATCAACATTCTAGCAACCTTTTATTCGATCAAGATTGAAATTTGCGTTGTCCCGGTTAGGCGAGAGTCAAGGCTATTCTATCTTATGAGCTTCCACCATTGTTTCATATTCTTGCAAGTCTTATACAGTCGCCACCATTAGGGTGAGCATAAACTATATACAAAACTTACAAGATTACTTATCTTTCGAGATTAAACAGTGCTAACTTGCTAATGAACGTTCCTCCATTAGGGAGGATTACTCACTAAAACAATAGCTATGTAAAACCAACAATGGAGATCGAATATCCTTATAATAATAAAGCTCATTATTTAATGAAGGGTTGTATTTTCTTCTAATATTTATTTTAATCCATTTATTTTAAATATATATTTATTTAATTAAAATTTCCAATTTAGAATGAAAAATTCCAAATATAAATTTTAATTTAATATTTATAAATTATACTTAGATGGATATGAAAATAACGTGAATTATTTCCATCTTAGTAATAATTTCCATAAATATTTAGAAAATTATTCAATTTAAGTTGTTTCAAAATTAATTTAAATTAATTTACAACTCAAATTTAATTTTCTATAAATATATATTGCATTTCGAAAAATGAACTGTATAAGAATACTACTTTCGAAAATGCTTTAAAATAAAATAAAATAAATCCTCGAAAATTACTCTAATTTTATGTTGGCCCAAAATTAATAAAAATTAATTTTCAACAAAAAATATAATTTCCCTATTTAATTAAATATCTAAGAAAAATTTCAAATATTTACGTATCATGATTAAAAAATCAACTTAAATATTAATTTTCTATTTAATTAAATACACTTAGAAAAATACTTCAAGCAAAACAGATAATATCTATCTAGACTTTCATTGACTAATTAATCCAATTTCTAATTATAATATATTTTAGTTCATTTATTTTAATTAACCATTAAATGAAAAAATCACTGATTTAAGTTGGTCCAAAATTAAAAAAATAATTTTCAACTTTAATCTATTTTTCAAATAAAATTCGAAATTTCTACATTAAAGAAATGCAATTTCGAAATTTTTGGGAAATGATTAATAAAATAAAATAAAATATATTTTGAAAATTATTCAAACCTAAGTTATTCTAAAATAAAATTCCAAACTTAAAATAATTTTCAACTTTAATTAAATAACATGAAAATAACAATATTAAAGTATCATGATGAAAATCAACTTAGATATTGAAATTTTCAATTTAATTAAATGTATTAAATTCAAGAAATAAATAATTAAGTAAAGAGGAAACTTAATTATTAATTCTAGTTTAATACTAGGAAAATATTCTAAACTTAGGTTGTACCAAAATTAATTAGGAAACAATTAATTTCACAATCTATGATATTTTCCTATTTAATATTAGAAATAATAACTAGTACTAGAAATAATTGTCTAGAATATATCATTGACTAAGTGTTTTTCTAAAATTAACTTTAAAATATTACATGAAAAATAAATTTCATATATTTTAAAAGTTAATTATGTTGCTAATTCAATTTTAATTAGGTTAGACTAATATAATTAACCTAATACAATTATTTAAATAAGGCAAATGGGCCTTCACAATTGGGGTAGTTCATGTGAGGGGGAGCTGGGTTCAGTATGTCGTACCCACTTCTATGGCCCCCAACTCTCACACAAGGCCCAAAAGAGAGGAATTTAACCTTAAAATAAACAATTGTTATTCATTAAATAAGCCCAAATCTAATTGGGCCTAAATAAATTTCCTTATGTCAAAATTTATTTTAGCAACCTAGTCCATTTACTTAGTAAAAACTTAAATGGGCTTCCTATATGCATCTAAGCCCAAAAGCAAACATATAGGCTCACACAGGTCAAATGATTTGGATAGACCCTATCATGTTACTAGGTTTACACAGATGAAAGAAGTACAAAATTTACCTGTTACAAATTATTTATAAGATCTATCGTCAATTGGACTATGATTAAAATCAGATCATTAGATCATGATCTATCAACAAGTTAATCATACCAATTTAGATCAGATAAATAATAGGTTTGTTAAAAAGTTTTGAATAAACAATATAAATAAACAAACATTGTCCATGTAACAGATGTGAATCAAGATATTAATATAATTAAATTATTATTCTTAAACTAACCAAATAAAGGAAACTAATTTTAAAATATCTAGGTTTATTTGAATCAAATTAAATATCTAATAAGATCAATGATTTGAAAGGAAAGAATCTTCAATATCACTTTCAGATCTTATAATTTATTAAAATAAACCAACTTTAAAATAGATTTGGTTAGATAATTATTATTTTAGGAATAAAATAATAAATGAATAATAATTACCATAATTATATGTCAAAATATCTCAAATTAAGCAATATTCAAATCTCTACAAAAATATCTATGTTATTTAAATATTTAAGATATGATTTATAAATTTCTAATAAGGAAAAAAATGATATATATATATATAGAAAAAATATCATTTTTAAACATATAATTTATAAATAATTAAATATTTAACAAAATAACAAATTTTTGAATTTAAAAAACATTATGGTAAGTATATCTATAAAAATATCTTTGTTAATTTCAAATTTATTAATTATTTAATTTGCCATATAAGATAATTTTAATATAATATTTTAAATAAAAAGACAAAGCTATCTTTTAATTTAAAATATCTTAAATATCAAAATATCTAATCTTATAATTAAATAATAAATAAATATTAAAGAACTTAACAAATTTTTAAATCTAACCATAATAGGAAATATTTAAAATTGGAAAAATTCCAAATTGAAAATATTTAAAATTGGAAACATTTCAATTTAGAAATATTTAAAATTGGAAAAATGAATTTTGGGAAACAATCCCATGAAAAAATTAGATTTTTGGGGAAAAAATCCCAAAAATCGCAACTTTTTGGGAAACTACCCAGGAGGCTGCACGTGCAGCCCAGGAAGGCTGCACGCAGCCTCCTACGCGCGCGGACACAAGGCACCCAGCCGAGAAACCTCGGCAGATGCAGGGTGCATGGGCGGGTAACCTCGGCGCACGTAGGGGAGACACGGGCGAGGCTTACGGGCGCTGGCAGGGTGCACTCGGACGTGTCACGCGCGTGCGATTGAGCACCCTGCATACCCGAAATCCCTATTTTCTAAAATTCATAACTTTCTCAATTTTTATCGGAATCGAGTTCCGTAAAAAACAAAATTGCTTAATTTTTCACAAGGAATCCAAATAAAATATTTTCAAGAATTGAAAAAATATTTTTTATGGAAAACGAAACTGTACAACATAAACATTCATCAAACAACACATAAACCAACATGAAACCATCCAAATCAACACAGAACATATCAATCATCGTTTTAATTCATATTACATGAAAGTAAATCATTACCATGGCTCTGGTGCCAGAAGTTGGAAATTATTTTACCAAGATCTAGATTTACTAACAAGTATGTTGGATTAACAACCTAATATGAATTCTAAAACAATGAAAATAAACACATATAAAGTTAGAAAACCTTACAGTGGGTGCAGCGAAATATTATGACTCCTTCCGTTCAGATCTCTAGCCCTTGATTCCTTTCTGTAGCAGAGCATCACCAAGATCTGAACCTGGATCTTCTTTTCTCCTCCTTTGATGCAGAATTTCCATAATCTTCCATACTATGATTGAGATACCACTTGATGTGTGTGGGCACTACTCATCTCACAAGGATTTCGAAATTTTCTCTCTTTTTCTCTCTTGAATTTCGTGGCTTATGGCTTCATGCAAGAGAAGAGAACAAGGTTGCTTTATATAGGGGAAAGGGAGAGCACAACTTTCCAAATAATCAGTTTCCTCTTTTACTGTGTAATTGATTAACGGCCTTATTTAGTGTGATCTACCACTTTCCTATTATAGCTAGGCTTTGATTAGCAATTACATGGCAATTAAAACTGAAAATAATAATTGGGAAACAAGCAAAGAGGTGTCGGCCATAGGGTGATATGGGCCTCACTTGGATTTTGCAGTTTCCTCAATTTTATTTCAATTTCTCCAAAAATGCCATTTTTCCAATTCTAATCATTTAAATGCCAAAACTAATTATTTAATAACTAAAATAGATTATTAAATAATATTGTCATTTAAAATAATTATTAATTAGACATACAAAGTCTCTTAATTAATAATTAAACCTAGAAACCCTTTTCTTTACGATTTCATCCTTAAACTGTGAGAATTCATAAAGTAGACATAGTCTAACTTTTAGAATTATAATTGATTAATTAAAATCAATTAACTGAGTCTTACAAGCAGTATGGTCTCAACTAGTATGGGGACCATGGGTCTATATAACCGAGCTTCCAATAAGTCGAACCGAATTTACCAAGTAAATTCCCTAACTTATTAACTCCTTATTGAATCCACACTTAGAACTTGGAATTGCACTCTCAGTCATATAGAAACGCTCTATATGTTCCACGATATAGACACGTCATCAGTTATCCATTGTTATAACCCTAATGTGATCAATGATCCTCTATATAGATGATTTACACTGTAAAGAGATCAAATTACCGTAACACCCTACAATGTATTTTATCCTTAAAACACTTAACCCTGTATAAATGATATTTCAACTAAGTGAAATGAGATCTCCACCATTTATCTTCGTTTGGTGAAGCTCGAAGGAAATCATCCTTTACTTCTATTTGCCAAATAGAAGCTATAGATTCCATATTTATGTTAGCGCTCCCACTCAATTGCACTACCGTGTTCCCAAAATGTATGTATTGCCCTGACCATAAATTAGGCTTAACTAACAAATCAAAGAACACGAATAACACTCTTGAGATTGAGCCTAACCATATCGGGATTTCGATCATGTGATCTAGGATCAACAGGTGATATTGAATTGAATAGATATTACGGTAAATTTTAACATATCTAATCAAAGTTCAATATCCGTCCCTTCCGATGTATACTCCATAGATCCGATACTGGTAAACTTTGCCAATGTCCTAGAAAGGACATAACACTTTTCCAAGGTGTAAGAATACCTATCGCTGATTATACCATGTCAATCTAAATCCAGTGTTCTGAAAAATCAGGGAATAAACTTTTGAACATACAATAATGATTATATTCCACTGTGCTGACAACACTATAATCTTGAACCAACTCATATGTTCTGGACTTAAAAAGAATTCATACATTATATACATATAATCATGAAATAAATCATGTGAACCATGCAACATAAAATGTTATTTCTGATCTTTATTAATAAGTAAATCTGATTATATGAAATGAGTTTTATTTAGGGCATAAAACCTAACAGCTGCCTCCAGGTTTGAACAAGCTGATTCATCAGATTTGGTATGTAAGTTGCACAAAGCCTTCTATGGTCTGAAGCAAGCACCTCGAGCATGGTTTGAAAAGCTCCATCATTGTTTGTTGTCACCGGGGTTTGTCTCCTCCAAGTCTGGCCATAGTCTCTTTATGAGGCACACTCCTCTCTCAATGATAGTCATCTTGGTGTATGTTGATGACATAATCATCACAAGCAGTGATCCCAAACTTATTTCTCATTATACGTCTACTTTGAATGCAAAGTTTTCTCTCAAGGACCTTGGCCCTCTTTATTTTTTTTCTTGGCATTGAAGTAACAACAACATCAACCGGCCTTTACTTGTCTCAAGCTAAATATGTTCGAGATCTTCTACAAAAAGCTGACATGACTGAAGCCAAACCATCCAATACTCCCATGATTAGTGGACTCAAGCTCTCAGCCTTTGAAAGTCCCCCTATTGATGATCCTCGCAATATAGATCCATTGTTGGCGCACTGCAATATCTGGTTATCACCAGACCTGAAATCTCATCCAATGTCAACAATGTTTGCCAATTTATGGGAAATCCTCTACAAACTCACTGGCTACCTGTTAAACGAATCTTGTGAGCTCACAACATTCTATGATGTAGATTGGGCTACTGACCCCGATGACAAGCGATCTACTTAAGGATATGCAATCATTTTTGGCCCCAATATCATTGCCTAGTGTAACGTGCATGCCAAGATGGCACGTTGCAAGCTAAGTGATGCCCACAAGTTGTCCAAGTGGTGGTCAAGTGGTGGCGCATGTTGTGGTGCATGCTGGTGGCATGCTGATGCTTAGTTTGTATGTAGTGGCATTTTCGTAAATATCTTCAATATTGTCCGGATTGGGACGAGACTTGGTATTCGCCATTTATTTGGGTCTACAAATACAATGGTGCAATCAGATTTAAGAAACTCTGTGGTTTGGTATGTGGTTCGGCCATATGTTTACAGAGCAAAAATCATGTGTGTTCCTGGTAGAATGCTCTTTAAGGGGGTACCCTGGTGTCAGCTCTCCACCACCCCCGGGCACCTTGGTGCTAAGTGAGCAACTACTAGTCAGTGGGTCTAGTAGGACAGGCATATGAGGACCACGAGGAGACTCATATGTCTCCATGAGTTGGAGTACTCATGGACATTATTGGGTCGACCCGGTAGTGCGTTTAAGAAGCAGCCAAAGGTTAACGAATACGTTTCCATTGGCTTGCTGGGATGCCGCTTGCACGAGATGGGGCCTAAA
The DNA here is from genome assembly GCF_029168945.1 of Cannabis sativa. Lineage (NCBI taxonomy): Eukaryota > Viridiplantae > Streptophyta > Magnoliopsida > Rosales > Cannabaceae > Cannabis > Cannabis sativa. The sequence continues at coordinate 6,576,932 of NC_083605.1, forward strand.
CCTTCAAGAGACGTTGTGGTGCGCCTTGGCCACGAGTCTCAACATGAGATGACACGGGTAGTCATTCGTGGGCTAGTTTGCATACGCGCATGGGACGGATGCACCATGTTGGAAAGAGACAAAGGTCTAGCGTATGCTACTAGTTGGGTGGCTTGTCTCAAGGGCCTGCCAACATGCGTAGAGGCATGGCACCTTGAGGATTGGTCCATGGACATATGGGATCCCTTGGGCAATGAGGGAGACTATTTGGACAGTATCGAATGGGGCATGATAGAAGCATTGGCACGTGGGCTTAGTGTTGGCATCTTGCCACACATGCTACCTTGGTTGCAAGTGACAAGGTGAGTGTCGGTGTTGGGATTTGCCTTAGCAGAGTGAGAACCTATGGATAGTGCGAGTATCTTGGCTAGAGAGCCTCGATGCATGGATGGACTCTTGGATGCTTGCGAGCATGACTCAGCGGGAGCTATTCGAGAGACAGATGTGTGCAAGATGCACACGGTCGCGCGAAAAATGAGCCCATTGTTACTCGGATGCTTGGAAGGCTGACCTTGGCTTAGAGAAGTCAAGGTGCCGCACGGGTATTCCGCTGCCTGAAAAGGTTAGCCCGTGACAGTTGGTATTAGAGCTAAGTTCATCTCAATGGGAGGTGAACCTGGTTGGCCTATCCTAAAGAGGATGTAGGCGTGTGGAAGGATGCTAGAAAGACAACTACCACGTGCAATTGTAGAGAGGCACAACAAAATGTTTGAAATTCGTTGGCATAGTACAAGGTTGATTGGTTGTCCATGTTGTATGCTTGGTACACTAGGCAAGTTTGCCTGAGTGACATCGTAAGCCGTAGGAGGCGCTTTTATTGAAAAGGACGCTTGTTGGCAGGGGTGTGAAAGTAGTACAGGGATCGCCAGATTCTTGTTAGTCACGACAGTGGTCGAGAGTTAATGACTGAGATGGTTCAAATTGGGATAGACATGGAATGCTTCAGTTGCTACGTGTGTGTATGTGTCAAGAAGGATGCACATGGAGACCAAGGGGGCAGAGGCCGCAATCGTTAGAGGATGGTTATACTTGGATGTATTCGCATGTGACTGTTGTTTGATCCATATGGAAGCGCCGAGGCAGTTGAGTGGAATGTGTTGGCTTGTTAAAGCGCCAAAGGGCGCAAGTCACAGAAAGGCATCGACAGTGATGCACAGTTGTGGAATGAAAGCATCAAAGAAGCTAGCAGGGCTAACAAGACCGAGCGCAAGTGTTGAGATGGCGCTAGAGCTTGAGTGGAGGACAAAGGGTCGTGCCAGCGAGACTTTGTAGTCATGTGAGCCTGCGAAGGTCAAGAAGGGTGCTAGAGTTTGCATGATGGCCAGAGGGCTGCATCATTGGAACTTAGTGCATCGAGGGAGCTTGGAAGGGCGTGATTCTAGTGTGAATTAGCTGGATGGTTGAGCGGACAATGCATGCATATGGAAGTGGACAGGGGTGTTATTTGAGATAGTTGACTCGAGAGTGACATCCTGCGGGATGCACTTTTAGATGGTGTGCATGAAGAGTTGGGGCGGTCAGACTTTCGCATATGGGCATGTTGTCGAGGATGCCAACAGATGAAGTGGGGGAAGTGGGGGAAAGACCTCCCGGTTCACTCATCAGACTAGGGATTTATTACAAGCATGGAGATGAGTATCATGGAGATTGATTGTTGTTGAGGATGTAAAGAAGACTCGGGACACAGGTAGTGCCAGTTATCTAGGGCAAAAGTCTGCAGGACATAGGTACTATGATAACACCATGGTAATGTTGGCCTAAGGTGAAAGTCGGCAAGACTAAGGTACTAAGGCAACATTGAAATGTCGAGGGGCGAAGAGTCAGAATGACCGAGGCATTAGTTCAACATCTTCATCAAAGTGACATTTGGAATGGAGGGACCGTATGTGAGTATGCGGTTAGCCTGTGAGCTATACCTTGAGAGGTATTCCTCTAAGAGATAAGTTCTTCCCAAGTTGAAGGGGGGGAGCCCACTAATTCATGTGTTTGAAGAATCAGGGTACTTGTTCAATTTTGGTATGTGAATCTAGAGGGAAACACTACAACAAATGGGTTGTTCAGTGCGAAGACTTGCATGATTGCTGCAAAGCTGCAGATAGACAATATGCAGGGGCATAGGCTGAGATCAAGATTGGGCTAGTTTGCGGCATGTGTGGGCATGTTTTGTGTTTATGGGGACACTTGTGTTGTATGGGACACTGTAAGTCGAATGGTTCAGAGAGCATATGCCGATGGGAGATAGTGGATTGGGATGACTTCAAGTCTTAAGAGAAAGACTGGGTGTTATCAAGTTTGTCGAAAGTTAGCAAGTCATCAGAGGATGCAGGGTTGATTTTGGGAGATGGACTGGTGACACAGTTTTAAGAGCTGACACAAGCGGGAGCCAGAGGGAAAATTAGTGGTTTTGGGTGATTGCTAGATCGATAACCTCGTGAAAGAAGCTCAGAGGAGCACGTATGTAGAGGGTCAGTGGGACCTTTTACATGAAGTCGTGGGTGTGCGGTAGGGCCAGAGGGCCAATGTTGTGAACTTTGCGAAGAGAATCTATGCAAGAATGCACTTGGTGCTGCATTGGGTGCAGTTGGCTTGTGAGCCTAGTCCAGGTGGGATGCACCAAATTTTATCCTGCGATAGGAGTGTCTTGCTCGATTGCCATCAGGAGGATGGTGCACCATGGAGTTCGCGTGTGAAGCTTCTGGAGGGACTTACTCAGAGGGACTTGGCTTCAATGGAAGTGTGTTCTGTAGGTGCTGTTAGGTATAGTTGGTTTGTGAACCTCACCTCGAGGGCTGCACCATACTTAGTCCTTGTCAAAAGGAGTATGCATTGGACGATTGGCGGGTGAGCTACTATCAGATGATGTGTTAACTTCAGGGTCAGTGTTGCAAGGGCTACTTGTTTGACTGGAGGGACATTGTGATGGAATTAGAGGAGTTCATGTTGGGGGAGTATTCTAGGGCGGCGACATTACTCCATGGGTGATTCTGAATAGCTACAGTGGCACAAGGTCTTTGATCAAGTCCAAGAGTGGGCGAGAGAGATCGTCACCAAGATGGTGGTTCTATGGAGAAAGAGGGACAAGTGCAGACTTAGGATTCAGGAGAAGCTTGGAATAAGCTTAGGAGTCGAGATCAGGAAGATTTGCCTGCGGTCCGTCGATGAGGGCATCAACATGTTGAAGTGGGGGAGAATGTAACGTGCATGCCGAGATGGCACATTACAAGCTAAGTGATGCCCACAAGTTGTCCAAGTGGTGGTCAAGTGGTGGCGCATGTTGTGGTGTATCCTGATGGCATGCTGATGCTTAGTTTGTATGCAGTGACATTTTTGTAAATATCTTCAATATTGTTCGGATTGGGACGGGACTTGATATTTGCCATTTACTTGGGTCTACAAATACAATGGTGTAATCGGATTTGAGAAACTCTGTGGTTCGGTATGTGGTTCAGCCATATGTCTACAGAGCCAAAATCATGTGTGTTCCTGGTAGAAGGCTAAAAGCTCAGAGTTCTCTTTAAGGGGGTACCCTGGTGTCAACTCTCCACCACCTCCTGTCACCTTGGTGCTAAGTGAGCTACTACTAGTGAGTAAGACTAATAGGACGGGCATATGAGGACCACGAGGGGACTCATATGCCTCCGTGAGTTGGAGTACTCATGGACATTATTGGGATGACCCGGTAGTGCGTTTAAGAAGCTTTCAGAGGTTAACAGATACGTTTCCATTGGCTTGTCGGGATGTCGCTTGCACGAGACGTGGCTTAAACCTTCAAGAGACGTTATGGTGCGCCTTGGCCACGAGTCTCAACACAAGATGACACAGGTAGTCATTTGTGGGCTGGTTTCATACGCGCATGGGACGGATGCACCATGTTGGAAAGAGACAGAGGTCTAGCGTATGCTACTAGTTGGGTGGCTTGTCTCGAGGGCCTACCAACATGCGTGTGTTGGGATTTTATGCCCTAAATAAAAACCATTTCAATATAATCTGATTTGTTATCAATAGAAAATTAGAAATCATTTATGTTTACATGTAGTTTTCATGTTTATGGTTTAATGTGTACAAAATCTGTTACGTCCAGAACATATAGTTATTCACAATTACAGTGATGTCAACACAGTGGAAGGTAATTGTGATTATATGTTTCAAAAGATAATGTCCCTTGATTCATCAGTACACTAGATTTATACTAATGTGATAATCAGTGATAAAGTATACTTACACCTTGGATAAGTGTTATGTTCTTTCCAAGACATTAGCAAAGTATGCTAGTTTCGGATGTATGGAGTATACATTGGACTGGGACCGATATTGATCTTGGTAAAGATATCATAATCTTACCGTTGTATCTTTCTAAGTCAATATCAATGGTTGATCTTAGATCAAAAGATCTTAATCCTGACATGCTTAGGTTCGATCTCAAGAGTGTTATTTGTGTTCTTTGATTTGTTAGTTAAGCCTGCCTTTTGGTCTGGGTGATACGTACATTTTGGGAACATGATAGTAAAATTGAGTGGGAGCACTAAACATAGATATGGAATCTATAACTTCTATTTGGACATAGAAGTGAATGATAATTTCCTTCGAGCTTGGCTTAATAGAAATAAATGGAAGAGCTCTTATTTCAGTGATTATATTAGTTTACTGAAATATCATTTATAGGAAGCTAAATGTTTTAAAGATAAAATACATTGAGGGGTGAAATAATAAATTTGTCCTACTCGGTGTAAATCATCTATAGAGAATCTTTGATCATTGGGATGAGAACGATTATTAAATGTTTATAGCGTATCTATATCGTGGAACATATAGAGCGTTCTATATAACTGAGAGTGCAATTCCAAGTTCTATGGTGGATGCAATAAGTAATTAATAAATTAGGGAAATTTCTTGGTAAATTCTAGTTCTGCTTATTGGAAGCTCGGTTGTATAGGCCCATGGTCCCCATACTAGTTGAGACAATACTGCTTGTAAGACTCAGTTAATTGATTTTAATTAATCAATTATAATTCTAAAATTAGACTATGTCTAGTTTATGAATTTTCACTAAGCTTGGGCTTAATTGTGAAGAAAACAGATTCTAGGGTTTATTTGTTAATTAAGAGACTTTATTAAGTCTAATTAATAAATATGTTAAATGGAAATTTTATTTGATAATTGATTTTAATTATTAAATAAATAGTTTTGGCATTTCAGTGGTTGAATTGGAAAATATGACATTTTTGAGAAAATAAGAAAATAGTTAAAAAAATGGCAAAATTGCAAAGTGGGGGCCCACATCCATGGCCGGCCACTTATGCCCTATTTTACCATTTATTTATCATTTTTTTAATGCCAAATAACTCAAACCTAAACCTAGTTGGATTCCTATAAATAGATAGTGATGGCCTCAAATTGTAAGATGATGAACACACTTGCATTCAGTCAAAATTTTGAGCCATCTTCTCTATCTTATTCGAACCCTTCCTCTCTCTTTCTCTCTTCAATATTTCGAACCCTATAGTGATAGAGTAAGTGCCCACACACATCAAGTGGTACTCAATCATAGTGTGTAAGACTATGAAGAATCCAATTCAAGAGAAGGAGAATCGGGCTCAGATCTTGGTGATACTCTGCTACAGAAAGGATACAAGGGTTAGAGATCTGCGCGGAAGGAGTCATTTAATTCTGCTGCACCCAATGTAAGGTTTCTCAAACTTTATATGTGTTTAAATTACATTGTTTTAGAAATTCATATTTAGGATGTTGAACAACATACATGGTAGTAAATCTAGATCCTGGTAAAACATAATCCAACAGCGTGGAGGCATGGCGCTTTGAGGATTGGTCCATGGACGTATGGGAGTCCTTGGACGATGAGGGAGACTATTCGGACAGTATTGAATGGGGCATGATAGAAGCGTTGGCACGTCGGCTTAGTGTTGGCATCTTGCCACACATGCTACCTGGGTCGCGAGTGACAAGGTGAGCGTTGGTGTTGGGATTCACCTTATCATAGTGAGAACCTGTGGATAGTGCAAGTAGCTTGGCTAGAGAGCCTCGATGCATGGATGTACTCATGGATGCTTGCGAGCATGACTCGGTGGGAGTTGTTCGAGAGACAGAAGTGTGCACGAGGCACACGGTAGCGTGAAAAATGAGCCCATTGTTACTCGGATGCTTGGAAGGCTGACCTTGGCTTAGAGAAGTCAAGGTGCCACACGGGTGTTCTGCTGCCTGGAAAGGTGACCCTGTGACACCTAGCAATGTAAAAAGTAACATCCAGTCTCTCGCAGCAGTACTTAAGATGAGTTTCGCAGCCTGGCCAACACTGTCATCGAACTTACTTGGTTGCATTCTCTCTTCACTGAACCGCACATCACACTACCTCGTCCTCCTATTGTGTGGTGTGACAAACCGTACTACTCACAACAAATCCAGTTCTTCACGCTCGTACCAAACATATTGAACTGGACCTCTTTTTTGTGCGTGAGAAAATCCTTCACCAACTGATCCAAGTAAAACATGTCCCTGCATTTGATCAAATTGCTGATGGTCTAACTAAACCTATCTCTAGCCAACTGTTCTCAACTTTTCGAAGCAAACTTATCATTAAGGATCCCACCTATGCTAAGTTTGAGGGGGTGTGTTAGGATAGTTAGTTAGAGTAGTTAGTTAGGCTGGTTGTTAGTTGGTGGTTAATTCTGTTATTCATACAACTGTCAATTGTTGCACGTGATCAATTGTGCAATTCTTCAAACTTGTATATATATTCCTTTAAATGCCCAGATCAATAATAAGAGACTCATTTCTTTGTCTTTCTTTCTCTCTGCCTTTCTTTCTCCTTCGCTATGCTCTGTTTTGTTCTTTAACTAACAATGTCTAAGAGGTTGAATACCTCTCACAATATGTAACTAAAAAATGTGCATCTATTAGAAGTTGTACCATATGATTAGTTTTGATTTTGGTGGGAGATGTGATTTTATAATCTGTTTTTCTGTTTGGTTGATTTGTATAATGCTTATGTAATTTGTGACTGTTGTGGTATTGTAATTTTGGTATGCAAATTGTGCAAGAAAGTGTATTATAAATATATAGATTATATATAGTTTATGTAAATGTCACATGTTGCCCCTGATTTTGCCCAATATACGTGGACCAACCGGATAGGGACACGTGGATCAAAACATCTTAATGCTTGAATTATTTGCTAAGTCTTTATGATATAAGGCAGCATCCGAGAGATGCCTCCCGGAGAAGGCATGCTGAGCTCTATACGCTCCCGGATGCCCAAGTAATACTAAGGCATCTCCTGCGAGGTGTGAGACTCTCCCTGAGCAGTCAATTCGCATTTAATACTGCATGGGAGGAAGCGTGTTGTGACTTCTACACACAATAAAGTCTGACGGCACAACCCCCAATCTGCAGCTGCGAAGTAATGATCATTTAAGTCTATTGACGGCTACACTGTGAAGGGTCACATCAGTCGAAAGACAATAAGGACATTCCACATAAAATTCCTACTGCACCTAGGGACTTGACCATGCATTACTCATGGTATATTCATTGGGAATACCAATCTTTATGGATTTTACAGATACACATGTACAATAATCCTGGAGATTACCCCACCAAAAACACTATAAATACTCCCTAAAAGCTCATTAAATGGGGTCGAGAATTTTGGGTTGCATAAGAGCAAGAAGAGTCAATACTCACCAAGAACATTCTCTGTATTTATAAGAGTAAATACTCACCAAGAACATTCTCTGTATTAAATACATCCATAAATAACACAGACTCGTGGACTAAGGCTCATTAACGCCCCAACCACGTAAAAATCCTTCTCTAATTTTCTTACAGTTCTCGTATCTTATAATATTTTATTGGTTGCCGAAAACCTCGGTCAATATTTTGGTGCTTTCATTGAGAGCTGAAGAAAGCTTCTGCAAAAATACACTTCACGTTACAAAATGGTGGAGACTAGAAGTACTCGTCAACCTCGCCCTCTAGAGGATGCTCAAGATCCAAATGAGGAAGACGTAGCCTCAAGAGCAGCTGAGGGCTCTGAGGAAGAAGAAGGAATTCCTGACGATGACTACGAGGGAAACCTCGATGAGTATGCCTACGATGAAGGTAGCTACTCAGAGTTGGTGCTGCTGAGATCGAAGCCCAAAAAGCACAAAATCAAAAAATGCAAGAGGTGATGCTGGCCATGCAAAAAGCCATGGAGGCGGCTGGCATCCACGTGCAGCCCAAGGCAATGACTGCTGGGCCTGGCAAGGAACCAGAGGAATCCTCGCCTAGCACCCAACAGAAAAGGTCTAGAGAACGTAGCCCCATAAGATATCCCGTTGAAGGGAACCAAAAGAAAAACCCTACCTCTACCTCTGGGCGAAAGAAAAAGGCGCAAGATCCGCGAAAGATCCGCTCAGATTTCCCGAAAGGGAAAGGTCCGCAGAGGGGCAAGCTCCAAAAAGGGAGTCTTGGCCCTCAGGATCGAGAGGACCGAAAAAGCGTTTCCGTGCACCAGGAGCCCGGAGGTAGAGGAAGAAGAGGACAGAGATGTCCTCCCGTTGATTTGAGAAATCAAATCAATGGGAATCAAGGTGACCTCCGGGATCACCTTGACCAAAAGAAATACGGGCCCGCGGCCTCAACGGGAACGTTAAATGAAGGAATCATGGCGAAGCTCGCCATACTCCAAAAAGATATCGCCCGAGTCTCCCGGAGACAAAAAGGGGACGACTCAGACTCAGACTGTGAGGACCGGGAGCCATGTTCTAAGCACATCCTGGAAGCAGAGCTCCCCAAGAATTTTAAGATGCCCGAAATGGCAGCTTATACCGGGAACTCCGATCCAAGCAACCACTTGTCACGGTTTAGCCGTGTCATGACGGTCATGAGAGTTAGCAATGACGCGAAGTGTCTGTGCTTCCCGCTTACTCTAAGCGGGTCCGCGGAGGAATGGTTCAAGAAGCTAGAACCAGGATCCGTGGGCTGTTGGAACAAGTTGCAGACCAACTTCCGGAGACAATTTGTCGCCGCACGAAAGGTCAACCTGGAGGTCAGTGCCTTGACTAACATCAAGCAACTGCCCACCGAGACCTTGAAAAACTACATAAAGAGGTTCCAAGAGGAAGCCTCGAAGACCAAGAAAGTTGATGACAGACAACAACTTGCCCTTCTCCAGGCGGGCATCCGTACAGGGACTTTCTTCTGGAACGAACTACAACAAGAGGGAGCTACAAGCCTTCAGGACTTCCAGAAGAGAGTCCAAAAATATATCAACCTTGAAGAGGCCCAAATATGGCCTATGGAGGATACTATCCCATCGGGATAGTAGGGTACATGCCCGGAGCACCGCCCTCGGGTACTGTCCGACCGCGGCTCCACTAATGAGCGGCATACAGCTCTCTGCTACTCTCGGATATAGTCAGGGCCAGGCCTTGGCACCCGCATCATCCCATTTTGGAAACCCCTCAGAGATAAATGGACAAGCTCCCTTGCACTCCGCTCTAACCGCTAGCCTGCCAGGCCCTTCCCAGGGCTCAAGGAGTAAACGATCCTCTAAAGGCAGCACCCGGACGGAGGAGAAACGCCAAAAAAGGGGGTACACTCCCCAGTACACCCAGTACACGGAGCTGACGGACTCCCAAGAGCGTGTACTTTGCTATTGGGCAAAATACGCACTACCGGAGACCACCTCCCTTATACAAGGACAGTTCCCGGAGGGATCCAAACAAAAGATACGAGTACCACAACGACATTGGGCATAGCACCAACGAATGCAAGAATCTCAAGGGCGAGATTGAAAACCTCATCCGATTGGGCCACCTCTATGAGTGGATCAAGAATCGGCTGCCTCACCTCAATCCGGGCCAGGCGACAGGGGTTGTGCCACAGGGAACACCATGGAGTGTAGCAGGAGTATTGGCTCCAGTTGCTCCCGCCGGCGATGCCCAGCACGTCCCCGGTCTGCCGCCCAGACCCAATGGGAGAGTAGCCATGATCTCTGGAGGACCCCTTATTGGAGGAACCACCCGCAAAGAATTAAAACGGTACGCGGGGGCCGTAAAGCACAATGAGGTTTGGGAGGATACTCAACTCCCAGCTCAAAGGCCCCGGCTGATGGATCAGCCCATCACGTTCACGGAAGAAGACGCCAAGACGGTGCGCTTCCCTCATCATGATCCGTTGGTCATTGAGACCCCCATCGCCAATAAAGTGGTGGCCAGAGTTCTGATTGACATCGGAAGTTCCGTGAACCTACTTTTCAAGGAGGCCTTCAGTGCAATAGGCCTGACGGACCGAGACCTCTCACCCAGTGGTTCCCAACTCACAGGATTTAACGGAACAACGCTTATCCCAATGGGAAAAGTGAGGCTTCCCGTCACTTTGTGCCCGAACATCCCGCAAAGCACGTTTAAATACTGCACTTTTGTGGTGGTGGATTGCCCGACCGCTTATAACGCGATCCTCGGCCGACCGGCCCTGGTAGATTTTGGCGCCGTCACATCCATTCGGCACCTGTGCTTAAAGTTCCCTACCCAGGAAGCTGGAATAGGGACGGTGAGAGGAAATCAGGGGGAGGCAAGGCAATGTAACAATGTGGCAACCCACCTGCCCGTACTGATTGTCCGGGAAATCGTCGAGCTAGGAATTGCTGAAGAAGATGAGTTGGACCCCCGGGTGGGGTCCGAAAAAATTGTGTAACCGATGGAGGATGTCGAGGAAATATCAGTGTGCGACCTCGACTCCACCAAAGTACTCCGGCTGGGAAAAAGACTAGATCCGGAGGAAAAAGAAAGAATAATAAAAACACTGAAGGGCGCCATCGACATTTTTGCATGGCGCCAAGAGGACATGACCGGCATAAGTCCCCATGTCATCACCCACGTCCTCAACATCAACCCGGACATGCCACCAGTCCAACAAAAGCGACGCCCCCTCGACTCGGTAAAGGCTGAGGCCCTAGAGAAAGAGGTGGACAAGCTTCTGACGAACAGCATGATCCGCGACGTATACTATCCGGAATGGCTAGCCAATCCGGTCCTGGTGCCCAAGCCGAACGAAACTTGGCGAGTTTGTATAGATTTCACCGATCTAAACAAAGCTTGTCCGAAGGACTGCTTCCCGCTGCCCACGATAGACCAGATGGTAGATGCCACTTCCGGATTCAAATTACTATCCTTCATGGATGCCTATGCCGAGTATAACCAAATAAAGATGCACACGGCGGACCAAGAGTGCACTAGCTTCAGGACCGATAAGGGGTTATATTGCTACCTGGTCATGCCTTTCGGACTGAAGAATGCTGGAGTGACCTACCAAAGAATGGTCAACCGGATGTTCAAGGGCCTCCTGGGGCGAAACATGGAGGTATACGTGGATGATATGCTCGTCAAGTCTAAAGCATGCAATAGCCATGCGGACGACTTAGAAGAGTGTTTTGAGGTAGTCCGGAGATACGGCATGAAGCTCAACCCAAAGAAATGCACCTTTGGGGTCAAATCAGGAAAATTCCTGGGCTTCATCGTCAGCCAGAGGGGGATTGAGGCAAACCCAGAAAAAATCCAAGCTCTCCTGAGCATGCCATCTCCCAAGAAGCATAAAGACGTGCAGAGCCTAACCGGAAAGGTTGCTGCCCTAAGCCGTTTCATCTCCCGGACGACAGACAAGTGCATCCCCTTCTTCAACATATTGAAGAAGTGTCAAAAGTTCGAATGGTCGGACGAGTGCGAGGAGGCATTCAAAAAATTGAAAGAACATATGGCCAAGCCCCCCATCCTATCAAAACTCGTTCTCAAAGAGGACCTATTCCTATATTTGGCCGTCTCCGAGCACGCGGTCAGCGCTGCCCTAGTCCGGGAAGAAGAGAATGTTGGGTTTTATGCCCTAAATAAAACTCATTTCAATATAATCAGATTTACTTATTAATATAGATCAGAAATAACATTTAATGTTGCATGGTTCACATGATTTATTTCATGATTATATGTACATAATGTATAAATTCATCTGAAACCTTTTTCACATACTTGATCCTGTTTATTGTGCCGTCAACACATTGGAAAGTAAACATGACTATGTGAATAAAGTTTCCTAGATTTATCAGACATAGGGTTTTACTGATATGATAATCTACAACAAGAGTTTACTTGCATTTGGAGAAATGCTATGTTCTTTCCAGAGCATTGGTTAAAGTAATCCTCAAGTTGGATGCATGGAGTATGCATCGAAAGGGACCGATATTGAACTTTGACTTAGATTTATTAAACTTACAGTAATATCTATTCAAGTCAATATCACCTAGTTGATCCTAGATCAAATGTTCTTAATCCTGTTATGATTAGGCTCAATCTTGAAAGGCTATTCGTGTTCTTTGATTTGTTAGTTAAGCCTACTTTTAGGTCAGGGTGATACGTACATTTTGGGAACACGGTAGTGCAATTGAGTGGGAGCGCTAGCATAAACATGGAATCTATAGCTTCTATCTGGCGAATAGTAAGCAAAGGATGATCTCCTTCGAGCTTGACCAAACGAACATAAATGGTGGAGTACTCATTTCACATAAGCTGAAATATCATTTATACGGGGTCAAGTGTTATAAGGATAAAATACATTGTAGGGTGTAACAGTAATTTAATCCCTTTACAGTGTAGATCATTCATATAGAGGATCATTGATCAAATTAGGATTATAACAATGGATAACTAATGATGTGTCTATATGGTGGAACATATAGAGCATTCTTTATACTGAGAGTGCAATTCTAAGTTTTATGCGTGGATTCAACGAAGAATTAATAAGTTTGTGAATTTTAGTGCTAAATTCTTGATCTACTTATTGGAAGCTCGGTTATATAGACCCATGGTCCCCCCACTAGTTGAGATAATATTGCTTGTAAGACTCATGTAATTGGTTTTGATTAATCAATTATTCTCAAATTAGACTATGCCTATTTGTGAATTTTTCACTAAGTAAGGGCGAAATTGTAAAGAAAGAGTTTTATAGGGGCATATTTGTTAATTATGATACTTTGTATGGTTCAATTAATAAATATGATAAATGACAATATTATTTAATAATTATTTATAGTTATTAAATAGTTAGAATTGGCATTTAAATGGTTGAATTAGAAAAATTGACGTTTTTGAGAAAATCAGATGCAGAAAAGATAAAACTGCAAAATTGCAAAAAGTGAGGCCCAAATCCACTTGTATAGGGCCAGCCACTTTTGTAGGAAATTTAAACTGATTTTTTCATTATTTGAATGCCAAATAATTCAAACCTAACCCTAGTGGAATGCTATAAATAGATAGTGAGGCTTCAGGAAATATACACTAAAATTTCTACACTTTTGATTCAGAAAAAACTGAGCCTTCTCTCTCCCTATCTTTGGCTGACCCTTCTCTTTCTCCTTCCCTCTTCAATTTCGAAAATCTTAGTGTGAGAGTAGTGCCCACACACAGCAAGTGATACCTCAATCATAGAGAGGAAGATCGTGAAGAAAGACATTCAGCAAAAGGAGTTTCAGCATCAATGATTTAGAGAAAGAGATCCAGGTTCAGATATTGATAATGCTCTGCTATAGAAAGGAATCAAGGGCTAGATATCTGAACGGAAGGAGTCATTATATTCCGCTGCACCCAATGTAAGGTTTCCTAAACTTTATATGTGTTTATTTCATCGTTTTAGAAAGTTCATATTTAGGGTGTTAATAAACATACTTGTGAGTAGATCTAAGATCCTGGTAAAATAATTTCCAACAGAGAAAACTTAACATCCCGTGTACTATGTTAGCAAGCGCATGATAGGAGCGGAGACGCGGTACCCCATCATCGAGAAACTGGCTTTCTACCTCCTAATGGCCTCTAGAAAACTAAGGCCATATTCCAAGCACACCCGATCAAGGTACTGACCAATCACCCACTCCGGCAAGTCCTACAAAAACCAGAAGCATCCGGTAGGCTCCTCAAGTGAGCAATGGAGTTAAGTCAGTTCGACTTACACTACGTCCCCGAATCTCCATAAAAGGCCAAGCCTTGGAAGACTTCATTACCGAATGGAATGAAGCTGAGGCAACCACGAATACGCCAACACAATCAATCCCCACATGGAGAGTGTTTGTGGACACAGCGTCCAATGAAAATGGATCCAGAGCGGGGGTGGCAATGATATCCCCGACCGGACTTCGACTCCAGGCAGCTCTACGGTTCGACTTCTCAGCTTCCAACAACGAGGCCGAATACGAGGCCTTGATAGCAGGGCTGAGGCTAGCGAAGGCCATAGGGGCCAAAAGAGTGGAAGTCCACAGTGACTCCCAGCTGGTCGTAAATCAGATATCAGGAGAGTACCAAACACGTGGCGAGCGAATGGCCTCGTATGTAACAATAGTCCGAGAGCTGCTCCACGAGTTCACGGACTACAAAGTAGAAAGAATCCCCCGGGAAAAGAACGCTCATGCGGACTGTCTGGCTAAGTTAGCTTCAGATAGTGAAATCGAAGGGCTGGGGGTAGTACCAGTGGAACGCTTGGCAGAGCCAAGTATCAAAGTAAAAGAGGCCATAATAACGGTTGGGTAAGAACCCAGCTGGATGGTCCCCATCATAGAATACATAACAAAAGGTGAGTTTCCCCAAGAAAGGGCACTGTCTCGAAAGATTCAGTATCAGGCTCATCGTTATGTAATGATGGATCAAATTCTCTACTGAAGAGGACTCAGCATGCCTTATTTAAGCTGTGTATCGGACCCTGAAGCTAGACAAATCATGCTAGAGGTCCACGAAGGGTTCTGTGGAGATCATACAGGAGGACCCAGTCTCTCAAAGAAAATATTGAGACAGGGATACTTCTGGCCAACAATGAAAAAAGATTGTATAGACTACGTCCAAAAGTGTGATTCGTGCCAAAGGTTCGCGAACATACCGAGAGCTCCTCCCAATGAAATTACCCTGATGACTAGTCCCTGGCCCTTCGTGGTTTGGGGAATAGATCTTATTGGGTCCCTGCCAACAGGAAAGGGAGGAGTAAAGTATGCAATAGTAGCAGTAGACTACTTCACCAAATGGACGGAGGCTGAGCCCATGAAGACTATAACTGCTAAAAAAGCACTAGACTTTGTTATCAAAAACATAGTGTGTCGATATGGCCTGCCTCACAAAATAGTCTCTGACAATGGAAAGCAATTTGATTGCGAAGAATTTACTGACTTCTGCAACCAACACGGAGTAGTAAAAACCTTCTCCGCGGTGGCAAGGCCGCAAACAGTCAATAAGATCCTAAAGGTTACCCTAAAGAAAAAGTTGTTGGCCTGCAAAAACAACTGGCCCGAAGAGTTGCCAAGAGTGTTATGGGCCTACCGGACGACCCCCAGAACCACGACCAGCCACTCACCTTTTTCAATGGCGTACGGTTGTGAGGCAATGGTCCCGGTAGAATCGTTATTCCCGTCCCACAAGAGAACGAATTACGATCCAGCCACGAATCAAGCTTTACTTCAAGAAGCTCTGGATCAAGTTGAAGAGCTCTGGGACGAGTCTCAAATATGGATGGCAGCTTATCAAAAGAAGGTGACCAAATATTTTAACTCCAAAGTTAAAAATAGAAAATTTTCTATTGGGGATATGGTCTTAAGAAGAGTCTTCCCAGCCACCCAGGAGCCCGGAGTGGGGGTACTTGGGCCAAATTGGGAAGGACCATATGAAATCGAGGACGAAATCGTTTCAGGCACTTATAAGCTAAAAAGGATGGATGGAACCATTGTGCCAAGGGCCTGGAACGCCGATCACCTCAGAAAATATTACCAATAGTCCAAAAATGTAACTTAGGCTTTGTTTAAAGAGTTTGTACCGACTAAGTGTATACAGCCTCCGCATGTTAAATAAAAATGAGTGCCTTAAAAACAAAGTTTCTATGCCACTCAGGGGGGTACTAAGGTATACCACACGGACAGACAAAAAACAGGCTAAGTAAAATATCCTAACCAAAAGGGCAGGTAAAAAAAAAGAGTATCCACAAAAAAGAAGCATATATAAACATCCTGACCCACAGGGCAGGTTCAAAAGAGAGATGTGCATCGAATAAGATCATATATATATAAAAAAAAATCCTGGTCCTCAGGGCAGGTCAAAAAATATATACAAAGGGCCCGGGGACAGGCCTTAACTATTGTCTCCCCTTAAATAAAAACAGCTAGAAAAATAAAATTGTCTTAAATATAAGAGAATTGGCTATAAATAAAAAAAATAAGAAAAATCTGGGTCAAATTCACAACGGCCTAGTCAATTCGCGGAGGAAGGCGAGGACCAATGCGCGCCTCCAGCATGGCATCAAGTTTCTTCTTCTTCTCCCGGAATTTAGCAATCATCTCCGCGGGTTTGGGGTAGAAGTCGAGCTTGATGTTCTGGCCATTGGTAGACCAGGCCATATAGACGCCATCGTCGAAACACTTGACACACCGGCTGCAGGAGACGGGGGAAAGGAGCTCATCTTTCTTAGCCTTCTTCAAGGCTTGGTCTTTGAAGTCCTTGAGCTCCTTCAGCTCCACATCCAAGTTGGCCCTAGACTCCAAGTCTGCCCGGTGAACTTCCTCTAGGGACTTCACCTTGGCAGCCATTTCATCCAAGGCTTCCCTAGCCTCCCGAAGCTCACGTTTGGCCTTCGTAGTAGCCTCGCCCTCCGCCCTCAGCTCCTCCTGGTGCTTCGCCTCCAGCCTATCCCTCCGAAGGGCCTCATCCTGGATCATCGCCTCTGCTTGTGCCTCCCTCCGCCTGGCCTCTTCCTCGAACTTGGCCTTGGCAAGGGCCTCCCGGTGCTCAGCATCCTCCTGGTACGTCCGCCTTTCAGCAATCAAATCCTGAAGGATCTTCATGACTTCGTCCATGCCCCCAAATTCGGACAAGACAAAGCCATGGTTAATTAGGTTCTTGGAAAGGCGGTCGGCCTCGGCAGCGAGCTAAAAAAGGATACAAGTATGAGTAAAAGGCCTTAAGAGAAAATAATGAGGAAAAAAGTAAACTACGAAATACTTACCACAGTCAGGGAGTGGCTGAGATCCTGGACTGGAAAGATGGAGTTCAAGGATGCACAAGCAGCGAACCGCTTGGGTGCACACCGGGTGAGTTGAGACACGAACTCGCCGGTCATCTCCGCGGCAAAGGGAGCCAAGGTAGGACCGAGGAAACGATTGAACCAATCCGACAGGGGGTCCAAATTTAGATCCCACGGATTTTGATAGTTCTGATCGTTGAGGGAATTTTGCATTTCAATTTGCAAAACCCTCCTCAAAGCCTCCACGTCAGCATGCCCCCGGGAGTACTCGTCCATGGCGTAGTTGTGTTTGGCTATCCAGAGTTCCTGCCTCGCCTCATCTCCAGGAATTAGAGTCAGCACTATGTTGGGAGGCACTGTGTATTCCTCCGCCTCGGGAGAGATCTCGGAATCACGGCCAGGGGCCAGAGTATCAGCTCTCCGCTGCCGTTTGGGCACCTCCTCGGCAACCATCTTGCCCTTGCGCTTGCGAATCAGAGCAATTTCTTGCTCTTCTTCACCTTCTTCAACTTCCTCAGGAAGAGCCCATTGCTCTTCTTGACCTTCTTTAGCTTCCTCAGGAAGCGCCTCCTCCTCATCCACTAAGTCAATAGTGTCTGGAGGGGCACTGGAAGAAGCTTTCAAGGGAGTAGCCACCTGGGAGGAAGTTAAAGGAAGGGGAGCGTCAGGAGTGTGAGCTCCGGCAAGTTCGGCCAAAATGGCATCCATGGAATTACCAGCTACAACAAAAGAAAAGAGGCAAGTGTTAGAATATCCATGGAAACAGTAAACACTCGAATAAAGCAATCAAGCTAGTCCTACCCTGACTCTCTAATTCGGCCCTAGCAAAGTTCCGAATCTTAACGCTGGCTGCATCATCCCTGAGATAGTTGTCCGAAGGCCGAAACCAGCTGGAGAAAAGTAGGCCGAAGGGTCCAAGGGAACGGGCTCCGGAGGACCAGAACCCATCCGAGACCGACCTAGGAAATCTCCTAAGTTGGAAAAATAGTAATCCTTCATATGGTCTTCCCACCGAGTCAAGGGCATCCTAAAGCTATGGAGACGCTCATCGAACCCTACAGGCCTAAGGCTAGCATATTCGCTAACGGAAGGAACGTAATGTACTGTTAAAGGAGACTTACCGGAGCTGGAAGTACTGGCATCAGGAGCCCCGGTGTTCGGCACCTGAACCGAAGGCTTTGGCCTGGGAGCCCTCCTCTCAGCCGGTCTCCCAATGCGAAGGGACCTCCCAGCAATCGCCTGGCTTCTCCTCTCGACCGGGCTCCCAACCCGAAGGAGCCTCCCGAAAGCTGCCTAGGCCTGGGAATAAGCCTTCTCCTGGGCCTTCCGGTAGAGATACTCCTGGTACTTCTTCTCTGCGGTGGCGATGAGTTCATCCCGGAAGGTCTTCTCCACGGAAGGCACCCTCACATTCGGATAGATAACCTTAGAAAGGTTAGAGTCCTCCACTGATTGGTGCGGCAGGATCAGCTTGGCCTTCCAGCAGTTCTCCGTCGTGACTAAGCCCCCAACGTTAAGATCCGCCCGGTCGTAAGTCACAAAGACCTGGGCCCTCCATAGAAAGACCTCAGTAGGCGCGGTCCGCTCGTAGGGGGAAATCCTGACCCACTCTGTGAGAAGCTCCAGGTGCTCCACAGCTCGGAACCCGGAGGAGAAGAAGAAGCGGTGGCGATACTCCTTAACATGAGTTTGCCGATTATAAGAGACCACCCCATCATTTGAAGGGCGGGCCCAAAATCCGTAAAAACCGTCTTTAAGTTTGTCCCCCTTTTTGGGGACGGAAACAAGTTCATAAAAATACAAAATATCCGCCGGACTGGGAGAGCCCCATCCCCAGGCGGAGTAAAAAATAAACAAGCCTGAAAGCATGCGGTAAGCTTGGGGAATCAGTTGGTATGGCGCAAGTCTGACAAATACTAAAAAATTAATAAAATAGTCTTGAAGAGGAAGTATGGCCCCGGCCATCAGGTGCGTCTGGCTCCAAGCCCCGAAGCCGCCATAGTCATGGTTGGGCGTCTCCGCATCTCGGGGCGGCCGGTGATACGTCCCGGATATCGAGGGTTTAATTCCAGCCACCTCCACGATGTTCTCCAGCTGGTGGGGGCAGGTTAGGGTGGAATGAAGCTCAGTCGCCTCCCATCCTGTGGCCCGAGGTTTATACCCCTCCTGGGCAACGGGACCCAGCGTGACGTCTTCAAGGGTAGCCAGACGCTTACCACTCTTCTTGGACGATTTTGAGCCGGACGCTGACATATTTTGATTCTTAAAAAAGAGTTAAGATTCCAGCAATTAGGCCCCATACCAAACCCTAAATCAAAAAAGGGAATGGGGGTCCCCTAACCGCTGGAAAGAGGCCCCCTCCGGACATCTGTCAACCAGAAAACCTTAGAAGGATTTCCTAGACAAAAGTCGGGTGCAAAGAACTAACAAAAGGCGACATTGCGCGTAAAAGAAAAAGAAAGGGCAGAAAATTGAGAAAAACAAAGTCTTCTCTATGCCCTTGAAGGCCAGTACACGAAGAGTGTATGGTCCTTTGCAAAAAATAACGACAAGTACGTGACAAGAGTAACCCTAACACCAGAGAAGGTGAATCTAGACCTGTTACGTGAAAAACTCAAAAGAATACATTCCCAGAAACTTCAAATACCAAACCCAGAAAAATAAACAGATAAGTAAAGCATGCCATAAACACGAACAGTAAAGCAAGGGATGCAAGAAACTTACAGTGAAGTGTTGAAACTGGGGGTTCTGTCGTCGATCAAACAAAGGAAATGTAGGCTGACAGTGGTGAATGAAGGATAGCAGGGAAATTTGTAGAGTGTTCGAAGGTTTTTTCTTGGTCTGGGGATTTTGCTCTGAGAAACTCGAACAAAGTTGGCAAGAAATGGAAAGTAACCAAATGAAGGAAAGATGGTGGCTTTTATAGGCCAAAGTGCATGAGGAACAGGCGCTATCACCTACCAATCGAACGGCTGGGGAGGCGCACGATTCGAATTCCCAAGAATCAACAGTTGGATTGATTCGTAATTAAGGCGGTGGAAACGCTTGAGTATCCGTCTGACACCATTAATGCGCCGCATCAATCAATGGGCATGAAACGAATCGACATCTACAAAAAGCGAATCGCTGCATTAAAGGCGATCATTAAATGCACCTTCACGCGCTCAAAGCTCGTGCCAGGGAACCGAGGGGTCAACCGGAGGCACTAGAACAAGCCTTGTTTTCTTTTTCAAATAAACAAGGCTTGGGGGGTAAATGTTGCCCCTGATTTTGCCCAATATACGTGGACCAACCGGACAGGGACACGTGGATCAAACGTCTTAATGCTTGAATTATTTGCTAAGTCTTTGTGATATAAGGCAGCATCCGAGAGATGCCTCCCGGAGAAGGCATGCTGAGCTCCATACGCTCCCGGATGCCCAAGTAATACTAAGGCATCTCCGCGAGGTGTCAGACTCCCCCTGAGCAGTCAATTCGCATTTAATGCCGCATGGGAGGAAGCGTGTTGGGACTGCTACACGCAATAAAGTCTGACGGCACAACCCCCAATCTGCAGCTGCGAAGTAATGATCATTTAAGTCTATTGACGGCTACACTGTGAAGGGTCACATCAGTCGAAAGACAATAAGGACATTCCACATAAAAGCCCTACTGCACCTAGGGACTTGACCATGCATTACTCATGGTATATTCATTGGGAATACCCATCTTTATGGATTTTACAGATACACATGTACAATAATCCTGGGGATTACCCCACAAAAAATACTATAAATACCCCCTAAAAGCTCATTAAATGGGGTCGAGAATTTTGGGTTGCATAAGAGCAAGAAGAGTAAATACTCACCAAGAACATTCTCTGTATTTATAAGAGTAAATACTCACCAAGAATATTCTCTGTATTAAATACATCCATAAATAACACAGACTCATGGACTAAGGCTCATTAACGCCACAACCACGTAAAAATCCTTCTCTAATTTTCTTACAGTTCTCGTATCTTATAATATTTTATTGGTTGCCGAAAACCTCGGTCAACATCACCAAAATTAGCTTTTGTAGTAGTAACATAATTAATCCATGTACTAATTTGATTGACTTCTGCAAAATGTTATTTGGTGATTATATATATATATTGTTTGAACAAATTTAATTTCTTTATTTTTATAGTTAGTCTAGGAGATAAAAATAATCTTGAGCATAAAAAAGTAATTTTTGAAAGATTAAAATGAAAAAAAAAAGAATTAATATTTTGATATGGCAGAACACAAAGAGAAACGCAACATTCATTATAAAAAGCAGAGTAGGATGCTTACAGAGGAAAGAGCAGAGCTCTGAACAAAAGAGATGAGTAGCAGAGCTCCGTAAAGAAGTTAATTAATGCTTAAGGAGCTCTAAAAGCAAGAAAAGGAGCACGTTGAGCAGCATATGAGAATTATCAGACATGGACAAATCAGAATTAATGGAATGAAGGTAGTTAACATTCCTTTGCACCCTCATTAAAAAAATACACGGATTCTTGATCAAGCGAAACTAGCAGAAACTCTATCAAAATACACCCTCAAAATTACACTTGATCTCGAGAGACAAATGACCCAGACCGAATTGAGAGGAAAATTGTTTAAACAGATTGAGAAAGTAATTCGACTACATTGAACTCGCTGTAAACAATTCAAAGTCTTAATGATAATTTTTTGTTGAGCCAGTTTTCAGGATCAACAGCTAGCGCATCCACATACACCTCTTGAAGAAAAAGCAAAAAACTATGGATACGAACTAAGATGGGATCAGAAAAGGTGTCAAAGAAAACAACAACTTTGAATGAAGGAGATGCTTCTAATCCAGTCATGGATCCAACTACAGCATTGTCATTAGAAATGAGAGAGTTGAATTAGAGAATGATCGCAAGAGACAAGCACAACAAAGAGATACAACGTCTCGTAGAGGAAAAATTCCAACAAGAGCAACATGCAGCAGAAGAAAAACATCAACATGATCAAGACAAAAACAAGCAGCATCAAGAGGATGTTCATTACACTATGTAAAATTCATAGCTGAAGTAACCAACATGCAAGTTAAATTGAATAGAACTCAAATTCACCATGATCATGGGCAAAAAAGTGGGTCAGATCCTTAGTAGATAACTGATTAGATGCAACTTGTAATAATATCTCACAACTCAAAAAGAAATGAGAAATCAGCCAACCATAGCATTCAAATGATAGGAAGTTCTCAATGAAGTAAAAAAGACAGATAAAGCAAACAAATGTCAAAAAAATTTCCTAACTGAACTAATGTCATAACTACAGAGCAAGTATTTCAAAAATACTTTAATCAAGAAGTAATAGCTGACTAAAGAAGGATGGAGCGTGATCAAAGTCTACCTGTAATATTTCATAAGGCGTTGATAATTAATACATATGCACAACCTTTGTTCTCTGAAAGGCTTGGAGAAGTTTTGTCACTAATAAAAGAGTAGATGATGAAGGAAATTATGAGAAAAATTGAAGAAGGATCGCAATCGAAACAGAGAAAAAATAAGAAATGAGGCTTTCTACCAAATGGATTGTTGATGAACCCAAAAAGAAAGATTTGACTATGCCGAATTTTACAGTATTCAATGCCAAAGGAGATCCATTGGAACATGTGCTCCAATTTGAACAGAAGATGGCATTAGGGACAAGATATTTGACTATAAGGTGTAAAACATTCACTACAACCTTAATAAGATTAGCGCTATTATGGTTTAATAACTAAGAGAAGAATCCATTGATTCATTTAATGAGCTTGCACAACTCTTTGCTACACAACACAGAGGAATGCTAAAAGTAGAAAGAAGAGAAATGATTTGTATCAAACATAACAAAGGGAAGTAGAGCATCCTTGGTAGTTCTTACAAAGATTCCTAAATGTGTTGTCCATGCAGCTGGTTGCTTTGTTAGGAACCTGCTTAAAGGATCCTTGCTCAATAAACAACTTATTCTTTTGAAGCTAAAAACCACGACTGAGGTAATAAAAAAAGTTGAGGTTTTGAGGTAATGGAGCAACGTGAAAAAAACCTGAAGAAAAGAGAACTTGAGAGAAATAGAAGAGAAAAAGAAGGAAGAGTATCTTTGATCAGTACACTCTAGAAGGGAATCCTCCCCCAAGAACTGGTGAAAATCAATACAAAATCCAAACGCGGGGCCTGAGCAAGATCAAAGAGGTTGCATGGACAAAAGGCCATCTCAACATCTCTCCTACTCAAATCTATATGGAGAATAATCAAAAGCCTATATGGAAGGAACATTACAAAAAGGTAGCATAGCTTGAAAGGAGAGATCGATCAAAGCACTGTGCATTCCACAAAGATGTAGGTCATATCGCAAACGAATGTAGATCTCTAATAAGGACAATACAAGCAATAATTAAAGAAGGAGGTTTCTAGTAGTATGTATTGGGTTTTATGCCCTAAATAAAACTCCATTTCAATGTAATCTCTATTCTTTTGAATATCAATAAAGAAACAGAAGTATTTATCAC
Organism: Cannabis sativa; assembly: GCF_029168945.1. Lineage (NCBI taxonomy): Eukaryota > Viridiplantae > Streptophyta > Magnoliopsida > Rosales > Cannabaceae > Cannabis > Cannabis sativa. The sequence continues at coordinate 6,600,527 of NC_083605.1, forward strand.
TCATTTGTGTGTCATTTGGTTCATGTTATCATTTACTTGTCTAATTGATTAATAAATTCATCCAAACCCTTTTCACATTTATATTCTTGTTTATTGTGTCGTCAGTATAGTGAAAAGTAATCAAGATTATGTGATTGAATGTTTATTCCTAGATTTATCAGAATAGAGGGTTTAACTGATATGAGAATCTACAACATAGTTTACTTGCACCGTGGATAAGTGCTATGTTCTTTCCCGAGCATTGGTTAAAGTAAAGCTTGGATTGGATGCATGGAGTATGCATCGGAAGGGACCGATATTGAATTTTGTTCCAAATATATTAAACTTACCGTAGTATCTGTACAATTCAATATCACCTTGTTGATCCTAGATCAAATGATCTTAATCTTGATATGTTTAGGTTCAATCTCAAAAGTATTACACATGTTCCTTAATTTGTTAGCTAAGCCCACTTTCAGGTCAGGGTGATACGTACTTTTTGGGAACATGGTAGTGCAATTGAGTGGGAGCGCTAAACATAAAGATGGAGTCTATAGCTTCTATCTGGCAAAAAGAAAGTGAAATGATGATTTCCTTCGAGCTTAGCTAAACAGAGATAAATGGTTGAGTACTCATTTCACTTAGTTGAAATATCATTCATACGGAGCTAAGTGTTTTAAGGATAGAATACATTGAAAGATGTTACGGTATTTTGGATTCCTATTCAATGTAAATCATCTATAGAGGGTCATTGATCAAATTAGGATTATAACAATGGATAATTAATAGCGTATCTATATGGTGGAATATATAGAACATTCTATATGACTGAGAGTGCAATTCTAAGTTCCAAGAGTGGATGCAACAAGGAATTAATAAGCCAGTGAATTTACTTGGTAAATTCTTGATCAGCTTATTGGAAGCTCGGATATATAGGCCCATGGTCCCCATACTAGTTGAGACAATACTGCTTGTAAGACTCATTTAATTGATTATGATTAATCAATTATAATTCTAAAATTAGACTATGTCTAGTTTATGAATTTTCACTAAGCAAGGGCATAATTGTGAAGAAAAAGTTTCTAGGGTACATTTGTTAATTAAGAGACTTTGATTAGTCTAATTAATAAATATATTAAATGAGATTATTATTTAATGATTATTTATAGTTATTAAATAATTGGAATTGACATTTAAATGGTTAAATTGAAAAATTGGCATTTTTGAGAAAATGAGATGCAGAAATGATAAAACAGCAAAATTGCAAAAGTGGGGCCCATTATCCACATTCATGACCGGTCACTCTTATAGGGTTTTATCATTTATTTTTTCATTATTTTAATGGCAAATAATTTTAACCCTACCCTAGTGGTTTGCTATAAATAGATAGTGATGGCTTCAGAAAAATATACATCTTTCTTTAGAAAACTGAGTGCCTTCTCTCCCTAAACCTAGCCGCCACTTTAAGCCTTCTTCTTCACCATTAAAATTCGAAATCCTTGAGTGATAGAGTAGTGCCCACACACATCCAGTGGTACCTCAATCATAGTGTGGAAGATCGTGAAGAATCCAGATTCAACAAGAAGGACATTCGGGCTCAGATCTTGATAATACTCTGCGACAGAAAGGATACAAGGGTTAGAGATCTGATTGGAAGGAGACATTATATTCCACTGCAACCACTGTAAGGTTTCTCGTACTTTATATGTATTTATTTATAATCGTATTAGAAGTTCATATTTAGGTTGTTAAATAACATACCTGTGAGTAGATCTAAGATCCTGGTAAAATAATTCCAACAGTATGAGAAAAGGAATCAAAGTGGAAGGAACTAAGGAAATACACGTAGGAAAAAATACGAGGACACTTGAGACAACAAACCTGGGAAGTGTCAAGCTCATCCAAGGGAAAGCAACGAATTTTCAAGCATATCCCTAGGATTTTAAAGAGCGGAAAACCAACACTTTATTAGGAAAATATGACTCAACAAGAGAAGAGAACCATAGAAAGGGTGAAAAGCTTGGGAGCACAGCAACACGAAGTTAATTATATTCTTTGTGAAGAAAGTATTTCCCTATGGCTCTAATCGCTTTCACTGAGGAAGACATCAGAGTTGTAAAATTGCCACATGATGATGCTCTTGTCATTCATCTCCAAATCCAAGATTGGATTCAAGGAAGGATCTTTGTAGATGGCGGGAGTAGTGAAAACATCCTATTTTATGAGGCGTTAATTAAGATGGGATTAGATGATTGCAAAATTAGAGCTTCAACTTTGTTACTGCTTTTTGTTGACAACAACCAAGTATTTCCAATGGGAGCTATTGAGCTCGATGTCATAGCTACTAGAAGAACTTTGAAATTTGACTTCATTGTAATTAAGGTCGTATCTAGTTATAATGCAATAATGGGGAGATGATGGTTATATCGAACGCAGGGAGTGGCATCCACACTCAATCAGATCTTAAGATGTCCATCCCTCAATAGAACTCAAGTGATTGACAATAAAGGATGTCAAAAACATGCTAAGACTGCACGTTAAGGAGGAAAGTTAACACAGTGATAGAAGGGATTTCTGCAGAAAATGAGAAGTAGCAATCAGAAGGGTCTTTACCAGCATACCTCAAACACCTGGAAGGAGAAGAAGAGAAGAGTGTGAGAGATATAACAACAAATGAAATCAAAGAAGACATACTCGATCCTTCACAACCAAAGAAGACAGTTTTGGTAAGAGCACAAGTGAATGAATAAGAAAGAGAAGAGCTAATAAGCTTTGTCAGGCGAAGAAGGAAGACATTTTCCTATGAACTAGAAGACATGCCAAGAATTAGTCCAAAAGTGATGATGCACATTAATTGAATATAGAAACTAAGGGGTTTCCAACTGTTAAACAGAAAACTTGAAGGTTTGCCCCAAAAATTAATCAAGTAATAAACGATGAAGTAGAAAGGCTACTGAAGACTGATCTCGTTGAAAAATATTTTTACCTATTGGATATCAAATCTGGTAGTAGTGCCAAAGAAAAATGTAAAGAAGCGGGTATGCATAGATTTATGAATATGAATAGGACTTGCCCAAAAGATAGCTTCCAACTACCAAAGATTGATCAAATGATCGATGCTACTGCAGGGCATGAGCGAACGAGCTTCCTGATTCTTATTCATGTTACAATCAAATCTTGATATCTAAAAAGGATAGAATTTATATATCTTTCGTCATAGAAAGAAGGTTGTATTACTAAAAATTCATGCCCTTTGGATGAAGAATGCAGGGACAATATCTCAAAGTTTGATGAACAAAGTATTTGTTAAGAAGCTTGGTAGAATCGTGGAGGTCTATATAGACGATATGGTGGTGAAATCTTGACGAAAAAAGGATCACATCCTACTCCTTGAGGAATGCTTTGATGGGCTAGATTTCTACAGGATGAAGTTGAATCTTTTATAGTAACCTCAGGGCAGTTTTGGGATACATTGTAAGCCAAAAAAGGATTGAAGCTAATCCAACTTAGTTGAGGTGTTTCTCCGAGATGAACAGACCTGCAAATGTATGATAAGTACAAAAAGTGACAGGGAAAATAATTGCTCTTGGAAGGTTTATTTTAAAGAAAATGGACAAGTGCAAATCTTTTCTTGATTGCATCAAATATAGCTCAAAAACAAATGATAGCAAAACAGATGGAGGCTTTTAAGCATCTCAAGAATTATTTGAGCTTTCTGCTAGTTCTGTCGGCACTTGTACTTATAATAAAGTGCTCTTCATGTATCTAGTAGTTTGTGAAGTAACTGTCAGTGTTGTGCTCTTCAAAGAAAAGCAGCAAAATAAAAACTAGTGTTCTATGTTAGCAAAATGTTGTTGGATGTAAAGCACTGTTATAACACTATGGAATAGCTAGCACTTGTTTCAATCACTTCGAAAAAGAAGCTCAAGCAATATTTCAAAACTCATCCAATTACAGTTGCGACGGATTATCCCTTAAAGTAAGTTCTAAATAAACTAAACCTCTCTAGAAGGATGGCTAAGTGAGCGTTAGAGCTAGGGACCTACGAAATAATATATATTTTTAAAAATGCTAAAGAAGGATAGGTGTTGGCGAATTTCACAGTAGAGATCAGATCTTTTTCTACCCTAAAAATAGCCATCCTAGAGCTCCTAGAATGTAATATACATTATTTTATTTTTTATGGGTATAGATACGTGTTTATTATTTTTAAATTGGCAAATTATGTAAAACCTCATACACTTTTTGAGGAATTGCATACCACAACATATCTTAGCCGTTGGATTTCAAAAAATGAACTTTTGCCAAGATCTAAGGGATATGTGATGTTAACTAAAAGGTAAGGGTAATTTAACAATAAAAATTGGTGTCCTATTTTCTTTTGTGCCATTGTGCTTTATTTGTATTTGTAAACTCATGTTCTTCTTCACTTCAATAAATACCTTTTGACAATTGGACATATTTTTTACTCTACTTATATAAAAATTTAATCTAATAATATTAAAATAATTTTAGAAAATTTATTAATATCAACAATTTGTCTTTAGAAAATTAAATTTATTATTTTGAACATTATTAATATAGTTTTACATAGTTCCAAATCAATTAAAAAAATTATAGCAAAAGTTCCTAAAAAATTTATTTTGATACAGATAAATTCCCAACTTTAAAAAATAGCGGTAATAGTCCTCAAGCTCGAGAACCTTATAAGTCCGTTAATTCTCATTTTAATAGATCTGTTAGTTGCTCCAAAATATCACGTGTTGATATTAAATTGCGGCATAAGCCCCCAAAAATTTCACTTTGATACAGATAAGTCCCTAATCTCAAAAAATTATAGTAAAAGTCACCAAGCTCAAGCTTTTCGTTAGTCTATAGGTACACAATTTAACAGCTTTGTTTGTAGTTCTTAAAATTGTCACGTGTCAAAATTTTATTGCTCCACATCATAAAAAAATTATTTAAACAATAAAAAAAGATTAAAAACTTTAATAATCTATTTTTTCATTTTCTTTTATTTAAGATTAAAAGACTTTATATATAAAAAAAAATAATTTTTTTACAAACTTCTACGATTTGCCACCTACCCTACTCGTTCTCGGTGGTGGAGGCTTACTATCGATCGTGTCGACCTGTAACATTCCTTCATCTCCACCTTCTTCCTCGTCCATCCCACTATCTCAAAAAATCAATTAAGCAAAAGAAAAAAGAAGAGATGTGATCAAGATTGGATCGGACCGGGATCAGATCTTTGAGAGAGATGAAGTTTTTGTTTTTGTTTTCTTTATGCTTCTAGGAAACTAAGAGATAGATGGAGTATGCGACAGAGAAAAAGAGATATGAGTGGTGGTGGGTGATGGGTTTTGGTGGCCGATTCTTTGACCTCGACTTTTCTGATTCAATGTTTACATAGACAATTATTTTTAGAGTGGCCCCTCTTGCTAATGGAAATTGGAGAGTTTTAGTAAAGCAGATTAGGGCTGGGTTGGGAGTGAACTAGAAGAAGAAGAAAGAAAGAAAAAAATAGAAAAGATAAAAAAAAAATATAAAGTTATTTAATTAGTTTTGAAAATTATTTATTTATTTATTTATTTAATTTAAATTGAAATTATGATTTGGACTAATAAAATATCAACATGTGTCATTTTTTGGAGCAACAAACAGAGCAATTAAATTGGGTACCTACGGACTAACGAGAATCTTGAGCTTGAGGCTAGTACTACAATTTTTAAAGATTAGAAACTTATATGCATTAAAGTAACCTTTTTGAAGACTTATACTGCATTTAATATCAACACGTGATATTTTTGGAGCAATTAATAAATCTCTTAAAATGAAGACTAACAAACTTAAAAGAATCTCGAGCTTAGGGACTATTACCGCTATTTTTCAAGGTCAAGGACTTATTTGCATCAAAGTTAACTTTTTTAGACTTTTACTGCAATTTTAAATTTTTAATACACAAAGAATTTATTTATCTCTACATAAAAGGAGTGCAAAATTACATTAAATAATTCAAAAAAATATGCTATATACATATCATAAACTTATAATTTTGTGCCATAAAAATATGAATTTGTACCATAAATATGTCTGTTTTGATTGATGCTTATTTATACAATTAGAATGCCAAAAAATGTATATAATTAATATTTATTTAATTAATTTAATTTTTTTACAGTAAAGTTTAACATTATGTAAGTCTTATCTTTTGACATGGTTTAAGTTGTTCCTGCTTCTATGGGGCATAAAGGTCTTTATCACCTCTATGACATAGCGTCTTATAATTAGTTTGCGGTTTTCTATAATATTTATTAGATTAAAATAAGTGAGACTCAATATTAAATTGCACAAAATAGAGATATTAAACCTCATAATGGTGCTAGACACCATGAGTGCCCTTTAACATTTCTCCTTAGAAATGCTGCATTGATGCAACCCATACTGTTTTAACAACTAGGAAAATTTTAAATTTTAAATTTTCTTCATGGTCGTGTACGTTGTAGTTATTTAAGATATCCTGTAAATTTTGAGAAATTTAGAATAATTTACGATATAGAAAATAATGTTCAAATAGTCCATTTCACACGTAAAAAAATAAAATAGACATGCATGCAATAAATTGTTTGAACCTTATGTTCAACCTATTAATTTTTTAAATTTTTTTTCAAAATTTTATAAAATACCTTAAATAAGTAAATGTACATGATTATATATAAAAAAAAATTAGTCTAAAAGTACTCTTAAATATCAAAATAAATAAGAGTGCATAGTAAAATTTTGCAAAAATTTATAACAGATTTTAAATAACTAATTTTTAAACTATATATAAATAAATTTAAATAATAATTATTTGAGGTACTAAGAATTGATAATTAGATAAAAAAAAACATGTTTATAAATGTACATAAAATTTAATCTATGTAGCAATAATAATCGTACCAAATAACAGGAAAATCAATAATCATATTTGTAAAATAAATAAACAAACTAATAAAATACAAATTTATTATACAACATAAAGAGATAATATTACAAGTTAGAATAGATACCCTCTATTTCTTTCAAGATACATCTCTAGTAGTTGAAAATACATCTACCCAAAAAAAACCAATTGACACATTTATCCCCAAAAAGTGACTTAATTTCAAATAAACAAAAATTAAAAATTAAATATTATTTGTATGACAATAAATATTGTACATTCCCATTATAAAAGTGCATATACTAACCTATATCTACATTGTTGTTTTCCTTGTCTTATGTGAGGGATGTAAAACCTCAAACTCAAGTGAGGTTTTACATAAGGCCCCTTTTAAATTTATAAAAATCCAGGAAATAAAAAAAATAAAAAAATAAAAAAAAAAAAGACAATTTTGAGTCAAATTTGGTTTTTTGAAAACAAATAAGAATTCTGAAAGCAATAATAAAAAAGAATATGAATAAATTATTAATTTAAATAAATTAACCCATACGTATAGGTTATTATGAGTTAGTGGGGTTTTGAAGTATATTATTAGATTAGTTAATAAAATTTTTGGTTAAAACAATAGTAAAATCAGTATCTAATCTAAAATTAAAATATTTAATTACAAATTATATTTTCTTAGAGTAAATGCAAATGTACTTAAGTACCTCAATATTACAATATATTATAAATGATTTTAATAATATTTATTTACTAATTATTTATTAATTATATTGTTATATAACTTTGATAGATTTTTAGCTAGGTTTTAGATCTAAACCTTATGATATTGGCATTAGACTTCTGCTCAGCTTCCTCTCCTTAGTTGATTGTAGTATTCTCATAGTTTCATTTCCATATAATATTCTAATTCACTTAGCTTATTTGACCCTGGTTAACGAAATTAGCATAATGTAATCACGACACGTGGTGTTTCTTTAATTAGGGCATTATAACACAAGACCACCTTCTGCACCTGCGGTTTGTAGCCTAAAAGCGATAGCTTGTCTCTTTGAGACTACTGTGTAACTCAAGTCATTAGAGCTTATAGATACTCCATTCTTAAGTGTGAGTGGGGGTTAGAAAAGTAATCTTGTAACTCATATATTGCACGCAATAGAAAGAAACTCTGACTTACTCAAGAAATCTCTTAGCCATTAAAACTTACATTTCACTTCATCCTCATCTTGTTTCTGAGTTTTATGTTTAGATTTTAGTTTTCCAGCCACATGGTTAGTTGATGAGTTCTTATCGTCAACATTAAATATTAGAAATATTAAGTTTAAATTTTTTTAAAACTATAATATTATATTTTAAATTATCTTATTTGATATTTAAATAAAATCATAAAATTCACAACCTAGATATTTTAAATTAGATTAGAAAAATGATAAAAGATATAGATCTTTTTCCTAAAATAATATATTTTATATTTTATCTTAATAGGCATTTAGAAAAATAAAATATTATTAAAATAAAATTTTAATTTGTAAATTAGCTAAATTTGAATGGATACTTTGGTTATTGTCAACCTTTTTTTTTATTTTTTTTTGTGGAAATTAGAAATTTGTATTGCATCAAAATTTTTACAACTTGTTCAGCACTTTAATAGAAGTCTGAAATTGTTTCTATATAATATTTACAAAGAAATAATTACATAAGGCACCATTTTTTGTAAAATATTTATATTTTTACGTTCAAAGAATATTTTTTTACATTTTTATGGTTTTTCAAAAAAATAACATAAAAACAACATAAAATCAACAAGAAAACAACATAAAAGTAACATGAAAATAACATCAAAATAACAACAAAAAAAAACAAAAAATAACATACATATAACAAAAAATTAACAACAAATGAACAAAATTTCAACATAAAAAGACCGTATTTTATGTAAATAAAATAAAAAAAAATCGTAAAAATATTTAAAATTCCGTGAAACCGTATTTTTGTTGTTTTTGTGCATTTGTGAAATTAACCCATTTACAAATGTGCAAACCAATCTTTATCTAAATCCTTTATCTTTCTCGGTTGTATCGCTTCAATCCTCATTTTTACTTCCTTTTGGATTCGCATTGTTACTACTGATATTCTGCTGATTTTTTTGTACCACAGAACTTTAATCTTGCTTCTCTACAAATGGTAAATCACAGCATCTACACCAGTAGCAATTACCTGCTGTTGAAACTTTGATTATTTTGATCTCTTTAACACCCTCAGTAGCTGGGGTAAAGTGGTTGTTACAATCTTCCAGCCGAGCCAATTTGTTATTGCTTCAAGGCATCTCTTGCTGAAATAACAGCCAAAAAAAAAAAAGATGACAATGATTCTCATTCTCCTACTCACATATCATACATTTGTCATCCATTACAATATTAAAGCGGATCAATCTATCCTTAGTTTGTAACCGATTAAGGATATATAACCAAGCAAAAAAAATGATGTTTAGGGATGATGAATCTTCCCCAAACTTCTCCATGCCAACTTTGCTTTTCAAATATAGGAGCTAAGTATTGATAACCTTCCTGGATGGAATAATCTTTCATGCCAAATTGTTGCAGCCCGATTCTTCTTCTAAATTCTTCTTTAACTTGCACAATTTGCCTCCAATACCAACTGTTTTGATTGGAACTTCTATAGCCCCAACATTTGCTTCCTTTTATATAGACACTATGTACCCATTCAACCCACAGATTATCTTGTTTTGATGCTACTGCCCAAACATATTTGCCTAGGGCAGTCTTGTTCCATAACGTCACATTTCGAAATCCTAATCCCCCTTCTTTTCGAGCCTTACAGAGATCTTCCTAAGCTATATAACCCGGTCCATGATACTCAGCTATACCCTTCCATAAAAAAGCTCTGCAAACAGCAACAATTTCTTTCAATACTCCTTTCGGAGCAGCATAATGTTGGGTTTTTGTGCCCTAAATAAAACTCATTTCAATATAATCAGATTTACTTATTAATAAAGATCAGAAATAACATTTTATGTTGCATGGTTCACATGATTTATTTCATGATTATATGTATATAATGTATGAATTCTTTTTAAGTCCAGAACATATGAGTTTGTTAAAGATTATAGTGTTGTCAGCACAGTGGAATATAATCTTAATTATATGTTCAAAAGTTTATTCCCTTATTTGTCAGAACACTGGATTTAGACTGACATGGTATAATCAGCGATAGGTATTCTTACACCTTGGAAAAGTGTTATGTCCTTTCCAGGACATTGGCAAAGTTTACCAGTATCGGATGTATGGAGTATACATCGGAAGGGACCGATATTGAACCTTGATTAGATATATTAAAACTTACCGTAATATCTATTCAATTAAATATCACTTGTTGATCCTAGATCAAATGATCTTAATCCTGATATGGTTAGATTCAATCTCAAGAGTGTTATCCGTGTTCTTTGATTTGTTAGTTAAGCCTACTTTTGGGGGTCAGGGTGATACATACATTTTGGGAACACGGTAGTGCAATTGAGTGGGAGCGCTAACATAAATATGGAATCTATAGCTTCTATCTGGCGAATAGAAAGTAAAGGATGATTTTCTTCGAGCTTAACCAAACGAAAATAAATGGTGGAGATCTCATTTCACTTAGCTGAAATATCATTTATACAGGGTTAAGTGTTTTAAGGATAAAATACATTGTAGGGTGTTACGGTAATTTAATCCCTTTACAGTGTAAATCATCTATATAGAGGATCATTGATCACATTAGGGTTATAACAATGGATAACTAATGACGTGTCTATATCATGGAACATATAGAGCGTTCTATATGACTGAGAGTGCAATTCCAAGTTCTAAGTGTGGATTCAATGAGGAATTAATAAGTTAGGGAATTTACTTGGTAAATTCGGTTCGACTTATTGGAAGCTCGGTTATATAGACCCATGGTCCCCATACTAGTTGAGACCATACTGCTTGTAAGACTCAGTTAATTGATTTTAATTAATCAATTATAATTCTAAAAGTTAGACTATGTCTACTTTATGAATTTTCACTAAGCAAGGGCGAAATTGTAAAGAAAAGAGATTTTAGGTTTATTTATTGATTAAGAGACTTTACATGTCTAAATTAATAAATATATTAAATGGTAATATTATTTAATAACTATTTTTAAGTTATTAAATAATTAGAGTTGGCATTTAAAAGGTTAAATTAGAAAATTGGCATTTTTGAGAAAATAGAAATGGAAAATAACAAAATGGGAAAGTTGCAAAGTGAGGCCCAATACTCTTTGTATGGCCGGCCACATGCATGAGAATTGCCATTTGTAGTTTCCATTATTTTAATGCCATACAATTCTAACCTAAACCTAGAAGGTTTTCTATAAATAGAAAGTGTTGGCTTCAGGAAACAAAGACACAGATCTTTGATCATTGAGTTTCTTTCAGAAAAGCCACACTCCTCTCTCTCTCTTTTCTTCTCTCTAAATTTCGAAATCTTTGAGTGAATGAGTAGTGCCCACACACATCAAGTGGTATCTCAATCATAGTATGTAAGACTATGGAAAATCTGCATCAAAGAAGGAGAAAAGAAGATCCAGATTCAGATCTTGATTATGCTCTGCTACAGAAAGGAATCAAGGGCTAGAGATCTGAATGGAATGAGTCATATTATTCCGCTGCACCCACTGTAAGTTTTTCTTAACTTTATATGTGTTTATTTTCATTATTTTAGAATTCATATTAGGATGTTAATCAAACATACTTGTTAGTAAATCTAGATCCTGATAAAATAATTTCCAACACATAATTTGCCCCCAATAGTTGTGAATAGCTATCAAGACTAAATTGACAATAGTTACACTCCCAACAAAAGAAATTTGTCTTGAACTCCAAGTTCTAATTCGAAGAACCACCTTGTCCAGTAAACTAGAACATTCTACTCGTGAAAGTTTTCTTGAACATATTGGAATACCAATATATTGAAAGGGCATTTGACTTCTAATAAAATTAGATGAATCTAATATCATCTGAATCTCATTTTGAGACATACCTGAACAATATACAGCAGACTTTGAGACATTTGAATGTAGACCAAAAGTTTACAAAAAATAGCTTGAGCCCTTGTAATAGTAAGTAAATGGACTTAAAATCTCCATGACAAAAAAGTAACACGTCATCAGCAAAACACAAGTGATTAAGCTTGAGATTCCTGCATCTATTGTGATACTTAAATCTTTTTTCATGCCCACTTTATTCATTATTCTTGAAAGATACTTCATTCCAAGAATAAAGATAAGGGGTGACATAGGATCCCCCAACCGCGGTCTTCTTTGAGATCCAAAAAAACCATGAAGTTCACCATTTATCATCAAACTGTATCAAGGGGACTTGATACAATTCATGACTAAATGGATAAACTCTGAGGGAAATTCAAAAGCTTGCAGAACTTCTTTAATAAAATAACATTCCACTGTGTCATAAGCCTTCTTTATGTCCAATTAAATCATACAGTTGGATCTAGAATTCATCCTTCCATAATGTCTCACAAGATCTTAGCATACCATGATGTTGTAGGCAATGTATCGACCTTGCACAAAGCTACTTTGATTTTGATATATTAGATCTGGAAATATAGTCCTTAATTTTGAACAAATAAACTTTGTTGTAACTTTGTGAATAATATTACAACATGTTATTGGTCGATATTCACTTGCGTTTGTTGGACATTGAGTCTTAGGTACTAGTGTAAGAACTGTAGTGTTCAATTCTTTCAAAAGTTTCCATGTCTGCAAAAAATCCATCACCGCAACACTAACTTCATTTCCTACCAAATCCCAATTGTCTTGGCAAAAAGAGCTACTAAGACCATCGGGACCTGGTGCTTTTGCTTCTGGAATAGCAAATACTACTTGTTTTATTTCTTCTTGAGTGAAGCTTGTTCGGAGAATCTGTTTATGTTGATCTATGACAATCGGCACCTGCTTTATTATACTAGATGAGACTCCCCTCCGATTCTCCATTTCAGTTCCCAATAACTCATGATAATAATGGAGAAATACATTACTTACCTTTTCTGGTTGATCTGTCCATTTTCCTTTCATATCTGTGATTGAGTAGATTCTATTTGCAGCCCTTCGTGCTCAGATAGATGCATGAAAAACAGCAGTATTTTTATCCCTTTTTAAGCCAACTCACCTTGGCTTTCTGATGAAGAAAGGAAAGCATTGCCGTGTGTATAGTTTGATAGTTTGTTCTAGCTTGCCTCTCTTTTTCAATCCGCTCTCCACACAATGGAAATCACTGCCGTTCTTTCTGACAATCAGTTAAAATTTGATTAGCATGCTCATCCCTTTGTTGAATGTCAGAAATCGTTCTTTATTGATCTCTTTAAGCACAAGCTTTAATCTTTTCAGCTTATGCACCAGCCGATACATCACAGCTCCTTCAATGGGAGCATCCCAGCTACACTTGATCTTCTCATGAAATCCCAGTGCCTTATTCCACATACTAAAATACTTGAATGGAATTTTCCCACTCTTATCTCAGGATGGACAATTAAAATTCATGGGCTGTGATCAAAACTACAAACTGGTAGGAAAATCACCTCAGCCGAACTTAATTTTTGGAACCATAACTGGTTACCCATAATTCTGTCTATCTTTGAGTAAATTCTCCCCTTTTTCTCTTGTTTATTATTCCAGGTAAAAAAATTACCTGAATATTTAATATCCTCCATTTTACAGACCTCCACACAACTTTGGACTGTTAATTTTGTGAAGCTTCACCCTCTCCCCAACTCTTTCATCCACACTTAATACCTCATTAAAGTCTCCCATCATCACCAAGGAACATGAAACCCTTGAGCTAGATCTATAAGCTCTTGCCAAATCTTTTTCCTAAACTCTTCATCATTCTTACATAAGCTCACAGGCTTGAGATACATTCAGGACTAGTCGAGTCTAGGATGTCTGCATCCTCTTAAAGTCGCTTATACGGACATCTTGTAATGAGCTGATAGAACCAAGATATGCGAATCTGTATCGGTTTATCAAGGTTGTTGGGTCAACGGGACCAGCTCGCAGAATAGAGAATCAATCTCTATGATTTCGCAGGAGGATTTCGGGGATACTTGCATATACCCTGGTACATGGAAGCTTAAAACCATTCCTTGGTCCTGCATTACGCGAGCCATATAAGTGCGATTAGACTCTGTCATGTTTGCATCATCTCGCTGGATCTGGTTAAGGCGAGGTTCTTATTCGAGGGGTCTCTCATCGACATCTCAGCTCTCCTCGAGGAAAGTGAATACACATGTCTTTTTAATAGGAGTCCGATCTTGAGTTTCTAGGTGAGGAAATCTCACTATAACACATTCCATACACAAAGGAAACTTGAAAAATCTCCTTTCTCACCTTTACCTCCAAATGAATTAATTGACTTGAACAAATTTTTATATCCACATGAAACATTAGCGGATTCCAACTAACCACTATTCTACCACCGGGATGCCAAGCATTATTAGTCATAAAACACCACCGCTAAAACATATTTAAGTATTAAGCTCCCAACTTAGGAGCTTTAACTCTCGTCTCGAGCAAGCCAACTAAACCTACTTTCATTTTAGAGATTAAATGCTTAACCTATAATTTCTTATTCAGTTTGTTTATTCTTCTGACATTCCAGCTCAAAATTCTATCCATTTGAAATAGGAAGATCTCCCCCTCCTTGAGTAATGACATTATCACCTTCTAGCCGAGATTCTTTTTCAGTTTCTAGCAAATTTTTTGAACATTACCCTTCATTTTCCAGCACCTAAAAATTATTAGAAATCACCAACAGTTGATTTTCCTCTATAGGCTTTTTCTATTTTTTCTTGGCTTGTTGAAACCCCTCTTCATCAACCTTAACCTCACATTTGTCCTTTTCCCCCTCTGTTCTGTGCTTCTTTTTCACCCATATCTGCTTTGTCTTTGTGACTTGTGGCTTTTCCTTCTTTCTACATACTTCTGCTAGAAGGCCTAAATGTTTCCACTCTTTGCATAGCACATGAATCCATTCAAATGTCACCATCACCTCAATTTCTTGATCTAATTCATTATGAAAGGAAATAATCTCAGGAAAATCCTAAAACATTTGGACTTCCACCAAAATCCTTGGAAACTTTAGCCTATCTCTATTTTTAGTAACTGAATCCACCATGATTGGCTTCCCCAATTGTCCCACCATCTTGAATAAAGATCGCTCCCCCCAATATTTCAATTCAAGTCCATGAAACTAAATCCATGTAGGTACCGAGAAGACATCCTCTTTGCTGAAATCAGTTATGGGATCCCATCTTTTCATAGCAATATGCTTCCTATCAAAAAATAGAAAACCATCTTGCATTATTTCATCCCTTGTGTTGCTGGCCTGAAATCTAACAATAAAAATTCCTGGTTTTAGCAATCATACTTTATCCACTCCTTTTCCTTTCCGAACTCTCCTAGCAAACCCATTAAAGGCACCCACAGGTGGGTTAGCACCCAATACATAGCAGAATGCCAATACTCAATCTCTTCCTGGATATCATCTGACTCAATCTTAACTCTACCTGTTGTTCTTCCTGTCTTAAATTCTCCAAATTCTCCACTTAAATTTCTAATAACAGAACACTCAGGCAGTTTATGTAAGATTGGTGGAAAAATCATGTTACCTGCTTGTAGCTGTTGTTCACACTGATTATCTGCTTCCAAAAAACTTCTGAAGTCTGATCGCACCTCCTGAGCTAATTGCCTGTATGTGGATCTACGAGACACCACATCAGCCACATTTTCAATTGTTTTAACAGTGTTCTCCCCTTCCACTTTCTCATCTTCGTCCAAGTCCGAAACTGACAGAGCTTCAACACCCAAAACCTCTGCCATCAATTTAGTTTTAAGCACCAAATCCGATGATGTAGGACCCCATTTCTTAATCGCAACATTCCTTTTCCCTTGCCTCTAAAAACCACTCACCTTCCCCGGAGAAGAAGCCTTACGTGGTCGGCCCAACCCACCATGGCACCAGAAGAATTCTAAAGTCAGAACCCTAGCAGAGCTTTTTTTCTTGCTCAAAGATTTTTTATGTACAAGTATATTTTTTAAATTTTATATTTGAACTAGTTAACAACCCGCGTTTCGTGGCAGGTGTTTAAAAAAGTTTAACATTTCTACTTTTCATATAATTTTTATTTGAATAATATGAGAAGTTGGGTTTACAAACGGGTCAGCTTGACATGTAAGTGCAAAATCTCTTTTTTTTTATATATAATGGAAGCCTGACATAGTTCATATAACACTCTTCTGTATATCTCGATCATTCAAAATTATTCTCATTATTGTATATTATTTGTTATCATCACCGTATCTCACTAACTCGCTATTATTTTGGCTTATATAAATATGTAGATATTGATGATTGCTACGATTTTGGAGCGTCATGTCACCACCTCATATAAATATAGAGATATTAATGATTAATAAGAATAATAATTATAATAAATATAACGTACAATTTTAGAGCGTCATGTCATCGTCTTATATAAATATATAGATATATTAATGATTGATGATAATAATAATAATAATAATAATAATAATAATAATAATAATAATAATAATAATAATAAGAAGAAGAAGAAGAAGAAGAAGAAGAAGAAGAAGAAGAAGAAGAAGAAGAAGAAGAAGAAGAAGAAGAAGAAGAAGAAGAAGAAGAAGAAGAAGAAGAAGAACGTGGGATGTTATTATGTATATAGTGTTTTTTTTTTTAAAAAAAAAAGATAATAATTAAATATGCTAGATATTTTATGGAAAATTTATTAAAATAATAGTAAAATATCAATTTGTAGATTTATACTCTAATAAAATATTAGGAGAGGAGAGAATAATAGCTTTGGAGAGATTTAAAGTGTCATGTCACCGCCTCATTCTTCTCCTTTTTTTTTAAAAAAAAATAATTAGTTTATGCTAGATATTTTTATGGAAAATTTATTAAAATAATAGTAAAATATCAATTTGTAAATTTATACTCTAATAAAATATTAAAAATGAGAGAATTAAGGAGAGAAGAGAAAAATAGCTTTGGAGAGATTTTAAAGTGCCATGTTACCGTCTCATTTTTCTCCTCAATCATTTGAAATAATATAGGCCAGTAAAAAAAATTATGAAGGCTGTTTCAAAAAAATAATTAAAAAAAGGAAAGAAACCCCACAAAATAAATAAAAAAAAATAAAATAAAAAGTAGATTACTAACTTGTTAAACTGCCACATCATCATCCTAAACATACCCTAAACAATAGAATTAGATAGATAGATAGATAGATATATAGATTGAATAATTATTTAATTTAATATTATTAATTTACTTTATATTTATTATTATGTATTTTTTAAAAAAAATAATTAATTTAATATAGATATTTTTATAGAAATTTTTTAAAATAATAGTAAAATATTAATTTATAAATTTATGCTCTAATAAAATATTAAAAAAGTGAGAATTAAAGAGAAAAAAGAAAAATAGCTTCAGAGAGATTTTTGACCGCCATGTCACCGCCTCATACTTCTCCTTTATATAGATATATATATATAGAGAGAGAGAGATTTTTAGAGGGTAAAGTAGATTAGTTTTTTTAGATTAATTAATTTGAAAATATGGAAAAAAAAGAAAAGAGTTGAATAAAGCTATTTTAAAGTACCACATAAATTTATATAGATATATAAATGAATCGTATATATTGATTTATAATAATAATATAAAGTAATAATCACGTGTATAGTTTTTTTTTTCAATTTAATTTTTTATTTTTTAATTAATTAATAAAACAATATTATAAATTTAATAAAAAAAATTCAAAAAATAATAATATTTATAAACGTGATAAAAAATTAAAATAAGAAGAGAATAGATAAAAATATTTTGGATGATTATAGAGCGCTATGTCACCATCTTATTTTTCTCCTTTATATATATATATATATATATATATATATATATATATATATATATAGATAGATAGATAGATAGATCCTTTATATATATAGATTGTAAATTTAGTTATTTTATTTTAATTTGATTATTTATCACTTTATTCATTACTTTACCTATGACATCATATTATTATTAATATTAATATGAGATGGTCTTATTTGATATTAAAATAATAATAAAATTTAAAAATTATTCTAAAAAAAAATTAAATATCCTAACTATAATTTAAATATTTCAATTTTTTTTATTTTATCATATTTTATTAATTTAAATTACAAAATTAGACAAATATTTATTAAACTAGAACTTTATCTTATTAGCTATTTATTTTACTAAAATATTTTAAATAACATTAAAATTTGATAGTTGTTTAAAATTTAAAATTTGAAAAAATATTTAGGGATTGTCTCAACAAACGATCTAGACTTTTCAAATTTCATATAATTCTAAAAGTCTTTAAAAATTGCCATATTTTTCTCAACCAACTATCTAAGATTTACTTGTTTATTTTTTTTAATAAAGTTATTATTTACTTGATCCTATTTCTGAGATCCTATTTTATATGAAGTTCTCCAAGTAACCATATTGAATCTATTGTACACGTAGTTTTCTTTTACGTAGAGGTGTTTATCCAATTCAATTCATATATTTTGCTCATAGTGCATCCGATCCACACTAAGGACAGATTTCATATTTTGGATTCAATCCAGTCCGCGTAATAGCTCATATCCAATCCAATCCAATCCACAAAAGTACGGATTAAATCAGTTATTTTAAATTGGTTACTTTTTTTATATAAAATTATTTAATTTTATGAAAAAACATATTTTTTTCACATAACTAGCAAAATAATAAAACACATTATTATTATTTCATGTCTCTAAGAATAAATTAAAATAAATAAAATAACAAATAACAAATTCAAAAAAAAGAAAAAAAAATTGTATGTATAAATAAACTTTTAATTTATTTTTAAATTTTATGCAGAAAAAATATTATATATAAGAATGAAATATACATTTGATCTATTAAATTTTAAAATGTAATTATATTATATGTATTAGACTTTGAAATTACTATTTTTTCACATTAAAATATTGATTGTATATAGTTTTTTATATATATATATAAATATGTGTGAATTAGATTGTATCGGTTACTTTTACATGTCAAACAACATCAATCTGCACAAGTATGGATTTTGAATTTTCCAATCCAATCTGCACAAATACGAATATCCGCACTTAGCGGATTGAGTTAAATTGGATCGAGTGGATTAGATTAGATCGGCTATTTTACAAACACTTCTACTTCTACTTCTTATTAAATCCCAAAGGATACCAACTAATGAAAAATAAATATAATAGTTTAAAAAAGGAGTAATGAAAAATGTTTATTTTATTTGTGTGTGATTCATTTGTTTATCTATCATTACTCTTATAAAAATAACTAATAATTGATTAATAAAAACTGAGTGGTTACAATTGAGGAAAAGTTTGTCATTATAAATAAAGTAGTGATAGGTTCACAAAATCCCATCAAATTAATATCACAGCAAAACTATTAATTAATTTCTTGATTCCATTGAGAGTACTAATTAATAAGATGAATATAGAAATTGAAGCAATCTCCAATGAGATCATCAAGCCATCTTATCCAACCCCAGACCATCTTGGCCATTACCAACTCTCTCTACTCGATCAATCGTCTCCCAAATTCTACAACCCTGTGGTCTTTTATTTCACCATGAATGAAACTAAGGCTAGAGAAGTACCTACAAGTACTATTTCCATCATTCTAAAGAGATCCTTATCAGTCATCTTAACCCATTACTACCCATTAGCTGGAAGACTCGAAAAACAAGCACAGTTCATCAGCTGCAACGACGAAGGGGTTCCCTTCGTCGAGGCCCAAGTGAACGCACAACTTTCTCAAGTCATAACGAATCCAGTAGCTCAAGAACTCGACATGTTCTGCCCATTTGTATCCCGTCACGACGAGAGCGACGACGCTCATCAAATTCTTCTTGGCATCCAACTCAACATGTTCAACTGTGGAGGAATCGCCGTCGGTATCAGCTGTTCAGATAAGATCGCCGATGCATTGTCGTGGACAAGGTTTTTCGGGACTTGGGCTTCCGTTGCACGAAGCCCTAAAACCATTTTACCGAAAGCCCTTCGACCCGAATTCGTTTCAGCAACTATGTTCCCTCCCAGACCCCAACCTATGATCAACGCAGAGACTTGCGTCATGAAAAAGGATATAGTGACCAAGATTTTTGTTTTCAATAGCTTCGCAATAGAAGCCTTAAGAGCAATCTATTGCGACACCAAAAATGGTCCAAACCACTTTCGGCCTTCGCGCGTTGAGACTCTATCTACTTTCATAATAAGTAGGTATGAGGCTGCAGTGTCATCCTCAGCTAAAATAAAAAGAAATACAAAGGAAAGGGTTTATACCATTTTGCACACTGTGAATCTTCACCCGAGGATGGATCCACCATTGGCTTTAAACTCTTTCGGAAACTTTTTGGTGTTTGCTGGGACACAAGTTCCGGCCTCGAGCATTAATGGGGAAGCTTCCATTAGCAGTGGGATTGTGAAGAAGATAAGAGAAGCTGTGAAGAAAGTGGACAAGGAGTATCTGAGAAAACTTCAAATGGGAGAAGAGGATGAACAGTTGAGTATGATCGAAGAAGGTTCGAAGAGTATAGAGAAGAGAGGAGGTGAGGTGATTGAGTTTCAGGTTACTAGTTTGAGCAAATTTCGTTATTATGAGTTACTTGATTTTGGTTGGGGTAAGCCTGATTGGTCTAGCATAGCTGCTTGGAATTTTGATAAAATCATTGCTTTCCTTGACACGAGTGATGGTGATGGAATTGAAGCTTATGTTAGTTTGAATGAGAAAGACATGGCCATATTTGAATCAGACAAGGAGCTTCTCAAATATACCAATCCTAATTATTTTGGACCAGTTAAATCCAATCTCTGATTAAATATTATCTATATATATAAATTATTATATTTCATCTTAATTATGCGTACTACAAATAATTAATGCAAGTGATGATTTGGTTATAAGTGTTGCTCTTGCTACGTGTGTGTGTAATATGTAATCTCATAATAATTCAACTTATGTATTTTGAGATTTCTCTTGTATACGAAGCGTTTTTTTTAATAAAAGAGGCGTATTTCGAGTTGCATCCTATTAGAATATATGGAATTAAATGAAAACCTAAACTACTAGCACCTAATTTTTTGTAGTTAAATATATAATATTAAAAAGAATAATTTGTCGTGTAAATACCTAATTTTAATTTTCGGTTGTAGATAATTATTTAACTTTAATTTTTTACGGTAATAATACTAAAGTTATATTTGTTTAACTTATGTAAGAACTTAGTTGTGAAGTGATTATTCACGTGTCATTTTCTTACTGATATATTTAAATTAATTTTTAAATTAAACTTTTTTTCGAAAAAAAAAAAAGAAGAAAAAACTTGAAACTTAAAATTAACTTCATTACCGACAAAAAAAAAAAGGTAAAACATAGAACATATATATTAGAGATTAAATTAAAATAAAAATTTATTTATTTATTATTATTATTATTTTTGAATAATGATGAAAGTTTATTAAATCAAATAATCCGAAATTAAGGATGCATAAACCGTAGGTAATACATTCCCAGTAAAATTACAATCAGCCTAAAAAAGAAAAGACCGCACAAGAGCATGCGCAATCTTATTAGCAGATTGTTTTACAAAATTAAAAGAAACATCACCAATAACTGGACACGTAGTCATACATTCCGAGATGATATGGCCATAAGGAGAAGCCATATATTTAAACTTTTGTAAATCTCTAATGACTCTCAAACAATCCGACTCCACCACCACATTTATCCAACTATTGTCTTTAATCCAACTTAAAACCTCCTTGATACCAATGGCTGGTGGCTTCAAAACCCCCACTTTGATCAAACTCTTGGCTTGTAGGACTACCCCAGTTGTCGTTCTTGCTTCCAAACCAATGCAAAAACGCTTTTCATTTGTAAAGATTGCACCACAACATTAACTTTAATTATGGGAAATTGGGGAGGAGTCCAATGCTCTAAAACTACATCAACCGAACCATTAACTCCATGAGTAGGAACGACATTTTTTTGAGCATTATTCCAGTCTATAAAGTTCAACGGCATTTATTTTATTTTAGTTTGCTTAGAAAACTAAATTAGGTAATATTATATCATATCAACTAAACAGAAAATTATCATAATGTAACATACTAATTTCTTATAACTGTCTAAAATTTAAGGGTATATTTAATGCTCATATAAGTACAGAAGACATGATTTTTTAGTAACACTAGTTGGGTTTAACGTGCTTCGCACGTGAGCCCATAGTTCAAATATTTTTTCAATAAATTTGCAATATGTTATTTTTTTTAGACCATTTCTAATGAGATATGTAAAAGTTGATTTATATTTGGTACAAATAATAATTTTGTGATATTTTTGTATCAATTTTTACTATTATGCTCTAATGTATTATTATAAATTTTAATGCAAAATTTAATATATGATTAAATATTCATCTAACAATTTATTAAAAATATAAAATAATAATGCAAATAAACATGCTAACTAAACTTTTATATAAAATATTAAAAATAGCATAATAGTAATTATAAAATCATAGCATTCATTGTAATACAAATTTTGCATTATACTATATTGTGATCTAAATTTAGATCACTTTTTGTTATGTGAGATACTTGCATCATAATTTGACATACCATTAGAGTAGACTTTTGACAAAGTATGCTATATTTTATATTTGCATTACTTATATTTTGCATCTCCATTGGAGATGTGTTCTTAGTCTTCATTATTTTTTGTAAATTAACAAGGGCCAAAATTATTTATTAATTTTGTGGCTCTTAAAAATATTTAGGATCTTTTACACACATTCTATTTTTGTAAAATCGAATACTTTAGATTTTTTTTAAGAGAGAAATAATCAATACATAAAATACTTAATTAATTTTATAAAATAAATAATACATAAGGTTTTTATTAAGTTTGATTTTTTTTAATATTAATGAAGTATACATGTGTAAATAGAACTTCAAAATTATTAACAATTTTATTACAATTATACATTATAGATAAATATTGTCTCAATTTAATTATACATACTAATAAATTCATTTATTATATGGTATGATTATTAGTATATATATTGGTTATATAATTATCAAATGCAAAATATTCACTTCAAAGAATAAAGAAACCTTATTAATTTAAAATTATATTTATAATTGAGAGACTTTGATAAAATAATCACCTCCGCAAATATTTCACATAAGACAAAATGTCAATTAGATGACAAACTTATTTAGCATTAACCTTAAGAAGTAGTATAGTGTAATGTGGTACTTGTTTTATCAATTTTTTTTTTTTTTTTTGTAATTTGATATGTGTTGAAGGCTAATTATGTAATTTAATTAGAGGATCTAAAAATATTTTCACTTTTTATGTATGATATAAATATATAGTTTTCTTTTTTTAAAAAAAAAATTAACATCTTATATACACTAATTATACATGTATAAGCAAACTTCTATTTTTTTTTTAATAAAATAATAAATAAACCATTTCTTAATTAGATGTAATTGAGTTAGATGATTATAATATAATATTTTATTTTTGAAAGCATAAAAAAATATTAATGGGTTTGTTGTTCATCAAAAAAAAATTGTAATTTAATATTTAATGAAAGTTAATTATGTAATTTATATAGAGAAAGCCTAAAAATATTCTCGCTTTTATAGTAGTTATAGAAAATTCAGTAGGTAAAATAGCTTTTTATTCTAATAAATAATATGGCAACCGTAACTGATTACAATACGATATTACAAGAGATATTGTAATTGTTATTAGTGTATTTTAATATCGGTTTTTACACAATTTAATTTGATAAATAATATGAGGATCTCAAGAAAAAATAAGAGTATAATAATAACTCCTATCGGTACGTACCTCATTTGAGTATAATATTATTACTATATATATGTGTGTGTTTATGATTTCATTCTGTTTTTTTTATAGTTTATTTATAATTGATTTATAGTTGTCGTGAGATTAATTTTTTTGTTATTTTTTTAGTTTTTATTGAGTAAAGTGTATTTTTATAATAATACAATATATTTTTAATACTATATTTATTTATACAATTATTAGATAAAAAAATAAATTATAAATATTAGTATTTATGTACAATTTGTTATTAAATATTTGATATTTTAGGTATTAAAAAAATTTGTTTGGTAATTAAGTGCTACTATTAACAAATATTTAATATTATTGTTAAAAAATAAATTCAGTAATTGAGTGTAACTATTATATAAAATGAGAAATCACTTCATATACCACTTTTTAACCATTTTTTTTTCTATTTTTACGATTTTTTTTATTTTTACAATTTAGGTTACTCTGTTAGTTGCGACATATATGGGTTGCTCCGTAAGTTGTTTCGTAGATTGCACCGTATATTCTGTAAAAATATATATAAAAAAAACTTTGAAATGTACAAATGAAAAAACCCTTATAAAAGTGGGGAATTACCCCATATACTATTTTTTTAACTTCTTTTTCAAATTTATGGTTTGGGTTTCTAAAGTGGTTGCAGCGCTAGTTGCAATAGGGGTTTCTATACGATTTTTTACTGCAATTTAGGTTGCAGCGCTAGTTGCAATAGGAGTTTCTATATAGAATTTTCGTAAAAATGCAAAGAAAATTATTTTGAAGGGGAAAAAAGAAAAAGGCCCTATAAAATTTAGTATTTTTGCCACAAATAATTATTATTTTTTATAGAGTAATTTGCGGCATAAATACCTAAGCATAACTCCCAGTTGTAAATAAATATCTCAGTTTAATTTTTGGCGGTAATAATACCTAAGTTATATTTTTGGAAATCTGTTGGTACCTGACCATTAAATATCAAGTCTAAATCCACAGTCATTTTCTTATTGATATATTTAAATTAATTTTTTATATAAAAAAAAAATTCATAACCTAGACCAATCAGGGATTGTCATGTATCAATTTACTTAACATTTAACAACTAGGTACCTACAAAGTTCCAAGTCAAAAATTAAACTTAATTATTTATTTGCAATTAGGAGTTAAACTTAGATATTTATAGCACAAATTACACTTTTTTTATATAATATTACTTATATGTTGTGATGTGTTTTAATTTTGCACGACATCTTTGAAGCTAGAAGTGAAACATCAGATGTAACAGAAAATTAGGCTATGGTAGACACTATAAGAAATATCACTTTTGTCAGCGCAATTTGTTATTGTACTGATAAAAGTAACTTTTACCAGCGCATCTCACAAATTGTGCTAGCAAAAAGGTTAAAATTTTACTAATGCACATTTGCAGTGGTAAAAGTCTAACAATTATCGGTGTATTGACGCGTTGGGAAAAGTTATTTTTGCCAGCACTTTTTATTTTGCGCCAGCAAAAGTTCTAACATCAACGTTGATTTGTCAATCTCTTTTGCTAACACATCAAAAGTAGATTCCGTTTTGCCAGTACAATACCAAACTT
Source organism: Cannabis sativa (assembly GCF_029168945.1). Taxonomy (NCBI): domain Eukaryota; kingdom Viridiplantae; phylum Streptophyta; class Magnoliopsida; order Rosales; family Cannabaceae; genus Cannabis; species Cannabis sativa. The sequence goes on from NC_083605.1 coordinate 6,626,072, forward strand.
TTGTCAGCAAAAAAATATATTGGCAATAGTGACATTTCTTTGTAGTGAGAATTGATGAGAAATCCAATAATGATGAAAAAGGCTGAAGATGAGATGGGTTAGTTGATGAAACATCAATCCATGAGATGAAATACTTAAAATTAATTATTAAAGAAACTCTAAGATTAATTATTAAAGAAACTCTAAGGTTCCATCCTCCTGCTCCATTTTTACTTCCAAGGGAAAGTAGTGAAAAATGTGAAATTAATGGTTATGAGATACCTAATGGAACAAGAGTATTGGTAAATGTTTGGAGAATTGGAAGTGATCCAAAGTATTGGAATGAACCTCAAAGTTTTATGCCAGAACGGTTTGATGATAGCTCTATTGACTTCAAAGGTAATAATTTTGAGTATATTCCATTTGGTGTTGGAAGGAGAATATGTCCTGGCATAACATTTGGTGTTGTTAGTCTTGAGTATTCTCTTGCTTTAATATTAGGGATTATTTCACAAAAACATAAAAACTACAAAAAAATTACAAAAATACTGTTTCACGAAATTTTAAATATTTTTACAATTCTTTTGATTTTATTTACAGAAAATACGGTCTTTTTATGTTGTAATCTTGTTCATTTGTTGTAGATTTTTTGTTACATGTAAGTTATTTTTGTTGGGTTTTGTGCCCTAAATAAAACTAATTTCAATATAATCAGATTTACTAATTAATAAAGATCAGAAATCATTTTATGTTGCATAGTTCACATGATTTATTTCATGATTATAAATTCTATTAGGTCCAGAACATATGTATTTGTTCATAATTATAGTGTTGTCAGCACAGTGAAATATAATTATGATTATATGTTCAAAAGTTTAATTTCCTGATTTGTCAGTTTACTGGATTTAGACTAACATGATAATCAACGATAGGTATACTTACACCTTGGATAAGTGTTAGGTCCTTTCCAGGGCATTGGCAAAGTTTATCAGTATCGGATGTATGGAGTATACATTGGAAGGGACCGATATTGAACTTGAATTAGATATGATAAATTTACCGTAATATCTATTCAATTCAATATCACCTAGTTGATCCTAGATCAAATAATCTTAATCCTGACATGATTAGGTTCGATCTCAAGAGTGTTATTCGTGTTCTTGTTAGGTTTTATGCCCTAAATAAAACTCCATTTCAATGTAATCTATTTTATTCATCAATAAAGAAACAGAAGTATTTTTCATTCATTTGTGTATGTTTTGGTTCACTTTATCAATTGCTTGTCTATTTGATTTATAAATTCATCTTAAACCCTTTTCACATACTTGATCATGTTTATTGTGCTGTCATCACATTGGAAAGTAAACATGATTATGTGAACAAAGTTTCCTAGATTTATCAGACACAGGGTTTTACTGATATGATAATCTACAACAAGAGTTTACTTGTATTTGGAGAAATACTATGTTCTTTCCAGAACATTGGTTAAAGTAAATCTCAGGTTGGATGCATGGAGTATGCATCGGAAGGGACCGATATTGAACTTTGACTTAGATTTAATTAAACTTACCGTAGAATCTATTCAAGTCAATATCGCCAAGTTGATCCTAGATCAAATGATCTTAATCCTGTTATGATTAGGCTCAATCTTGAAAGGCTATTCGTGTTCCTTGAATTGTTAGTTAAGCCTACTTTTAGGTCAGGGTGATACGTACTTTTTGGGAACACGGTAGTGCAATTGAGTGGGAGCGCTAGCATAAACATGGAATCTATAGCTTCTATCTGGCGAATAGTAAGCAAAGGATGATCTCCTTCGAGCTTGACCAAACGAAAATAAATGGTGGAGATCTCATTTCACATAAGCTGAAATATCATTTATACGGGGTCAAGTGTTTTAAGGATAAAATACATAGTAGGGTGTTACGGTAATCTAATCCCTTTACTGTGTAGATCATTCATATAGAGGATCATTGATCAAATTAGGATTATAACAATGGATAACTAATGATGTGTCTATATGGTGGAACATATAGAGCATTCTATATACTGAGAGTGCAATTCTAAGTTCTATGCGTGGATTCAACGAAGAATTAATAAGTTAGTGAATTTTAGTGCTAAATTCTTGATCTACTTATTGGAAGCTCGGTTATATAGACCCATGGTCCCCCCACTAGTTGAGATAATATTGCTTGTAAGACTCATGTAATTGGTTTTGATTAATCAATTATAATTCTCAAATTAGACTATGTCTATTTGTGAATTTTTCACTAAGTAAGGGCGAAATTGTAAAGAAAGAGTTTTTAGGGGCATATTTGTTAATTATGATACTTTGTATGGTTCAATTAATAAATATGATAAATGACAATATTATTTAATAATTATTTATAGTTATTAAATAGTTAGACTTGGCATTTAAATGGTTGAATTAGAAAATTGGCGTTTTTGAGAAAATCAGATGCAGAAAAGATAAAACTGCAAAATTGTAAAAAGTGAGGCCCAAATCCACTTGTATAGGGCCAGCCACTTTTGTAGGAAATTTAAACTGATTTTTTTCATTATTTTAATGCCAAATAATTCAAACCTAACCCTAGTGGAATGCTATAAATAGATAGTGAAGGCTTCAGGAAATTTACACTTAAATTTTCTATTTTTCCTTCAGTGAAAAACCTGAGCCTTTCTCTCTCCCTATCTTTAGCTACCACTTCTTCTTTCTCTTCCCTCTTGAATTTCGAAATCTTAGTGATTAGAGTAGTGCCCACACACAGCAAGTGATACCTCAATCATAGTGAGGAAGATCGTGAAGAAAGACTTTCATCAAGAAGGAGGTTTCAGCATCAAATATTCAGAGAAAGAGATCCAGGTTCAGATATTGCTAATGCTCTGCTACAGAAAGGAATCAAGGGCTAGATATCTGAACGGAAGGAGTCATTTAATTCCGATGCACGCAATGTAAGGTTTCTTAAACTTTATATGTGTTTAATTTATCGTTTTAGAAAGTTCTTATTTAGTATGTTAATAAACATACTTGTGAGTAGATCTAAGATCCTGGTAAAATAATTTCCAACATAGAGATCTGAACGGAAGGAGTCATTTAATTCCGCTGCACCCAATGTAAGGTTTCTTAAACTTTATATGTGTTTAATTTATCGTTTTAGAAAGTTCTTATTTAGGATGTTAATAAACATACTTGTGAGTAGATCTAAGATTCTGGTAAAATTATTTCCAACAACTGGTATCAGAGCCATGGTAATTGATTTACTTGCAAGAAATTTGGACTTTAAAACAATTGTTTGTTTGTTTTTGGATGGTATCATGTTGTATTGAGTGTTATTTGATGATTGATTGATGTTTGTGAATTTTCGTGAAAAATAATTGCGATTCTGTTTCTGGAATTATTTTTATTGGATAGTATGGAAAAAATTAAGCAAGTTACTTTTTTACAGAACTTAATTTCGATTTAATTTGAATTAGTTATGATTTTTTGAAGATTCGAAAAAAACGGGATTGTGCTGAAATTTTCCTGCGATCGCGAAAACTGTCCGTACAGCTCACAATTTTTTCGTTTTTCTTCATTTTTTCATGCTTTTTCATGGAATTAACTTCCGATTTTTCGTGTAGTTCTGTATTTATACTATTACTATTCCTAATTCAATTCTAATTATCATTTTGAATTAATTTAATATTTTTTAAATTTAATTCAAGATATTAGTGTAATTTGAATTTGAATAGAATTAGTATCTATCTTTTTGCTTAAAAATCTATCTTATTTTAAAATTTGATTATATCTTATCTTATTTTAAATTTAAAATAAGATAATTATAATCATGTAATTTTTAAATGATATAAGATATTTTGCTAATTTTTTAAATTTTGTTATTTTATTTATTTAAATTACATTTAAAATTTGAAAAAGATATTTATTTATCTTTTCTAATTTTTTATTTAATTTTTATTTATAAAATAACATTTAAAATTTAAAAGTAGTTAGCAAATTTTTTTTGAAATGATATTTAGGTTGGTTGAAACCTAATTTTTCAAAATTGTAGGTTTAATTTTAAATTTAAATATTTAATTAAATTTCGAATTTTTTTTTTAATTTTTCAATTTTTTTTTTTAAATTTTCGAAAAATTTATTTTATTTAATTAATTATTTTCAAAATTAATTATTTAATTTAAAATTAAATAAATCCTACATCCAACTATCCAACTAACCTTGTTGCAGGAGTATGTGTTTTAGCTTATGTGTAAGTTTTCAAAACCTATTATTACTTGATTGCAAATAGCCATGGTTATTTTTTGCCAGATCTAATGATCTGATGGCTCCCTTGGTCAAGATAATAATTTGTAACAGGTATATTTACAATCTTCTTTCATCTGTGTATGACCTAGCAACATGATAGGATCCATCCAAAGTGTGCCTGTGTGAGCCTATGTGTTTAATTTTATTATAGATGCATATAGGTTGTTGTTGCTAAAATAAATTATCATAGTTCTTGATAGAATTTATTTAGGCCCATTTAGTTTTTGGGCTTATTCAATTAATAACAGTTGTTCTTATTAAGGTTAAATTCCTCTCTTTTGGGCCTTGTGTGAGAGTTGGGAGCCATAGAAGTGGGTACGACATACTGAACCCAGCACCCCCTCACATGAACCACCCCAATTGTGAAGGCCCATTTGCCTGATTTGAATGACTGTACTAGGTTAATTACACTAGTTTAACCGTAGGGTTAGTGCATTCCGATGTCTGCGGACCTTTGAATGTCAAAGCCCGAGGTGGTTATGAGTACTTTGCCACTTTCATTGACGATTACTCTAGATATGGACATATTTACCTTATGCATAAGAAATCTGAAACATTTGCAAAGTTTCAAGAATTTCATGCTTTGGCCCAAAACCAATTAGGTAAATCATTAAAGATCTTGCGAACTGATAGGGGTGGAGAATATATGGATATGCAGTTCAAAGATCATTTAATTGAACTTGGAATTGAATCCCAATTAACCGCCCCTAGCACTCCACAGCAAAATGGAGTTGCAGAAAGACGGAATCGCACGCTTTTGGAAATGGTTAGGTCTATGCTTAGTTTTTCAACTCTACCTACGTCCTTCTGGGATATGCAATTCAGATGGCAACCGACATTTTAAATGTTGTTCCATCTAAATCAATCCCTAAGACACCTTTAGAACTTTGGAATGGTCGTACACCTAGTTTACGCCATTACAGAATCTGGGGGTGCCCTGCTCATGTCTTAAGAAAGAAAGACGGCAAACTTGAGTCACAAACTGAAGTTTGCATGTTTGTCGGTAATTCTAAAGAGACTAGGGGTGGACTATTTTATAGTCACAAGGATGATAAAGTGTTTGTTTCTACAAATGCCACTTTCCTTGAAGATGACTATATTAAGAATTTCAAATCACAAAGTAAAGTAGTGTTGGAGGAAATGCTTTCAGATATAAGTCCTTCCAATGTTCCGTTCTCTTCCACACGTGAAGAGGACAATCCCACTCCCTCAGTTGAACAAACTGAGAAATCTACTACTAAAGTTTCTGTTCAGAAGACAACCGTACCTCGTCGTAGTGGGAGGGTTTCAACAAAACCTGCTCGTTATGGCTTGGATGGTGAAATCAATATGGTCGTAAGTGACAGTATTGATGACGATCAATTAACCTATAAACAGGCAATGGCTAGTCCGCAATGGAAACGATGGTCAGCCGGCATGGATTCAGAAATGGATTCCATGAAAAAGAACAAAGTCTGGGAATATGTAGACGCACCTGACGACTATCATCCGATAGGATGCAAGTGGGTTTACAAGAAGAAAAGAGGAGCTGGAAGCGAAGTCGAAACTTTTAAAGCTAGACTTGCAGCCAAGGGTTATACCCAAAGAGAAGGCGTGGACTATGAGGAAACTTTTAGTCCTGTTGCTATGCTCAAATCCATCCGAATTCTTCTCTCCATAGCTGCTGCTTTCGATTATGAAATCTGGAAAATGGATGTCAAGACTGCCTTCCTTAATGGGGTACTTGAAGAAACCATCTATATGGAGCAACCAGAAGGTTATGTTCTTCCCGAAGGCGGAAAAGAAAGTTTGCAAGTTAAACAGGTCTATCTATGGACTTAAGCAAGCTTCTCGCTCATGGAAAAAAAGGTTTGATGAAATCATCAAGACCTACGGCTTTCTTCAGAATGAAGATGAACCTTGTGTTTACCAACTCAAGGAAGACCAAATAGTAGTATTCCTGGTCCTTTATGTTGATGACATTTTGATCATTGGAAACAATGTCAAGAAAATGACTCACATCAAGGAATGGCTCAACACTCAATTCGATATGAAAGATTTGGGTGAAGCAGCCTATGTTCTTGGTATTCAGATTATCAAAACCGGAAGAACAGATCTCTTGCTCTCTCTCAAACAACCTACATAAACAAAGTCTTAGAGAGATTCTCCATGAACAACACCAATGGGGCAAACATGCCTTCTAGATATGGTATTCGTCTATCTAAGGAACGATCCACCGATCGATCCTCGCAGATAGAGGACATGGCGAGAATTCCCTATGCCTCTGCAGTTGGAAGTCTAATGTATGCAATGTTATGCACTAGACCTGACATCTGTTATGCTGTTGGAATCGTGAGCAGGTATCAGTCTAACCCAGGACAAGAACATTGGAATGCAGTTAAGTATATTCTGAAATACTTAAAGAGTACAAGGAATCTTGTGTTAGTCTACAAGGGTGGTGCTTTAAATCCCATAGGCTACACTGATTCAGATTTCCAGGCAAGTCTTGAAGACAAGAAATCTACATCTGGGATGGTGTTTACTCTTGGGGGTGGAGCAGTGGTTTGGAGAAGTGCTAAACAAACCGCGATATCGGACTCAACTATGGAAGCTGAATACATAGCAGCAGCCGAAGCTGCTAAAGAACTTGTCTGGCTAAGAAAGTTCTTCACCAAAGATAGGAGTTGTTCCTGGAATGGAAAAGCCTCTGGTACTACTCTGTGATAACAATGGAGCAATAGCAAACAGTAAAGAACCTCAAAGCCACAAGAGAAGCAAACACATTGAAAGGAAGTATCACATTATCAGAGAATACGCGGCGAGAGGGGATGTACTAGTTGAGAAAGTTGACACAGAGGACAACCTGGCTGATCCATTTACCAAAGTCCTGGCCGTGACAGCCTTTGAAAAGCACCGTCAGAATTTAGGATTAATTGATATGTACTAATTAGTTTTATATTAGTGCAAGTGGGAGTTTGTTAGGTTTTATGCCCTAAATAAAACTCCATTTCAATGTAATCTATTTTATTCAACATCAATAAAGAAACAGAAGTATTTTTCATTCATTTGTGTATGTTTTGGTTCACTTTATCAATTGCTTGTCTATTTGATTTATAAATTCATCTTAAACCCTTTTCACATACTTGATCATGTTTATTGTGTTGTCATCACATTGGAAAGTAAACATGACTATGTGAATAAAGTTTTCTAGATTTATCAGACACAGGGTTTTACTGATATGATAATCTACAACAAGAGTTTACTTGTATTTGGAGAAATACTATGTTCTTTCCAGAACGTTGGTTAAAGTAAATCTCAGGTTGGATGCATGGAGTATGCATCGGAAGGGACCGATATTGAACTTTGACTTAGATTTAATTAAACTTACCGTAGAATCTATTCAAGTCAATATCGCCAAGTTGATCCTAGATCAAATGATCTTAATCCTGTTATGATTAGGCTCAATCTTGAAAGGCTATTCGTGTTCTTCGATTTGTTAGTTAAGCCTACTTTTAGGTCAGGGTGATACGTACATTTTGGGAACACGGTAGTGCAATTGAGTGGGAGCGCTAGCATAAACATGAAATCTATAGCTTCTATCTGGGGACTAGTAAGCAAAGGATGATCTCCTTCGAGCTTGACCAAACGAAAATAAATGGTGGAGATCTCATTTCACATAAGCTGAAATATCATTTATACGGGGTCAAGTGTTTTAAGGATAAAATACATAGTAGGGTGTTACGGTAATCTAATCCCTTTACAGTGTAGATCATTCATATAGAGGATCATTGATCACATTAGGATTATAACAATGGATAACTAATGATGTGTCTATATGGTGGAACATATAGAGCATTCTATATACTGAGAGTGCAATTCTAAGTTCTATGCGTGGATTCAACGAAGAATTAATAAGTTAGTGAATTTTAGTGCTAAATTCTTGATCTACTTATTGGAAGCTCGGTTATATAGACCCATGGTCCCCCCACTAGTTGAGATAATATTGTTTGTAAGACTCATGTAATTGGTTTTGATTAATCAATTATAATTCACAAGTTAGACAATGTCTATTTGTGAAATTTTCACTAAGTAAGGGCAAAATTGTAAAGAAAGAGTTAATACGGGCATATTTGTTAATTATGATACTTTGTATGGTTCAATTAATAAATATGATAAATGACAATATTATTTAATAATTATTTATAGTTATTAAATAGTTAGAATTGGCATTTAAATGGTTGAATTAGGAAATTGGCATTTTTGAGAAAATCATATACAAAAGGTGTTAAAATTGCAAAATTGCAAAAAGCAAGGCCCAGTCCACTAAGCCATGGCCGGCCACCTTTGTAGGCTTTTTAAGTTGATATTTTCATTATTTTAATGCCAAATAATTCAAACCTAACCCTAGTGGAATGCTATAAATAGATAGTGAAGGCTTCAGGAAAATTACACTGTCTGAATCAGAAAAACCTGAGCCTCCTCTCTCTCTTCCCTAGCCGCCACTCACTCTCTCTCTTCTTCCTTTGATTTTCGAACTTACCTTAGTGATTAGAGTAGTGCCCACACACAGCAAGCAATACATCAATCATAGTGAGGAAGATCGTGAAGAAAGATCATTAGCAAAGGAGATTCAGCATCAAGGATTCAGAGAAAGAGATCCAGGTTCAGATCTTGATAATACTCTGCTACAGAAAGGATACAAGGGTTAGAGATCTAAACGGAAGGAGTCATTTAATTCTGCTGCACCCAATGTAAGGTTTCTTAAACTTTATATGTGTTTAATTTATCGTTTTAGAAAGTTCTTATTTAGGATGTTAATAAACATACTTGTGAGTAGATCTAAGATCCTGGTAAAATAATTTCCAACAGTTCTTTGATTTGTTAGTTAAGCCTACTTTTTGGTCAGGGTGATACGTACATTTTGGGAACACGGTAGTACAATTGAGTGGGAGCGCTAAACATAGATATGGAATCTATAGCTTCTATAGGTATTTAGAAGTGAAACGATGATTTCCTTGGAGCTTGGCTGAATAGAGATAAATGATTGAGATCTAGTGATTATATTATTTCACTAAAATATCATTTTATAGGTGGCCAAGTGTTTTAAGGATAAAATACATTGAAAGGGTGTAACGGTAATTTTATCCCTATGCAATGTAGATCATCTATAGAGGATCATTGATTATTGGGATTATAACAATGGATAATTAATAGCGTATCTATATCGTGGAACACATAGAGCGTTCTATGTAACTGAGAGTGCAATTCCAAGTTCTATGGCGGATGTAATGAGGAATTAATAAGTTAGCGAATTTACTTGGTGAATTCTAGATCTACTTATTGGAAGCTCGGTTATATAGGTCCATGGTCCCCATAAAAATTGAGACAAACTGCTTGTAAGACTCAGTTAATTGATTTTAATTAATCAATTTTAATTTTAAAATTAGACTATGTCTTGTTTATGAATTTTTCACTAAGATGTGGCTTGATTGTGAAGAAATAGTGTTTTGGAGTTTATTTGTTAATTAAGAGACTTTATGGAGTCTAATTAATAAATATTATAAATGACAATTTTATTTGATAGTTATTTTAATTATTAAATAAATAGTTTTGGCATTTATAGGGTTGAAGTTGCAAAAAGTGGTATTTGTGAATAATAGGTAAAATAGTTGAGAAAAATGACAAAGCCCAAACCAATGTGGGGCCCATTAAGTGGCCGGCCATAGGGTGCTTATTTTACTCTATTTTATCAATTTTTTATTCCTAATAATTCAACCCTAACCCTATTGAAGAATAGTATAAAAAGAAGGTCATGATCTCTTCATCCAAACTAATGTCTCCAAAGCTAAAAACCTAGCTTTCTGATGAGACCTTTTCCTTCTTCTTCTTCCACTTCAATTTCGAAAAACACTAAGCCTTTCTTCACAAATATTATTCAGCCATTAGTGATTGAGTAAGTGCCCACACACATCAAGTTGGTCCTCAATCATAGTATGTAAGACTGTGAAGAATCCAAACACAAGGAAGGAGTTTCGGGCTCAAATCTTGGTGATACTCTGCTATAGAAAGGATACAAGGGTTAGAGATCTGAGCGAAAGGAGTCATTTAATTCCACTGCAAGCCACTGTAAGGTTTCTTAAACTTTATGTGTTTATTTACATTGTTTTAGAAATTCGTATTAGGATGTTAAAAACATACATGGTAGTAAATCTAGATCCTGGTAAAATAATTCCAACAACTGGCCTCAGAGCCATGGTAATGATTCACTTTCATGAAATATGAATTAAAACGATGTTTGTGTTGATTTGGATAGTTTCATGATGGTTTATGTGTTTATATGATGAATGTATGTGTTTTACGAAAATTTTCCATGAAAATATTTTATTTGGATTCCTTGTGAAAAATTAAGCAACTTTCGTTTGTACGGAATTCGATTTCGATTAAAAACGAGAAAGTTATGAAGGTTTGAAAATTGGATGTCCATGGGGTCGAAGCTTGGTGCACGCACGCACCAGGAGCTTCGGACAAGACCCCTTACGCGCGCGGACAAGGGACACCAATGCAGTCTGAAGCCGTGTGCATTCAGACACGGACCCTGTTGTCCGCCCGAGGGAATCCTGAACCTGCCGGGTTTTCCTGCACATGCACCCTGCATCCTTTCACTCCCGGGCACGGAATGGGCTGCTTGCAGCCTGTTTCGTGGGCAGCTGGGAGATTTCCCCAAAAAGTGCGATTTTTGTGATTTTTTCCACAAATTTCGGTTTTTTCAATTTTCAAACCCCAAAATTAAAATAAAATATACATTTTTTAATATATTTAAACTTAAATATCATTTTTAAATTAATAATATTTATTAATAGATTATTATTAATCTTTGATATTTTTAGGTTTAAATTTAAAAATTGATTATTTTATTTTTTAAAATTATGGTTAGATATAAAAATTTGTTAATTTCCTTAATATTTATATATTATTTAATTATAAGATCATATATTTTAATATTTGACATATTTTAAATTAAATGATAGCCTTATCTTTTAATTTGAAATATTATATTAAAATTATCTTATATGATAAATTAAATAATTAATAAATTTTAAATTAACCTAGATATTTTTATAGATATTCTAACCATAATATTTTTAATTTCAAAAATTTGTTATTTTGTTAAATATTTAATTGTTCATAAATTATAAGTTAAAAAAAATGATATTTTACTATTTTATATGATTTTACTTATTAGAAATTTATAAATTATATTTTAAATATTTAAATAACTTAGATATTTTTGTAGAAATTTGAATAATGCTTAATTTGAGATATTTTGACATATAATTAGGATAATTATTATTTATTTATTATTTTATTCTTAAAATAATAATTATCTAACCACATATATTTTAAAATTGGTTTATTTTATTATTTTAATTTTATTAAATTATAAGATTAGAAAATGATTTTGAAAATATTATTTTTCAAATCATTTATCTTATTTGATATTTAATTTAATTTGATAAAATAATTCAAATAAACATAGAAATTTTAAATTAGTTTTTCATTTTGGAATTTTAAATTTTGATGAGATTTGTAAAGTCCTTTTTTGGCAAGTTAGGTGACAAAATAATTTTTCCTTTTTATGGTAAGATTGCTATGCATTAATTTTCGAAATCTTACCTCTTTTATTCGGTTTGTAGTTGCCATTTTCCTTGTTTGGAAAGTTGCACTTTCAGCTGAACTTTCCTTTGTTGAAAACTTCTCAAAAGAGAAGGAATTCTCTTTTGGAAAGTTGTCTTTTTTAGGGAAACTTTGTTTATTGCCTTTTCCTTATTGATTTCGATTGTATCTTGATACAATCAGAATATCTAATCTGTTTTTGGCAGGAATCAAGCATTGAAAGAAGATCGGTCCCGATTTTAGTAAGTTTCCGTTTCTCGCGTATCTGCTTCGTCAAGAACCGAATCCGATGTACAGATCGTGTTTGTTTTTGGAAAGTCTTTGTACAAATGCTAATTCGATCTTGTGGTTGCCTCTTTGGTTTCTATGATCTATAAATGTAGAGCTTTAGAGAGCAACCATTCGAATTACCTCTTCCATTATTCATTTTCTACATTTATCTTTTGAGAGAAGAGAGTCTTTCTTTGTTTTGTGAGAGCCTAGTTGTTCATCTAGGTTCTAGTTGTTCTATTTCTGTTCTTACTCTATCCTAGAGGTTGTGAAGAACTACTTGACTGAACAAGTGATTGGTCTTCGGGAGAAGACTTGATAAAGCCTTACTTCGGGAGGAAGTAAGCACTTGGTCTTCGGGAGAAGACTTGTTGAAGCCTTACTTCGGGAGGAAGTAAGCACTTGGTCTTCGGGAGAAGATTTGTTGAAGCCTTACTTCGGGAGGAAGTAAGCACTCACACTTCAAAGTCGAAGGGAGTTCGGGCTTGAAGGTGTTTCAAGAAGTCAGATTCATAAAGTGGATTACAAAGGATTGCGCAATTCTTTGAGGGAGTCTAAACTTGTTTAAGTCAATTGTCTTTGTAATTTTGATACTTTATTAATTGATTTCATTCTCTCGGGCGTGGCCCCGTGGACTAGGAGTGTTCGGGAGAACACCGATACCACGTATAAATCTCTTGTGTCAAGTTATTTATTTTTCTCGCAAATATTTTATATTCTCGCCCGTTCGATTCTGCTGTAGCGAATTACTTTCGCCGCCGCAAACGCGTACGGCTTTTATATTTTCGTATATACAATCGACATTTGCAAAAACACGGTTTTTCAATTGGTATCGTAGCGGGACACTAAACTCTTAGTGTGGTCCTATAACGTTTTTGTTAGAATGTCATTTTTTGCAGAAGGAAGTTCTATTTCTAGACCACCGTTGCTTAATGACTCTAACTATCCTTATTGGAAAGTTAGAATGAGGGCCTTCATCAAATCTCAAGATGAGAAGGCGTGGAGAATGGTTCTATCAGGTTGGTCTCCTCCAGTTGAGTCGATTCTTCGGGTAATACTATTATAAAATGCGAACCGGAATGGTCTATTGAAGATGATAAATTATCTCGCCTACAATAGCAAAGCCTTGCATGCTATCTTTAATGGTGTAGGTGAGGGTTACATTAAACTTATATCATCTTGTGTTTCTGCTAAGGAAGCTTGGGAGATTCTTCAAACTCAGTTTGAAGGAACTTCTGATGTGAAAAGATCTAGATTTATCATGCTTCAAACTAAATTTGATGAGCTTAGAATGTCTGATAATGAAACTTTAACTGAATTCTATGAAAAATTATCTGACATTGCTAATGAATATTTTGCTCTTGGAGAAAAGCTTGATGATTCTGTTCTTGTGAGAAAAATTGTTAGAGTTCTTCCGTAAAGGTTTGATACTAAACTTTTGGCAATGGAGGAAGCTAAAGATTTTAGCACTATGAAAGTGGAAGAATTGATGGGTTCCTTACGTACTTTTGAATTAAATCAACAGATTAAACAAAAGGACAAACCCAAATCCATTGCTGATAAAGGTAAAAGTATTGCTTTGAAAGTTGCTGATAATGAAAATTCTGATAGTGAATGTGATGATGAGATTGCTTTATTAACTAAGAATTTTCAGAAATATATGAAAAAGATGGGAAATAAAAAGAACATATCAAAAGGTTCAATAGGTAATACTTTCATTAAACCTTCTGTCTCTAACAAAAAGGGAATTCGAAGTAAGGGAATGTGAAGGTTTTGGGCATATTCAAGCTGAGTGTGCAAACACTTTGAAAAAGAATAAGAAAAGTTTCAATGTCACTTGGAGTGATGATGAAACCGAAAGTGATGAAGATATTGCTGAAAATGTTGCCCTAACCTCTATTATGACTAATGTGTTGTGTGATTCACAGGTGAAAGCTAGATTGGTATGTCTGAATAATACCACCAAACAAGAGGAATCAGATTCAGATGGGTCTGAAATCTGTGAAGAATCTCTTGCTGAATCATACAAAGTCATGTATGAAAAATGGATTCAGGTTGCTTCTGAAAATAGAGAGTTGAATAAATTGAATAAAAAATTGTCTCATCAGATTGAAATGTGTGATTTGAAAATAAAAGAATATGAGACAAGTTTTTGTGATAAAGATGAAAAAATCTCTCTATTAAAGAAGGAACTTGAAAATTTTAAGAAAAATGTTCAAATGCTTAACCCTGGATCTTCTATTTTTGAAAAAGCTCAGAATGCAGTCGAGAGGTTTCGCAGGCCTTGGTTCTAATGGAATGGAAAGTTCTGGAGTCACGAAATTTGTAAAATCTAGTGTTCCAACGAATCACCTTGAGGCTACAAACTCTGCCGTAACAGTTTCACAGCCTGTTACAGCAAGAACAGCTTCTGACGCTGCAAAATCTCCAGGACTTTTAAAAAGGGTAAGATCTCAGGTAAAAAGTTTTATTCCCATTTGTCATTTTTGTGGTAGAAAAGGACATATCAGACCTAAATGTTTCACGTTGAACAATCTGTTTAAAATAAATTATTTTGATAATTTGAAAAAATCTCAAAAGAAACATAAAGGTTTGAAACAAATATGGGTGAAAAAGAAGTGTCTAGCTGGTTTTTCTGATAAAACTGCTGTATCTCAAATGTGGTATTTTGACAGTGGTTGCTCTAGACATATGACAGGTGACAAGGATTTTTTGACTAACATTCGGCCTATGCAATGTGGAGAAGTCACTTTTGGTAATGGCCTATCTGGAAAAGTTGTTGGTATGGGAACTCTAAATTTTGAAGGGTTACCTAAACTGAAAAATGTGATGTTAGTTGAAGGACTGAGGGCTAATTTACTTAGCATCAGTCAAATCTGTGATCAAGGGTTTACTGTTTCTTTTGATAGTGATCATTGTTATGTTCTAAATGATGACAATGAATGTATCTTGCAAGGATTTCGATCCAATGATAACTGTTACACTCTAACCCCTGTGTTTACTTGTCACTCAGCTATCAACAACACCACACATCAGTGGCATGCCAAGCTTGGGCATATTAATTTTAAAAACCTGAAAAAATTGTCAAATGCAGGTATTGTTCGAGGTCTTCCCAAGCTTGGTAAGGAAAGTGAAGGTAAGTGTGAACCGTGTCAACTTGGGAAGCAATTAAAAATCACTCACAAGCCTCGTGAAACCGATATCAATACCTCAAAGGTATTGGAATTGCTTCACATGGATCTTATGGGTCCAATCCAAGTTGAAAGTTTGAATGGTAAACGATATATCTTTGTGTGTGTTGATGATTTCTCTCGTTTTACTTGGGTAGATTTCTTAAGAGAAAAATCTGACACTTTTGATGCCTTTAAAACTCTTTGTCTGAGATTAAGAGTTGAGAAAGGTTGTAATATTGGGAAAATTGTTCGAATTCAAAGTGATCATGGTAAGGAGTTTGAAAATTCTGTGTATGATGATTTTTGCAAGTCTACAGGTATAACTCATGAATTTTCAGCTCCCAAAACTCCTCAACAAAATGGAGTTGTTGAGAGGAAGAATCGAACATTGCAGGAAATGACAAGAGTGATGTTAAATAGCAAGAAGTTGACAAAGCGCTTATGGGCTGAAGCTATTAACACAACTTGCTACATAATAAACAGAGTGTTTATTCGTCCAGGTACCTCAAAAACATCTTATGAAATCTGGAAAGGTAAGCGCCCCAATGTAAGTCATTTTCATGTTTTTGGATGTGTGTGTTATGTCTATAGAGATCGTGAGCATATTGGTAAATTTGATGCTAAAAGTGATGTTGGTGTGTTTATTGGATATTCCTTAAACAGTAGAGCTTATCGTGTTTATAACATGAGAACTCAAACTGTTTTGGAATCACCTAATGTGGTTGTTGATGATTTTAGAGATTTTTCGGAAGTTTTCCACGAAGCCAAGATAGATAGTCTCATGGATACTCCTCCGTGTTGTAACAGCAGATCCTGATGCAGCAGAACCCATTGCTGATGCTGCAAAGGACGAATCTGCTGCTGCAACTGAAACTGGAGAACCAGAACCGTCTATCTTGACTCATCCAAACATCATCACTGACTCTATTCAGAAAGAACCAAGCACCAGAGTCAAACTGAATCATCCAAAAGATCTCATCCTTGGAAATCCTGAAGAAAGCATGGTAACTCGCAGAAGGTATATTAATTTAATCAGCTTTCTTTGCTTTGTTTCTCAATATGAACCGAAAAATGTGAAGGAAGCCATGACCTTTGAGGAATGGCTCAATGCAATGCAAGAGGAACTCAACCAATTTGTTCGCAACAAGGTATGGATTTTGGTCCGAAGACCAAAAGGTATAAATGTTATTGGAACAAAGTGGTTGTTTAAAAATAAAAGTGATGAGTTCGGTACAATTGTGAGAAACAAGGCTCGTTTGGTGGCTCAAGGGTACACACAGGTAGAAGGTATTGATTTTGATGAAACTTTTGCTCCTGTTGCAAGATTAGAATCAATTCGTTTACTTTTGTGTATTGCTTGTATTCTGAATATTAAATTGTTTCAAATGGATGTGAAATCTGCCTTCCTAAATGGTATTTTGAATGAGGAAGTTTATGTTGAGCAACCAAAAGGATTTGAAGATCCTCAATTTCCAGACCATGTATACAAACTTGAAAAAGCTTTGTATGGTCTGAAACAAGCTCCTCGAGCTTGGTATGAAAGGTTGACTCAATTTTTACTTTCTCATGGCTATCACAGAGGTAGTGTGGATAAAACTCTTTTCATCAAACATATAAAATCTGATTTTATCATTGCTCAAATTTATGTTGATGATATAGTGTTTGGTTCTACATCTAACCATGAAGTGCAGGTATTTGTTGATCAAATGAAAAGTGAATTTGAAATGAGCATGGTTGGTGAGCTTAATTTCTTTCTGGGTCTTCAAGTGAGACAAATGGAAGGAGGTACATTTGTATCTCAAAGCAAGTATGCTAAGAACCTTGTCAAGAAATTTGGCCTTGAATCGGCTAAGCAGGTAAGTACTCCTATGAGCACCACACTGAAATTAACAAAAGATGAGAATGGAGTAAAGGTAGACACTACACTCTATCGTAGCATGATTGGAAGTCTTTTGTATTTAACTGCTAGTCGTCCTGATATATGTTATAGTGTGGGAGTGTGTGCTAGATATCAAAGTAATCCTATGGAATCTCATGTATCAGCTGTGAAAAGGATTATTAGATATGTTAATAGCACTCCTGATTATGGAATTTGGTACTCGAAAGATACCAATTCAAATCTTGCTTGTTTTAGTGATGCAGATTGGGCAAGGTGAAATGCTGATGATCGAAAGAGCACAAGTGGAGGGTGTTTCTTTCTTGGGAATAATCTAGTATCTTGGCATAGCAAGAAACAGAATTCCATCTCCTTATCCACTGCCGAAGCTGAGTACATCGCTGCTGGCAGTTGTTGTACTCAACTATTGTGGTTGAAACAAATGTTGATTGATTATGGGTTTGAATTGGGTGTTTTGACTATTTTTTGTGACAATACTAGTGCCATAAATATTTCCAAAAATCCTGTTCAACATTCTAGAACAAAGCACATTGACATAAGACACCACTTTATCAGGGAACTTGTTGAAAATAAATCATTGCAATTAGAATATGTTGATACTGAAAAACAATTAGCTGATATTTTCACAAAGGCCCTAGATGCAAGTCGCTTTGACTCCCTCAGAAAGTCTTTGGGAGTTTGCATTGTTTAATTTTATTTGTTCATAATTCTTGTACAATAGTGTTATGTGATTCATCTCTAGCTCTTAATCTTCTATCATTGTATTTTGACAAATCATGTTTATGCTTTTGGAATATAATTAGTTAGGATCTCTGTCTGATCATACTTTGTGATGTTGTGTTAAAAGGTTCATGTTACTCTTTATTTGTGTCTAGGATTAAATAATGTTCTTATACAGAGTTGAGCAATTTTTGTTTCAGACTTGTCAGGCCCCTTGCTGGAATAGAGCTACCCATACTGAGGTGTGAAAGCCATCTGATGAGTAAGCTGGAACATTGTAATTAGCAACTATGATGAGGATGCACTACCATAGAAAAGGGCTACCTTCAGTATGGTGTGAAAGCATCCAGTTGCGGGATCAAATTGAAAAAGGCAAAAATGAAAAATCTTGCCAAGGACAATGATCCTATTTTCACTGCACACACTTATGTCTGACAAGTGTGTTCAATTCTGTAAGTCTCCTCTATTAAAATTAAATTGATAATCCTGGTACACAATTTTCAGTAACATGCATATCTTTTTCCTTAACATCAATTAGTATGATTATTTCATGAGATACTAATTAGTTATTTTCCTTAAAAGCATAACATGTATTTTATTTTGTCAATTGTTAATGATATTTGATTTCTTTGCTTGATTCGAATCACATATATTTATTGTACACATTGTATTTTATTTTCGGTTTTAATTAAAAAAAATAAAAAAAAGAGGGAGGCGTGTGACTTGCTTCATGGGTCAAGAAAATCTTGTGCATAAATGGTAAGTATCAACATTCATTCTTCTTTGAGTTATTTTTGATATGTTTCCATTTAAAGAATGATCTTTTATATGGTAATGTGTCTTTAATCTTGAAAGATTGACTTATTTTTGGAAATATTGTTGGTAATTCTAGTTTCCTTTTATTTTATTTGTTTTTTTTTAAAAAAAAAAAGGGGAAAGAAGTTGCAAGGAGTGGGCAGTTTCCTTGTGTAATCGTGGGCTGGTGGTTTCTCAAATATGTTGAAATTGATTTCCTTTTTGCTAAACTCTCCCATGTTTATTTCAACCAATTTTTGTCATTCTCTCTCACCACCTACCCGATTCTATTTCTTTGTCTCTCTTGCTTGTTTTTTGTTCATTGTCTCTTTCATATCAAAATGGTGAGAACAAAGAACCTAGGGCATCCCAAAAAGGAAAATGGTGGAATCTAAACAAGCCCCCTCAAATGCTCTTCTTGTTGCTCCAATCGTCTTGCTGCCATGGAGGAGGTTCAGCAAGAGATGTTCAAGCAGTTGTCCTCATTGATCAAGCTTTATGGGGCATAAGTTTTCTTTCTTTTTGTTTTTGTTGGACATATTTCTATATTTTTATTTCTTTTTGTCTTTGGCCCTTATAGATAAACAAAAAGGGGGAGTAATTGTATACTCAACTGTCTAGGGGGAGTTGAGGTTTGTGTTTGTGTTCATCTTTGGTCAAAGTTAGCTGTTTATTTTGGTTTAATGTTGTGCTTCTCAGGGGGAGTTTTTATGTTTATTTTGCTAACTTTGTTTTGTAGGTGTTTGTTAATTAATAATATTTTGATTATCTAAAGTGCCAAAGGGGGAGATTGTTGGGTCCTTTTTTGGCAATTTAGTTGTCAAAATATTTCTTTAATTAATGTGCATTTTATTGAGCATTCAATTTGTTTTTATCAACTCTAGACCCTTTTTCCAGGGGGAGTTGTGGTTTGTTAGTACTTGTGAACTTAATGTTTCTTAATATTTAAAGTTAGCATGCTCCTTGTTTTTATTGTGATATTCGATTGTGTTACTCAGGGGGAGTAGTATCGTTTGCTCTTGCTAACTTTGCACTGCAGGTACTTTATGGTAAAAAATTATTTTGTTCATCTAAAGTGCCAAAGGGGGAGATTGTAAAGTCCTTTTTTGGCAAGTTAGGTGACAAAATAATTTTTCCTTTTTATGGTAAGATTGCTATGCATTAATTTTCGAAATCTTACCTCTTTTATTCGGTTTGTAGTTGCCATTTTCCTTGTTTGGAAAGTTGCACTTTCAGCTGAACTTTCCTTTGTTGAAAACTTCTCAAAAGAGAAGGAATTCTCTTTTGGAAAGTTGTCTTTTTTAGGGAAACTTTGTTTATTGCCTTTTCCTTATTGATTTCGATTGTATCTTGATACAATCAGAATATCTAATCTGTTTTTGGCAGGAATCAAGCATTGAAAGAAGATCGGTCCCGATTTTAGTAAGTTTCCCGTTTCTGGGCAGATCTGCTTCGTCAGCAACCGAATCTGATGTAGCAGATCGTGTTTGTTTTTGGAAAGTCTTTGTACAGCTGCTAATTCGATCTTGTGGTTGCCTCTTTGGTTTCTATGATCTATAAATAGAGCCTAGAGAGCAACCATTCGAATTACCTCTTCCATTATTCATTTTCTACATTTATCTTTTGAGAGAAGAGAGTCTTTCTTTGTTTTGTGAGAGCCTAGTTGTTCATCTAGGTTCTAGTTGTTCTATTTCTGTTCTTACTCTATCCTAGAGGTTGTGAAGAACTACTTGACTGAACAAGAGATTGGTCTTCGGGAGAAGACTTGATAAAGCCTTACTTCGGGAGGAAGTAAGCACTTGGTCTTCGGGAGAAGACTTGTTGAAGCCTTACTTCGGGAGGAAGTAAGCACTTGGTCTTCGGGAGAAGATTTGTTGAAGCCTTACTTCGGGAGGAAGTAAGCACTCACACTTCAAAGTCGAAGGGAGTTCGGGCTTGAAGGTGTTTCAAGAAGTCAGATTCATAAAGTGGATTACAAAGGATTGCGGCAATTCTTTAGAGGGAGTCTAAACTTGTTTAAGTCAATTGTCTTTGTAATTTTGATACTTTATTAATTGATTTCATTCTCTGGGCGTGGCCCCGTGGACTAGGAGTGTTCGGGAGAACACTGATACCACGTATAAATCTCTTGTGTCAAGTTATTTATTTTTCTGCAAATATTTTATATTCTGCCTGTTCAGTTCTGCTGTAGCAGAATTACTTTCTGCTGCTGCAAACGTGTACAGTTTTTATATTTTCGTATATACAACTGACATTTGCAAAAACACGGTTTTTCAAGATTTTTAAGGTTGGTGTTAACAACCCTAAATTTTTCAAAATTTAGTTGGTTAGTTTAATAAAAATAATAATAATTTAATTATATTAATATCTTATTTCACAATCTGTTACATGGACATTGTTTGTTTATTTATATTATTTATTCAAAAAAAAATTTAACAAATCTATTATTTATTTGATTTAAATTGTTATGATTAACTTGTTAACAGATCCAATGATTTGATTTTAATCATAGTCCAATTGTCAATAGATCCTATAAATAATTTATAACATGTAAATTTTATACTTCTTTCATCTGTGTAAACCTAGTAACATGACAGGGCCCATCCAAATCATTTGACCTGTGTGAGCCTATATGTTTGCTTTTGGGCTTAGATGCATATAGGAAGCCCCTTTAAGTTTTAAGTAATTAATTTCACTTATGTAATTTTATTTAGGCTCAATTAAAATTGGGCTTATTCAATTAATAACAATTATTTATTTAATGGTTAAATATATCTCTTTTGGGCCTTGTGTGAGAGTTATTAGGGGCCAATAGTAGTGGGTACGGCATAATGAACCCAGCTCTCCCTCACATGAACCACCCCAATTGTGAAGGCTCATTTGCCTTATTTAAATAATTGTATTAGGTCAATTATATATACCCATAAAAAATAAAATAATGGATGTTACATAAAAGCTAGACAAGCTAGACAAGAACACTCACTAGCAGTTATGCGAGTACTCAAAGTTTCAGCTACTAAATAGATAAAAAGTTTTGGCTACGAAATAAATAAAAGCTAGAACAGAAATATAAAGGGGACAATAGAATTATAGTAGTTCAGTCAAAGCTCGGTCGACTTAGTCCACTTCTGGTAATAGTTTTTAGCTTAATTTATTAGATTCAGATCATCCATTTATATAAAAAGCAAGTGTTCATTGAGTTTACACAACCAATCAGTTAGGATTGTTATTACAATAATTACACAATTTAATGAATAAAAAATGTTTAAAGGATATATGTAAGAACAATTTTGTCTGTTCGTCTTAATTGCAATAATGTGTGCGACTTACTAAGTCGCAACTTGTCCATTCGTATCCTAACACGCAAGCTCACAGATTATGTGGTGTTGTACTCATATAATAGGCCTTCAGGCTTATTTAGTTGAATGTCTCGATCACCTTGGATTGCATGTTGGACATTCCTTATATCGACGGCTTAAAACATGCGAGTTCTTTAGCGAGTCCTCGAACACATTAGTCATATATAAAGAAGTGATCTTCACTTGTTGCAAAGAGATATTCTTGCTCATCGCATACAATTGATATGCGCAATTAGTATCAACTTCTCTCGGTCTTGCTTATCTTTTAACTATAAGTGTAGCGTGCAACTACCGACTAGGCCCTGTCTCGGTCGCACCGTCTCGCAAGTTTCGATTATGCGAGGCTAACTCTTCGAGAGCTATTCTATTGACACATCATCCTTTTCCTTTGGGAAATGGGTCCATATGTCAAATTTTCACGAGACTGTACTTGCATTTCTAGACAAAAAATTTGACAATACCAATATATATACATAAATATTATATATATAAACACATTCTTAAATCTCCATTTTTACGCAAGAAAAGTCAATCATTTTAAAATGATAGATAAGCATTCGTAAACATTGAAATATATATACATTTTCAAAGAATAAATACCACCACTCCAACCATCATCGTTGGTCACTATTCACCACCATCAACAATAATACATACAAATAGGGGTGTTCATCAAACCGTTCAAATCGTTCGCACCACACCGCACTGCAAAAAAATACAGTTTAAAATTCTTTGCAATGCGGTTGCGATTTGAATTTTTTTTAAACCGCGCGGTGCGGTTTGCGGTTTTGAATTGTTAATATGAAGTTCAAACCGCACCACATCACACATTATAAAAATACCAACTTTTATATTTATTTAGTCCAATATGTGAATGTCCAACCTAAAATCCAATAATTATTGTATTGTTGAAACTTATTTTTTTTTTTTCATATTTATTGTCAAGTCTTATAGTATTTTTGACAAGTGTTGCTCAAGGTTTATTGTATTTGTAATAATTTGGTTATTTGGTAATAGTCCAAACCGCAGAAATCGCAAAAACCACACCACACCGCACTATTTTTTGCGGTGAGGTTTATAATTTTGCAGTGCGAGTGCAGTTTGGAAAATTAAAAAAAAAAACCGCATATATGGGCTGGTTTGAAAAAATGGTCAAAAACCACACCACTCGTACGGCGAATACCCTTACATATAAATCATCACCACCACCATTAATTTACCATATAAATTATTGTTGGGTGTTCAACTAAGTTTAATATTAATTAAAAATAAGAACAATTATGAATATATAAAAATAGACAATATATTTATTGTATGAAATTTTGTTGGAAAAGTACCTAAAAATAAATTATCTCAAAATTAACAAATAGTGTCTAACGTCCCAACAATACTAATACAAAATAACATTGATAAATTAATAACCTCAATGTAAATATGCTTTTACTGACGGGTTAGCAAACTCATGTGTATGCGGAAATTTATTTGTCGTACATCACAAATTTACAAATCTTAATATCAAAAAACAATTCCTTTTTATGTTAATTTTGATAATTATTTTAATTTTTTTATATATATAAGTATTTTTAATTTTTATCTGATATATTTTTTTATCTTAATATTTAAAATATTTTTTATTTTTATTTAATATATATTTTTTAAGAATATGACAAAAAAATAAAAAATTAAATGAGATGGCTTTATGAGATTAATTTTACTGGTTTTTTATTTAGTGTTGTAGTTGTAGAGAGAATACTGTGCATAGAGTTGGGTTGGTATTTGTGTGGTCTAAATTAACTTTGTACTAAATATCAGTATTCAGCAATATAGATATTAGATTAGACAACAAAAGTAACTAATACTTACGTAACCTCTCTCACCATTTTCATATCATTCCCTATGTAAAAAATAATAATAATAATGGATTGCTCTCCAGTTAAGCTTCCTTGTTCTCTATCTTCTTCCATCCTCCATCTTCAGGTGAACAAGAAATTGTTTATCTTTTCATTATTACTTTTGTTTTCTTAATTTATGTTATGTACTTTTCAATTGTTATTATTATACGAAACATTAGTTGATGAAGAACAATAAAGTAGCATATGATTTTGTTGAGTATATAAGGCAATTGGCTATATTTTGTTTTGGGTTAGAAGATCATCAGCTTTGGGATGTGGGTATTATGAAATGAATCTAATTATGTGTTTTGAATAATCAATTGTCATTGCAGGGTTCTTCATCACATGTTTGTAGAAATCACTCCATGTCCTTGCCACCTGTTAATTCATTTCTTCAACTTAGTCATAGAACAAACTCATATCTTCACAAACAAAATTCAGGTTGTGTCTCTTCTAGGTTTTATAGAGGGTTGATAATTACCTCAGAAGCACAAAAGCAAAATTGGGATTTTGGTAGATTCTTCAAAACAATATATTTCTTTAACGGGCCTCCATCTCCTGCTAAGGTGGGAAACAGTTTCTCTGTCAAATCCTCTTTTAGGTAACCATGAAATCTCTCTAATGCTTCAACTAACAACGATTCATTTATTAATGTGTTTAGTTCTTTGAATTTCTAATCGAGAAACTATCCAGCCCATCACCTACTACTCCAATTCAAATGGAAAGCTCTGGCATTGTGTTAGTAGCTGGAGCTACTGGTGGTGTTGGTAGAAGAGTAGTTGACAACTTGCGAAAGAAAGGTGTGCCGGTTCGAGTCTTGGTAAACTCTTTCTTCCTTTTGGTGATAATTAGCAAGTTACCTTATCTGTGGTGATTTTGATAATCTTTGATTTGAAGTAGAGCTGCTTATGTTTTCTTTGATTGGTGTTTATATTTGTATAGGTGAGGAATGAAGAAAAGGCAAGGAAAATGTTAGGCCCGGACATTGACTTGGTGAGTGAAAGTTACTGTTTTTGGGTTAGTTATTGTTAAATCTTGATGAAAATTAGTCATCACAATGTCCATTTTGTTCATTGTTTGAGTCCATTTTGGCATAAATTAACATTATCCTTCTCAAAAAAATGGTAGGTTGTTGGAGACATTACTAAGGAGAGTACTCTTGTACCTGAATATTTCAAAGGGGTGAGGAAGGTTATCAATGCTGTTTCTGTTATTGTTGGACCAAAAGAAGGAGATACTCCTGACAGAGCAAAATACAGCCAAGTATGTTTCCAAAATTTGGAAAAGTTTGGATTGAGATTTTTGTAGATTTGGGGTTTAATAAAAATTGCATTGCTGTGTGTTTTCTTGTTTCATTTTTCCCCTATTTTAGTTGTATGACATCTTAATATTTTGTGGTAACAGGGAATCAAGTTCTTCGAACCAGAGGTGGCGTTCTCATGTCCTACTTTGTAAATTTTGGATTGAGCTTATTACTAAATAGGAAACTTCATGACTTAAAACTGTTTTTTCGTACAAATCGAGCTTATTGAGACATTGTTTTTACTGCGGAATGCAGATCAAGGGGGATTCACCAGAAAAGGTGGAGTACATTGGGATGAAAAATTTGATCAATGCTGTGAAGGGGAGTGTTGCTGTTAGAAATGGTAAACTGATATTTGGATTTGAAGGTATGTTCTTCCATGCTGCTAGATAACCCTTACTATAGCTCTAATGCACAACTAAGCCATAAAACAAAGCAAGACTTTTTCTTTTAATATATTAAATTGTGAAATAAAAGGTATTATCTGCACTTAATTTTCCATAAATTATGTTTAAACTCAAATTATTTTTCCCTGTCATGTCATACTTTGCAGATAATATTTACAAGGAACTTGCCTGGGGAGCTTTGGATGATGTTGTAATGGGAGGTGTTAGTGAAGGTGCATTTCAGGTAGATGCAAATGGTGGTGAAAGTGGTCAACCAAGTGGACTATTTAGAGGTTTCTCACTACCTAATAAATTCTCTTATTTCTATAGTACTGTCTTTTTTACTTTTTTAATTAAATCTTTTATACTTATATGCCATGTCTCATTCAGGTATAGTCTCAACTGCAAACAATGGTGGCTTTTCAAGTATCAGAACAAAGGTACAGCAAAGATCTTCCCTTGTACATAATTGGACTTGACCCAATAATTTGTATTTAAAGCAAATGCAAATTTAAAGTTTTTGCAGTTGCTCCATTCATATATGGGAAAAAAATGTAAATAAAAGAAAACAACATGCTTATATGAATCTGATTTTCCAAATATCGAAATTTGATTACAATAACAAGTAGTCTATCTGCATTGAATCTGTTTGGTGCAGTTATATTTTTACTTTTCTTCTATTTATTCCATTTTGTTGTATTAATCCATCTCTATTTCTAATTAGAACTTTTCAGTACCTGAGGATCTCTCTGCTTATGATGGTTTGGAGCTGCGCCTGAAAGGAGATGGTCGTCGTTATAAATTTATTATTCGAACTAGCACTGATTGGGATGCTCTTGGTTATACAACAGCTTTTGATACTGTAGAGGGCCAGTGGCAATCAGTGAGTAACATCATGACCTATTGAATACAGATCAGTGAGGTATACAATAGATAACATCGATTTCTCATCTGTTATTATGTTTTCTTTTCCAGGTGCGGTTGCCATTTTCTTCTTTGAGGCCTATTTTTCGAGCTAAAACTGTCTCAGATGCCCCTCCATTCGACCCAACTAATGTTTTGTCATTTCAGGCATGTCTCTTTGCATTACTAATTATGCCTTTCTTTCCTGCTTCAAGATCTATGAGATGGTTTTGTTATGACATTCCAATCATTGCAGCTTATGTTCAGCAAGTTCGAATATGATGGAAAACTAAATCCTACATTTGTAGAAGGCGCCTTTCAGCTTCCAATATCGAGCATTCGAACTTATATAAAAGAGCCTTTAACTCCCAGGTACAATAATGTCTCATGTTGAGGTTAACAAAATGCCTGAGTGAAATTTATCTTTTATAACTTTTCTGTTCAAAATTGCTCATAATATTGAATATTGATTTAATGTTTCTTGTAGGTTTGTACATGTGAGCTCAGCAGGAGTTACTCGACCTGACAGACCAGGTCTTGATCTAAGTAAACAACCACCTGCGGTCCGCTTGAACAAGGAATTGGATTTTATCTTGACATTTAAGTTGAAGGTCTGTAGTCTGAACTCAATGTATGCTTTCATTGTTTGAATTTCATCCTTTTCCTTGTGATATAAAATCAAAAAACAAAATAAAAATGGGGAATGTTCAGAAGAGATAACTTGCTGTCTTGAAAAGCTGGGATTGGCTACTGTAATTCTTTGGGGACAGTTAATAAAATCTTCATCTCCTTTCTTTCTCTGTTGTTGTTCATTTCTTTCTAATTGTTGAGTTTGCAATAGGGGGAAGATTTGATAAGGGAAAGTGGTATACCATATGCAATTGTGAGACCATGTGCCTTAACTGAGGAGCCTGCTGGAGCAGATCTCATATTTGATCAAGGAGACAACATAACGGTACATTAATAACGATCATATTTACTGTTCTTTTTCTTCTCTGAATGAGTAACACTGTTAAACAAGCATTTGGTTATGGTAATTGGTCACATTTGCTATGCTAAATGTTATCAGGGTAAGGTATCAAGGGAAGAGATAGCTCGTATTTGCATTGCCGCTTTGGATAGCCCATACGCGTGTGACAAGACGTTTGAGGTTCTACTCTTAGCTCCTCAAGACATTTTTTCTTTGCTCCACTTGATAAGATAAATTGCTGGTATTTTTGATTACCTAACAGTTAGTTACACTATGGAAATTTTCTATCTCCTTTACAGGTAAAGAGTGTCATACCATTCAGCGAGCCATTTACAGTGGATCCCGAGAATCCACCACCGGAGAAGGACTATGATGTTTATTTTAAGAACTTGAAGGATGGAATCACAGGAAAAGAAATCCTAGAACAGACTCCTTTACCGGTCTAATGCTCAAACACATCTCAGGTCTATTTTTCAACACTAACTTTATAAGTACGTTGGAAATGTTCATAGTTATTGAGGTTTTGTAATATTCAAAATTGCTTTAACTTCTGTTTTGAATTCTACAACACAAACTCAACATACACAACCATGCACACAAACAAAGAGATTAAACCAGAAATGAAATCAAGCAAGTTGAGAACATAATCAAATGGAAAAATAAAGAGACAAGACAAAGAATTTATCTTGGTTCGGATCTCAATGTGAGTCCTACTCCAGCTCTCCCCCAATGAGAAATTGACTCTCAAACCACCAAGGTTGAGCTGCTCGAGACACCATGAATGCCATGGTTCTTCATCTTCATATAAGTCTTCTTCTTTTACTCTCTTTCTCACACAATCTCTCTTAAAATGAGATTACAAGGTACTATATATACTGGTTAGTAAAGGTCACAACCCGAGCTAACTAACACATAAAACACACTCAACTAACTAACAACCTTAACTAACTTCCTAACTAACTCTTCCAAGAAAGGAAAGAGTGATCTAAGACTAATTTTCTGTGGATTACAAACCGCAACTTCTTTATGCTTAACAAAGAGTTGTTGAATTGAAGCATGCATATTAGCTAATAACGCTTTAAACTGGAGTTGTTTGCTTGACACTCTAAATTAGTTAGTATAAACATTAAAAAAAGGTTAAATTTCTGTTAACTGCGCAGCCTAAGCTTTCACTGAAACACTTTTTCTTGCTCTGACTGCAGGAGTACTCGTAATTGAGAAAATAGCAGACGTTGCGAATTCAAACAATCCATCAGCTGAAAAAGTTGTAGATTTGTGTTAGAATGTTTGTGTAACACATCATGTTTCAGAAAAGGGAGAGCTTTGCTTCATGTAAATCCATAATATGCACAGTACAGTTGTTTCAATAAATGTATATAAGGCTATACAAGCTCTTTGTTTACATTTTTAATAAAAATATTAAATTTTGCATCAAATTTTGTAATTGTGTATTGAAACACAATACTAAAAATTGAGGTAACTTTTTGTGTAGAATATATCACAATTTTTATATTTCTCATTAGAGATAGTTTAGTATGTTAGAGAAATAATTATAGCCTAATTTTCTTTGACAACAGTTATGTTATGCTCAAATTGATAAAGTATTCATTTTAACATTGATGTAAGCATGTTTGATATTAATTTTGTTTTTGAATTTTTAACATGAGAAGGAGAGGGCAAGGCACATGCTGAATAATAACATTTTTGTTGATGATTTAAATCTAAAATAAAACTAATGGAATCATATAGGCTCCCTATATACATATATAACTTTTTTTTTTTTTTTGATGTAAACGAATGGAGTTCCTATGCATGCATTCTCTCCAGAGGAAAAAGAAAAAAAATAAAAAGAGGTCCAATACCTCAATTAAGAATTTAAATCAATTTTGTAAAGTCCTTTTTTGGCAAGTTAGGTGACAAAATAATTTTTCCTTTTTATGGTAAGATTACTATGCATTCATTTTCGAATTCTTACCTCTTTTATTCGGTTTTTAGTTGCCATTTTCCTTGTTTGGAAAGTTGCACTTTCAGCTGAACTTTCCTTTGTTGAAATCTTCTCAAAAGAGAAGGAACTCTCTTTTGGAAAGTTGTCTTTTTTAGGGAAACTTTGTTGATTGCCTTTTCCTTATTGATTTCGATTGTATCTTGATACAATCAGAATATCTAATCTGGTTTTGGCAGGAATCAAACATTAAAAGAAGATCGGACCCGATTTTAGTAAGTTTCCCGTTTACGAGTCGGAATCTCTTTGCGTCAGCATCCGAATCTGTTGTAGCAGATCGTGTTTGTTTTTGGAAAGTTTTTGTACAGCTACTAATTCGAACTTGTGGTTGCCTCTTTGGTTTCTATGATCTATAAATAGAGCCTAGAGAGCAACCATTCGAATTACCTCTTCCATTATTCATTTTCTACATTTATCTTTTGAGAGAAGAGAGTGTTTCTTTGTTTTGTGAGAGCCTAGTTGTTCACCTAGGTTCTAGTTGTTCTATTTCTGTTCTTACTCTATCCTAGAGGTTGTGAAGAACTACTTGACTGAACAAGAGATTGGTCTTCGGGAGAAGACTTGATAAAGCCTTACTTCGGGAGGAAGTAAGCACTTGGTCTTCGGGAGAAGACTTGTTGAAGCCTTACTTCGGGAGGAAGTAAGCACTCACACTTCAAAGACGAAGGGAGTTCGGGCTTGAAGGTGTTTCAAGAAGTCAGATTCATAAAGTGGATTACAAAGGATTGCGACAATACTTTAGAGGGAGTCTAAACTTGTTTAAGTCAATTGTCTTTGTAATTTTGATACTTTATTAATTGATTTCATTCTCTGGGCGTGGCCCCGTGGACTAGGAGTGTTTGGGAGAACACTGATACCACGTACAAATCTCTTGTGTCAAGTTATTTATTTTTCTACAAAATATTTTATATTACACTGTTCGGTTTTCGTAGCGAATTACTTTCGCCGCCGCAAACGCTTACAGCTTTTATATTTTCTTATATACAATCGACATTTGCAAAAACACGATTTTTCAATTGGTATCAGAGCGGGACACTAAACTCTTAGTGTGGTCCTATAACGTTTTTGTTAGAATGTCATTTTTTGCAGAAGGAAGTTCTATTTCTAGACCACCGTTGCTTAATGACTCTAACTATCCTTATTGGAAAGTTAGATTGAGGGCCTTCATCAAATCTCAAGATGAGAAGGCTTGGAGAATGGTTCTATCAGGTTGGTCTCTTCCAGTTGAGACAGATTCTTCAGGTAATACTACTATAAAATCTGAACTGGAATGGTCTATTGAAGATGATAAACTATCTGCCTATAATAGCAAAGCCTTGCATGCTATCTTTAATGGTGTAGGTGAGGGTTACATTAAACTTATATCATCTTGTGTTTCTGCTAAGGAAGCTTGGGAGATTCTTCAAACTCAGTTTGAAGGAACTTCTGATGTGAAAAGATCTAGATTTATCATGCTTCAAACTAAATTTGATGAGCTTAGAATGTCTGATAATGAAACTTTAACTGAATTTTATGAAAAATTATCTGACATTGCTAATGAATATTTTGCTCTTGGAGAAAAGCTTGATGATTCTGTTCTTGTGAGAAAAATTGTTAGAGTTCTTCCAGAAAGGTTTGATACTAAACTTTTGGCAATGGAGGAAGCTAAAGATTTTAGCACTATGAAAGTGGAAGAATTGATGGGTTCCTTACGTACTTTTGAATTAAATCAACGAGATTAAACAAAAGGACAAACCCAAATCCATTCGATAAAGGTAAAAGTATTGCTTTGAAAGCTGCTGATATTGAAAATTCTGATAGTGAATGTGATGATGAGATTGCTTTATTAACTAAGAATTTTCAGAAATATATGAAAAAGATGGGAAATAAAAAGAATATTTCGAAAGGTTCAAAAGGTAATACTTTTATTAAACCATCTGTCTCTAACAAAAAGGGAATTCAGTGCAGGGAATGTGAAGGTTTTGGGCATATTCAAGCTGAGTGTGCAAACACTTTGAAAAAGAATAAGAAAAGTTTCAATGTCACTTGGAGTGATGATGAAACCGAAAGTGATGAAGATATTGCTGAAAATGTTGCCCTAACCTCTGTTATGACTAATGTGTTGTGTGATTCACAGGTGAAAGCTAGATTGGTATGTCTGAATAATACCACCAAACAAGAGGAATCAGATTCAGATGAGTCTGAAATCTGTGGAGAATCTCTTGCTGAATCATACAAAGTCATGTATGAAAAATGGATTCAGGTTGCTTCTGAAAATAGAGAGTTGAATAAATTGAATAAAAAATTGTCTCATCAGATTGAAATGTGTGATTTGAAAATAAAAGAATATGAGACAAGTTTTTGTGATAAAGATGAAAAAATCTCTCTATTAAAGAAGGAACTTGAAAACTTTAAGAAAAATGTTCAAATGCTTAATCCTGGATCTTCTATTTTTGAAAAAGCTCAGAATGCAGGTCAGAGAGGTTTCACAGGCCTTGGTTCTAATGGAATGGAAAGTTATGGAGTCACGAAGTTTGTAAAATCTAGTGTTCCAACGAATCACCTTGAGGCTACAAACTCTGCCGTAACAGTTTCACAGCCTGTTGCAGCAAGAACAGTTTCTGATGCTGCAAAATCTCCAGGATTTTCGAAAAGGGTAAGATCTCAGGTAAAAAGATTTGTTCCCATTTGTCCTTTTTGTGGTAGAAAAGGACATATCAGACCTAAATGTTTCACGTTGAACAATCTGTTTAAAACAAATTATTTTGATAATTTGAAAAAATCTCAAAAGAAACATAAAGGTTTGAAACAAATATGGGTGAAAAAGAAGTGTCTAGCTGGTTTTTTTGATAAAACTGCTGCATCTCAAATGTGGTATTTTGACAGTGGTTGCTCTAAACATATGACAGGTGACAAGGATTTTTTGACTAACATTCGGCCTATGCAATGTGGAGAAGTCACTTTTGGTAATGGCCTATCTGGAAAAGTTGTTGGTATGGGAACTCTAAATTTTGAAGGGTTACCTAGACTGAAAAATGTGATGTTAGTTGAAGGACTGAGGGCTAATTTACTTAGCATCAGTCAAATCTGTGATCAAGGATTTACTGTTTCTTTTGATAGTGATCATTGTTATGTTCTGAATGATGACAATGAATGTATCTTGCAAGGATTTCGATCCAATGATAACTGTTACACTCTAACCCCTGTGTTTACTTGTCATTCAGCTATCAACAACACCACAGATCTGTGGCATGCCAAGCTTGGGCATATTAATTTTAAAAACCTGAAAAAATTGTCAAATGCAGGTATTGTTCGAGGTCTTCCCAAGCTTGGTAAGGAAAGTGAAGGTAAGTGTGAACCGTGTCAACTTGGGAAGCAATTAAAAATCACTCACAAGCCTGTGTCTGATATCAATACCTCAAAGGTATTGGAATTGCTTCACATGGATCTTATGGGTCCAATCCAAGTTGAAAGTTTGAATGGTAAACGATATATCTTTGTGTGTGTTGATGATTTCTCTCGTTTTACTTGGGTAGATTTCTTAAGAGAAAAATCTGACACTTTTAATGCCTTTAAAACTCTTTGTCTGAGATTAAGAGTTGAGAAAGGTTGTAATATTGGGAAAATTGTTCGAATTCGAAGTGATCATGGTAAGGAGTTTGAAAATTTTGTGTATGATGATTTTTGCAAGTCTACAGGTATAACTCATGAATTTTCAGCTCCCAAAACTCCTCAACAAAATGGAGTTGTTGAGAGGAAGAATCGAATATTGCAGGAAATGGCAAGAGTGATTTTAAATAGCAAGAAGTTGACAAAGCGCTTATGGGCTGAAGCTATTAACACAGCTTGCTACATAATAAACAGAGTGTTTATTCGTCCAGGTACCTCAAAAACATCTTATGAAATCTGGAAAGGTAAGCGCCCCAATGTAAATCATTTTCATGTTTTTGGATGTGTGTGTTATGTCTATAGAGATCGTGAACATATTGGTAAATTTGATGCTAAAAGTGATGTTGGTGTGTTTATTGGATATTCCTTAAACAGTAGAGCTTATCGTGTTTATAACATGAGAACTCAAACTGTTTTGGAATCAACTAATGTGGTTGTTGATGATTTTAGAGATTTTTCAGAGTT
The DNA here is from genome assembly GCF_029168945.1 of Cannabis sativa. NCBI lineage: Eukaryota > Viridiplantae > Streptophyta > Magnoliopsida > Rosales > Cannabaceae > Cannabis > Cannabis sativa. The sequence goes on from NC_083605.1 coordinate 6,659,787, forward strand.
TTCCACAGAAGCCAAGATAGATAGTCTCATGGATACTCCTCCAGAAGTTGCAACAGCAGATCCTGATGCAGCAGAACCCATTGCTGATGCTGCAAATGACGAATCCGTGCCGTAACCGAGACCGGAGAACCAACCGTCTATCTTGACTCATCCAAACATCATCACTGACTCTATTCAGAAATAACCAAGCACCAGAGTCAAACTGAATCATCCAAAAGATCTCATCCTTGGAAATCCTGAAGAAAGCATGGTAACTCGCAGAAGGTATATTAATTTAATCAGCTTTCTTTGCTTTGTTTCTCAATATGAACCGAAAAATGTGAAGGAAGCCATGACCTTTGAGGAATGGCTCAATGCAATGCAAGAGGAACTCAACCAATTTGTTCGCAAAAAGGTATGGATTTTGGTCCGAAGACCAAAAGGTATAAATGTTATTGGAACAAAGTGGTTGTTTAAAAATAAAAGTGATGAGTTCGGTACAATTGTGAGAAACAAGGCTCGTTTGGTGGCACAAGGGTACACACAGGTAGAAGGTATTGATTTTGATGAAACTTTTGCTCCTGTTGCAAGATTAGAATCAATTCGTTTACTTTTGTGTATTGCTTGTATACTGAATATTAAATTGTTTCAAATGGATGTGAAATCTGCCTTCCTAAAAGGTATTTTGAATGAGGAAGTTTATGTTGAGCAACCAAAAGGATTCGAAGATCCTCAATTTCCAGACCATGTATACAAACTTGAAAAAGCTTTGTATGGTCTGAAACAAGCTCCTCGAGCTTGGTATGAAAGGTTGACTCAATTTTTACTTTCTCATGGCTATCACAGAGGTAGTGTGGATAAAACTCTTTTCATCAAACATATAAAATCTGATTTTATCATTGCTCAAATTTATGTTGATGATATAGTCTTTGGTTCCACATCTAACCATGAAGTGTAGGTATTTGTTGATCAAATGAAAAGTGAATTTGAAATGAGCATGGTTGGTGAGCTTAATTTCTTTCTGGGTCTTCAAGTGAGACAAATGGAAGGAGGTACATTTGTATCTCAAAGCAAGTATGCTAAGAACCTGGTCAAGAAATTTGGCCTTGAATCGGCTAAGCAGGTAAGTACTCCTATGAGCACCACACTGAAATTAACAAAAGATGAGAATGGAGTAAAGGTTGACACTACACTCTATCATAGCATGATTGGAAGTCTTTTGTATTTAACTGCTAGTCGTCCTGATATCTGTTACAGTGTGGGAGTGTGTGCTAGATATCAAAGTAATTCTATGGAATCTCATGTATCAGCTGTAAAAAGGATTATTAGATATGTTAATAGCACTCCTGATTATGGAATTTGGTACTCGAAAGATACCAATTCAAATCTTGCTTGTTTTAGTGATGCAGATTGGGCAGGAAATGCTGATGATCGAAAGAGCACAAGTGGAGGGTGTTTCTTTCTTGGGAATAATCTAGTATCTTGGCATAGCAAGAAACAAAATTCCATCTCCTTATCCACTGCCGAAGCTGAGTACATCGCTGCTGGCAGTTGTTGTACTCAACTATTGTGGTTGAAACAAATGTTGATTGATTATGGGTTTGAATTGGGTGTTTTGACTATTTTTTGTGACAATACTAGTGCCATAAATATTTCCAAAAATCATGTTCAACATTCTAGAACAAAACACATTGATATAAGACACCACTTTATCAGGGAACTTGTTGAAAATAAATCATTGCAATTAGAATATGTTGATACTGAAAAACAATTAGCTGATATTTTCACAAAGGCCCTAGATGCAAGTCGCTTTGACTCCCTCAGAAAGTCGTTGGGAGTTTGCATTGTTTAATTTTATCTGTTCATAATTCTTGTACAATAGTGTTATGTGATTCATCTCTAGCTCTTAATCTTCTATCATTGTATTTTGACAAATCATGTTTATGCTTTTGGATTATAATTAGTTAGGATCTCAGTCTGATCATACTTTGTGATGTTGTGCTAAAAGGTTCATGTTACTCTTTATGTGTGTCTAGGATTAAATAATGTTCTTATACAGAGTTGAGCAATTTTTGTTTCAGTCTTGTCAGGCCCCTTGCTGGAATAGAGCTACCCATACTGAGGTGTGAAAGCCATCTGATGAGTAAGCTGGAACATTGTAATTAGCAACTATGATGAGGATGCACTACCATAGAAAAGGGCTACCTTCAGTATGGTGTGAAAGCATCCAGCTGCGGGATCAAATTGAAAAAGGCGAAAATGAAAAATCTTGCCAAGAACAATGATCCTATTTTCACTGCACACACTTATGTCTGACAAGTGTGTTCAATTCTGTAAGTCTCCTCTATTAAAATTAAATTGATAATCCTGGTACACAATTTTTAGTAACATGCATATCTTTTTCCTTAACATCAATTAAGTATGATTATTTCATGAGATACTAATTAGTTATTTTCCTTAAAAGCATAACATGTATTTTATTTTGTCAATTGTCAATGATATTTGATTTCTTTGCTTGATTCGAATCACATATATTTATTGTACACATTGTATTTTATTTTATTTTCGGTTTTAATTCAAAAAAAAAAAACAAAATAAAAACAAAAAAAAAATAAAAAAGATGGAGGCGTGTGACTTGCTTCATGGGTCAAGAAAATCTTGTGCATAAATGGTAAGTATCAACATTCATTCTTCTTTGATTTATTTTGATATTTTTCCAAGTAAAGATTAATCTTTATATGGTAATGTGCCTTTATTCTTGAAAGATTGATTTTTTTGGAAATTTTTTTGGCATTTCTAGTTTCCTTTTATTTTTTTAAAAAAAGGGGAAAGGAGTTGAGAAGTGGGCGGTTTCCTTTTTTGGTTCATGGGCTGGCGGTTACCATTTGAATTTTCAAAATAGGTTTCCTTTTTCTTATTTTGATTCCAAGGTTATATAAACCAATTTTTGACACTTAATTCACCACCTACCCGAACCCTCTTTCTTGTTTCTTTGTCTGTCACTGTTCATCTTCTCTTTCAGTTCCAAAATGGTGAGAACCAAGAATCTAGGGCACTCTAAAAAGTTAGAAGAAACCGTTCCAACTCCTTCCAATGCACCCCCTGCTGCCTCAGTTCCTCCTCCTGCTGTTGCAAAGCCTGGAGATTCATCGCTTCCCCAGCGTGAATCTCAAGCCGAGAAGCCAAAACGTCCACCCAAGCAAGTTGCTCGCAAATCCGTAAGGCCCTATCGCACCTGGACTTCCTCGTCTGAATCCTCAAAGGAATCTCCTCCTCCATTGGCTGTTCCACCTCCTGCTGCATCAATGGCTGGCTCCACTCCAACAGGCCCTTCTACTCGAACTCGAGCCCAGCAAGCCTCGGCTGAGAAAGAACTTCGAGCCTCTCAATCTCGAGAGAAGACTGTCCCTCCAGCCAAGAAGAAACTCAAAACTAATCCTCCCTCGGCCTTACAAGTTCCAGTTCAGAAGAAGAGGATCCAATGGAAGTCTCTTCAGACAAATCAGTGTCTCTGCATACTGAGAAGGACAGTGAGGACACAGAACTCGAGCCAGAGCCTTCTCGTTCAAAATCTGCTTCTGCAGCAAAGGCCTCTGCTGCTGCCAAAGGCAAGCAGCCCATGGAAGATCCTACATCTGGTAATATCCCTTCCTCTCTTTCTGGCTGTCCTCGTTTTTATTATCGAGACAATGAGCGTGACTGGAATCTATATGCAACCCGTAAGTTTGAAAGTGAGAGGAATTATGATTTGCATGCCCATCGTGTTTATGGTATTGTAAAGTACATTCAATTTCATCAATGGGAAAACACTCTTACTGGTTTCATTGGATACATTGCAAACAATGTTAAGGATTTTTATTGTAACGCCCTAATGCTAAGGCACGCTACAGTGCTTTTTCAATAATTGTGCAATCTTTGCTAATCAAAGAAATTTCTCGAAAAACGTGTCAAATTAAAACTTTTGCATTAAACATTAAACTTTATAATTTAATGAAATATTTACAAGTGCCGGGATCCCGATTTTTAAAACTTTACAAACTTTACTTTTTAAGCACACATTTCAAAATATACAGATTTACAGGTCGCACAGCGACTTTCAAAATACAACTCCCAGATGTCCCGAGACCGAACACTCCAGGTCGCGCTGCTTGACATGTACAATCTCACCCGAGCTCAGGTTCACTCCTGTTCAGGTTTCGCCTTTCCTTTACCTACACATGGAAGCAGAAACTGTGAGTCAACCGTACTCGCAAGAAATGCATATAACATATCATATAATTTCCGACCTGTAAATAGGCGCCCATACACCTATTTACAGAGCTTAACAGATGAGTATGAACGTTCTAACTGGGACACGACCATGTACCATGTACCACATACACTCATTATACTTTCGTATTAGTATAGGTAAGGTATGACCGCACCCTGAGTACTATCTAGTGTTGTACCACAAACACCTCGTACCTTCCCGTACAAGTGTTGGTAACACTATGATGTACTTCCAAACATCACACACCTTACCAATGCACTCCGTACCACAACCGTACAAGTGTTGGTAGTGTATGAATCACAATAAATAAGCATGTATACATATTAACACATACATACATTCAGATAATCACATCATACATTATACACAGTTCTTACCTGTTTTCCGAATTCAAGTGTGCTAGCCGACCTGAACGGAATTTCTGTGCTAGATGGATGCCCTAATCACATTTTGAAACCGGGTAAGTCACATGATTAAAACCCTAATCCCGGGAATCCCAAAACCAAAACCCTAGGTTCTGCTATGCTCTAAAGGGGTTATTCTAACTCTGGAAATGGGGAAACACCCAACCGAGGTACCGAAATGGACAAAAATTGAGAAAACGAAGTGTTCGGGAATCCTGCCAAAACCGGCAAACCGGTTTTTGGGGCATGGCAAACCGGTTTGCCGGTTTGCACCAGTAATCCCAAATCACTTCCTTCTTTGCTCAATTTTCCACCAAATGATACCAAACTTTCCAGAGCTCCTAAACAATGCATACACAATAAATCCCAGCCAGTATTTCACAGAAAAACACAATAAATAACAACTTGCCATTAAAGCTTAAAGCTTGAACTCAAAGCTTAGAATTGCTCAAAACCAACAACCAATCTCTAAACCAGCTACCATGAACTAGAATCAAGCTAAATAAACCCTAAAATTCGAACTAAGCAAACCTTAAACCCTAACAGCCCCTAATACCCAAAATCACCTCAAAAACCAACTTACAACCTCATGAACTTGAAAGAGAAGGGAGCTAGGGTTACCTTAAATATTTTCCCTTGAATCCTTGGATGGAAATCCAGAAATTATGATGGAAACTTTGGGTTTTCCTTCTGGTTTGAGAGAGCCGAACCCCAAGAGAGAGAAAAGAGGATTGGTTTTTTATTTTCTTTAATTTTTAATCTCTTTTTCAAAATAAAACCCCTTTCATTTAATTAAAATTCAAAAGTAAATAGGTGTCAACACTAAGGGCAGCCACCTACCCCTCACCAATTAGGAAAAGACTAAAAAGCCCTTAAGGTTATAACTTAGTTAATTCTAAAGCTAGGGGTAAAATGGTCAATTCCATAACCCCGCTCAATCCCGATAAAATATTTACTCTAAAATATTTCCCACTATGAAATAAGGTTCTAAACTTACCCATGTGATCAAACTAGCCATCCATCGCATTTTCCGTTGTCGCCAAACAAAAATTACAAAAATAACATATTGCACATACAAGCTAGATAATACCCCTAGAGTTTAATAAAATCTCCGAAATTGAGAAATTATAACTCTAATATTTATTTCTAAATATTGGGGTCCACATTTAAATTTAATTCACAAATAATAATAAAATAATAAAAATTAGTGCTAATTGCCTTTTTCTAATCCATATTACTAGAGCGGTCATTACAATTATCCCCCCGTTAATAGGATTTCGTCCCCGAAATCTAACCTGAATAGCTCTGGATGTTGGGTCCTCATATCTGACTCCAACTCCTAGGTGGCTTCTTCCACCTTACTATTCCTCCAGAGCACCTTAACCAGTGCAATAGTCTTGTTCCGAAGAACTTTTTCTTTTCTATCCAAAATCTGAACAGGTTGCTCTTCATAGGATAAGTCTGGTTGAAGTTCAAGGGCTTCATAACTCAAGACATGAGTCGGGTCTGACACGTATTTCCTTAACATAGAAATGTGAAATACGTCATGAACAGCTGACAATGCTGGTGGTAAGGCTAGCCGATACGCTACCTGCCCGACCTTCTCAAGTATCTGAAATGGCCCAATGAACCTAGGGCTTAACTTACCCTTCTTCCCGAAGCGTCTAATACCCTTCATTGGTGAAACCCGCAGGAAAACATGTTCCCCTGCCTGAAATGTAACATCTCTGCGCTTCGGATCAGCATAACTTTTCTGCCTGCTTTGAGAAGCAAGCATCCGAGCCTTGATCTTATCAATAGCTTCATTGGTTTTCTGTACTAATTCTGGACCCAGGTACTTCCTTTCCCCTGTCTCGTCCCAATGAATAGGAGAACGACATTTTCTACCATATAACATCTCATAGGGAGCCATCCCTATTGTACTTTGGTAGCTGTTGTTGTAGGAGAATTCAATTAAAGGCAAGTACTTACTCCATGAACCCTCAAAGTCCATGACACAGGCTCGCAATAGGTCTTCTAAAATCTGGATAGTTCTTTCTGACTGACCATCAGTCTGAGGGTGAAAGGCTGTACTAAACTTTAACTTGGTACCCATAGCCTTCTGGAGACTCACCCAAAACTTCGATGTGAACTTTGGATCCCTGTCTGATACAATAGATTTAGGGGCTCCATGGAGACGAACTATCTCCTTCACATACAATTCAGCATATTGATCCACTGAATATGTAACTTTCACTGGTAAGAAGTGAGCTGACTTTGTGAATCTGTCCACGACAACCCAAACAGAATCATACATTCCTGTAGTTCTAGGCAAACCAGTTACGAAGTCCATTGTGATGTCTTCCCACTTCCATTCTGGAAGGACTAAAGGTTGCAATAATCCTGCCGGCCTCTGATGTTCAGCCTTAATCTGCTGGCAAGTTAAACACTTGGACACGTAGTCCACCACATCTCTTTTCATCCCATACCACCAGAAGTAGGGTTTCAAATCCTGATACATCTTGGTGGTTCCCGGATGCAATGAATAAGGCGTGGTGTGAGCTTCATCCAGTATTTCTTTCTTAAGCTCATCCACACTAGGAACACAAACTCGAGCTTTATATAGCAACATTCCACTGCTCGAGACTGTAAAACCTTTAGGCCGACCAGCTACCACTTCATCTCGAACTTTAATTAGCTCGGGATCTTCCAGTTGTGCCTTTCTGATTCTCTCCAACAGATCAGATTGGAGTGTTAAATTATGTAGTTTCCCGACCACGAACTCAATTCCTGCACTAACCATTTCCGAGGCTAGTTGAGGAGCTATCATAACCGTAGTACACACTTGACCGGGACCTTTTCGGCTTAGAGCATCGGCCACGACATTGGCTTTCCCGGGGTGATACAGTATTTCACAATCGTAGTCCTTAACCAACTCCAACCACCTTCTCTGCCTCATATTCAGATCTTTTTGGGTGAAAAAGTATTTAAGACTTTTATGATCAGTATAAATTTCACACTTTTCACCGTAAAGATAATGTCGCCATATCTTTAAAGCGAAAACCACCGCAGCGAGCTCTAAATCATGAGTTGGGTAACGCTGCTCATAATCCTTCAGTTGACGAGAGGCATAGGCTATGACTCTGTCAGCTTGCATCAGAACACATCCCAGACCCTGTCTGGATGCATCACAATACACAACGAATTTCTCTTGATTTGATGGCAAAGCTAACACCGGAGCTGTTATCAAACGCTGCTTCAACTCTTGAAAGCTTGATTCACACTTATCTGACCACACAAATCTCTGATTTTTCTTAGTCAATTCGGTTAGGGGCATAGAAAGTTTAGAAAATCCTTCGACGAAACGTCGATAATACCCTGCTAACCCGAGAAAACTTCGAATTTCCGTCACAGACCTAGGCCTCGGCCAATTCTTCACTGATTCCACCTTGTTTGGATCGACCATAATTCCATTCTTCCCCACAATATGTCCCAGAAAGGATACCTCGGACAACCAGAATTCACACTTTTTGAACTTGGCATACAGCTTGTGATCCCTGAGTCGCTGTAACACCATTCGAAGATGATGCTCGTGCTCCTCTTCTGACTGAGAGTACACAAGAATGTCATCGATAAACACTATAACGCAGTTATCGAGGAAATCCTTGAATACCCTATTCATAAGATCCATAAAGGCCGCAGGAGCATTAGTCAATCCGAATGACATTACCAGAAACTCATAGTGCCCATATCTGGTTCTAAAAGCAGTCTTCGGTATGTCCTCCTCTCGAATTCTAAGTTGATGATAACCCGACCGTAAATCAATCTTTGAAAACACAGTCTTTCCCTGAAGCTGATCGAATAGATCGTCGATTCTGGGCAACGGGTACTTATTCTTAATCGTCAGCTTGTTAAGTTCCCGATAATCAATACACATTCTGAGGGAACCATCTTTCTTTTTCACAAAGAGAACCGGAGCTCCCCAGGGCGATACACTGGGTCGAATAAACCCAATATCCAGCATCCCCTGAAGTTGCAACTTAAGTTCCTTGAGTTCTGCTGGAGCCATCCTGTATGGAGCTTTAGATACAGGTTCGACTCCAGGTGCCAAATCAATAACAAAGTCAATCTCTCGTTGTGGTGGCAATCCCGGCAACTCCTCGGGAAACACATCAAGAAAATCTTTCACTATTCGAACTACCTCAGGCCCAAATGTTTCAGGTCTGCCGGAGTCAAATACTACCGCTAGAAATCCTACACAACCATTGCATAGTAAATCCCTAGCTCTCAACACAGAGATAACCGGGATCCGAGACCCCTGAACCGATCCAACATAAACAAATGGATCTTCACCTTCCGGCTGAAAAGTCACCATTTTACGCCTACAATCTATACTGGCCGAATACTTGGATAGGAAATCCATTCCCAGTATAATATCAAACTCAGTTAGTTTCAATTCTATGAGATCAGTACTCAATTCCCTATCTTCGATCCTAATCGGCATAGACCTAATGCGCCTATTAGAGATAACCAATTCCCCGCTAGGCATTAGGGTTCCGAACCCTCTTTCTAAAATTTCACAAGGCCTACCCAAAAGATCAATCACTCTTGTAGCCACATATGAATGTGTAGCTCCCGAGTCAAATAATACTGTAAATAACAAGTTGTTGACGGGAAGCTGACCTGTCACAACAGAAGGACTGGCTGCAGCATCAGCTTGGGTAATGGCAAACACACGAGCAGGAACCGGTTTCACCTCAGCTTTCGGCTCCTCTTTCTTTGCCTGGGGGCAATCTTTCTTGAAATGCCCCACCATGCCACACAGGAAGCATGTCTTCCGGTTACACTCTCCCGGATGATGTTTCTTGCATCTTGGACACTCAGGATAAGAGTAACCCTGGCGTCCCCCTCTGCCTTGGTTCCCACGGAACCGCTTGCTTTGCCCCGAGCCACCAGAAGCTGGAACCACTTTTCTTTTCTGCTCGGTGGTGGAGTCACCACCATCCCTACCATAAACAGGAGTAGGAATAGTGGGGGTTCCACCAACACTCGGAGTCACCCGGGCCTCCTGAAGGAACTTTACCGCACCCTCGGCTCTTAAAGCCTTTTCAACCATCTCCGCATAAGTGGTTGCCTCGGTAGTAGTAATAACCAAATCATGTATAATTTTTGCACTCAAACCCGCCAAGTATTTTTCCTTTTTACTGAAGTCGGTTGGCACAATTCCCGCTGCCAACTTGGCCAACCGGTCAAACTTCGTCGTATATTCGATAGCAGGCATTCCCTCAGTCTGAACCAGATCAGTGAACTCTTTCCGCTTTGCACTGCGGACTGCTTCATTGTAATACTTGGAGTTAAACAACTCCTTGAATTCTTCCCAGGTCATCAGCGTGACGTCTCGAGTGAGGGTTATTAACTCCCACCACACGAGAGCGTCTTCCTGAAACTGGAAAGTGGCACAGGTTACCCGGTCATTTCCAACCACTCCCATAAAATTGAGGATGCGCTCTATTACCGAAAGCCACTGCTCGGCCTTCATCACATCAGGGCCTCCCAGAAACACTGGAGGTGCCTGTTTTCGAAATCTTTCGTACAACGGTTCCATACGGTTGCCAACAATAGGTTGTTCTGCTGGCACCGCAGGAACTGCAACGGCCTGAACTTCTTGAGGAGGCACGGCAGGAGGACCCTGCTGCCTCAACCTTTGGATCTCTTCATCTTGCTGGCGGATTCTATCTTGCATCTCCGCAAATCTTTGCTCCCAATCAGGAGGAGCTTGAGGTGGATTTTCAGGGCGACCACCCTGAGCTCTGCCACGGCCACGGCCGCGACCACGAGGATTTTGGGGATTCCTCTGACCGCCTCCGGTCTCAACCATGCCACCCTGACTTCTTGTATTTCGCGGGGCGTCCATTTAATAGGACTTAGCCTGCGAATCCATAAGCCAGGCAGGTTAGACAGCGATCAAAATTAACACCGCTCTTAATAATTTAAAGGCAACACACTTTCTTTTCTTTTCTTAAAAAAAAAATTTAATTTAAATCTAATATGCTTCCTAACATGCTTTCACATTCACATTTATTTAAGATACTAAACAAGTACAGGCTTACTGAACCGTGAACCGAGCTTTCTCTGATGAAGATTGTACATGTCATAGCAAGCTTCGGTAGACAAACCTGGCGGCTCTGATACCAAAATTGTAACGCCCTAATGCTAAGGCACGCTACAGTGCTTTTTCAATAATTGTGCAATCTTTGCTAATCAAAGAAATTTCTCGAAAAACGTGTCAAATTAAAACTTTTGCATTAAACATTAAACTTTATAATTTAATGAAATATTTACAAGTGCCGGGATCCCGATTTTTAAAACTTTACAAACTTTACTTTTTAAGCACACATTTCAAAATATACAGATTTACAGGTCGCACAGCGACTTTCAAAATACAACTCCCAGATGTCCCGAGACCGAACACTCCAGGTCGCGCTGCTTGACATGTACAATCTCACCCGAGCTCAGGTTCACTCCTGTTCAGGTTTCGCCTTTCCTTTACCTACACATGGAAGCAGAAACTGTGAGTCAACAGACTCAGTAAGAAATGCATATAACATATCATATAATTTCCGACCTGTAAATAGGCGCCCATACACCTATTTACAGAGCTTAACAGATGAGTATGAACGTTCTAACTGGGACACGACCATGTACCATGTACCACATACACTCATTATACTTTCGTATTAGTATAGGTAAGGTATGACCGCACCCTGAGTACTATCTAGTGTTGTACCACAAACACCTCGTACCTTCCCGTACAAGTGTTGGTAACACTATGATGTACTTCCAAACATCACACACCTTACCAATGCACTCCGTACCACAACCGTACAAGTGTTGGTAGTGTATGAATCACAATAAATAAGCATGTATACATATTAACACATACATACATTCAGATAATCACATCATACATTATACACAGTTCTTACCGTTTTCCGAATTCAAGTGTGCTAGCCGAGCCGAACGGAATTTCGTGCTAGATGGATGCCCTAATCACATTTTGAAACCGGGTAAGTCACATGATTAAAACCCTAATCCCGGGAATCCCAAAACCAAAACCCTAGGTTCTGCTATGCTCTAAAGGGGTTATTCTAACTCTGGAAATGGGGAAACACCCAACCGAGGTACCGAAATGGACAAAAATTGAGAAAACGAAGTGTTCGGGAATCCTGCCAAAACCGGCAAACCGGTTTTTGGGGCATGGCAAACCTGGGCTTTGCCGGTTTGCACCAAAGAATCCCAAATCACTTCCTTCTTTGCTCAATTTTCCACCAAATGATACCAAACTTTCCGGAAGCTCCTAAACAATGCATACACAATAAATCCCGGCCCAGTATTTCACAGAAAAACACAATAAATAACAACTTGCCATTAAAGCTTAAAGCTTGAACTCAAAGCTTAGAATTGCTCAAAACCAACAACCAATCTCTAAACCAGCTACCATGAACTAGAATCAAGCTAAATAAACCCTAAAATTCGAACTAAGCAAACCTTAAACCCTAACAGCCCCTAATACCCAAAATCACCTCAAAAACCAACTTACAACCTCATGAACTTGAAAGAGAAGGGAGCTAGGGTTACCTTAAATATTTTCCTTGAATCCTTGGATGGAAATCCAGAAATTATGATGGAAACTTTGGGTTTTCCTTCTGGTTTGAGAGAGCCGAACCCCAAGAGAGAGAAAAGAGGATTGGTTTTTGATTTTCTTTAATTTTTAATCTCTTTTTCAAAATAAAACCCCTTTCATTTAATTAAAATTCAAAAGTAAATAGGTGTCAACACTAAGGGCAGCCACCTACCCCTCACCAATTAGGAAAAGACTAAAAAGCCCTTAAGGTTATAACTTAGTTAATTCTAAAGCTAGGGGTAAAATGGTCAATTCCATAACCCCGCTCAATCCCGATAAAATATTTACTCTAAAATATTTCCCACTATGAAATAAGGTTCTAAACTTACCCATGTGATCAAACTAGCCATCCATCGCATTTTCCGTTGTCGCCAAACAAAAATTACAAAAATAACATATTGCACATACAAGCTAGATAATACCCCTAGAGTTTAATAAAATCTCCGAAATTGAGAAATTATAACTCTAATATTTATTTCTAAATATTGGGGTCCACATTTAAATTTAATTCACAAATAATAATAAAATAATAAAAATTAGTGCTAATTGCCTTTTTCTAATCCATATTACTAGAGCGGTCATTACATTTATTCTAATCTTACTGATGATTTCCTTGATGAGAATTCTAGACTTTATCGAAAAGTGTATGTTAGGGGTCATTGGTTCTCGTTTTCTGAAAAGGACATTGCTCAAGCTTTGCAATTGCCCGAGAATGTATCCAATGCTGTGATGTCCATGGATCGTGAGTTGATGCACTCTGAACTCACTGGTGCTCGTTCAGAATTGAAACCAGGAGAGAGTCTTCGAATCACTCACCTCACTTTTGCTCATGCTTCCCTTATGCGGTTTGCCTTAAGCAATTGGGTTCCAAATCCTAACAAGACAGTGGTGTCTCAAGAAGTGGCTACACTCCTATACCGCATCACTTCTGGAACTTCCATTGATCTGGCCTCACACATTCTAAACCAGATAGTCTCCTTCCGAAGACGTAAAAAGCCAACCTTCAAACTTGTATTTCCAAATCTAATCTATAAGGTGTTATCTTCTCAGAAGAATGTGGCCCAATCACATGAAACTCTTGAGCCTCCCATCACTGGACCTACATTCCAACCCTCTGAATACTTTGATGGTGTGTTTCAAAAACGGCCAAAGGCTGGTGCTGCTGCTGCTTCTGCTGGTGCAAGTTCAGGCTCTACTGCAGCAGAACTCCTGGAGGTCAAGTCTGAACTTCAGAATGTGTATACTCGTCTTGAAGCAATGGCAGATGTCCAACATAGCATGTCCATGCAACTGTCCACTTTGATTAAACTCTACAAAGATTAAAGTGTTTTCGTTTGTCTCTTTTTAATTAAACTTGGGTCTATTTTTTGTTCTTTGTTTACTTTGGCACTCCGATAAACAAAAAGGGGGAAAGATATTTATTTTTTAGTTTGTTGTCCAACTCTGGACCCTTTTTCCAGGGGGAGTTGTGGTTTGTTAGTACTTGTGAACTTATTGTTTAAAGTTAGCATGTTTTTTGTTTTTATTGTGATATTCGATTGTGTTACTCAGGGGGAGTAGTATCTTTTGCTCTTGCTAACTTTGCCTTGCAGGTACTTTATGTTAAAAATTATTTTGTTCATCTAAAGTGCCAAAGGGGGAGATTGTAAAGTCCTTTTTTTGGCAAGTTAGGTGACAAAATAATTTTTCCTTTTTATGGTAAGATTACTATGCATTCATTTTCGAATTCTTACCTCTTTTATTCGGTTTTTAGTTGCCATTTTCCTTGTTTGGAAAGTTGCACTTTCAGCTGAACTTTCCTTTGTTGAAATCTTCTCAAAAGAGAAGGAACTCTCTTTTGGAAAGTTGTCTTTTTTAGGGAAACTTTGTTGATTGCCTTTTCCTTATTGATTTCGATTGTATCTTGATACAATCAGAATATCTAATCTGTTTTTGACGGGAATCAAACATTAAAAGAAGATCGGACCCGATTTTAGTAAGTTTCCCGTTTCTGGTCAGATCTGCTGCGTCAGCATCCGAATCTGTTGTAGCAGATCGTGTTTGTTTTTGGAAAGTTTTTGTACAGCTGCTAATTCGAACTTGTGGTTGCCTCTTTGGTTTCTATGATCTATAAATAGAGCCTAGAGAGCAACCATTCGAATTACCTCTTCCATTATTCATTTTCTACATTTATCTTTTGAGAGAAGAGAGTGTTTCTTTGTTTTGTGAGAGCCTAGTTGTTCACCTAGGTTCTAGTTGTTCTATTTCTGTTCTTACTCTATCCTAGAGGTTGTGAAGAACTACTTGACTGAACAAGAGATTGGTCTTCGGGAGAAGACTTGATAAAGCCTTACTTCGGGAGGAAGTAAGCACTTGGTCTTCGGGAGAAGACTTGTTGAAGCCTTACTTCGGGAGGAAGTAAGCACTCACACTTCAAAGACGAAGGGAGTTCGGGATTGAAGGTGTTTCAAGAAATCAGATTCATAAAGTGGATTACAAAGGATTGCGACAATACTTTAGAGGGAGTCTAAACTTGTTTAAGTCAATTGTCTTTGTAATTTTGATACTTTATTAATTGATTTCATTCTCTGGGCGTGGCCCCGTGGACTAGGAGTGTTTGGGAGAACACTGATACCACGTACAAATCTCTTGTGTCAAGTTATTTATTTTTCTGCAAAATATTTTATATTCTGCCTGTTCAGTTTTGCCGTAGCAGAATTACTTTCTGCTGCTGCAAACGCTTACAGTTTTTATATTTTCTTATATACAACTGACATTTGCAAAAACACGGTTTTTCAAATTTAATTTATTTTGTTCTTTTAAAATTAAAATAATGAATTTTATGAGCTCACCTGAATTCTATTTAAAAAGTTGTGAAAATGAAGTAAAATAAAATAAAAAAATATATTAAAATAATTTTTTTATAATTCAGGTCCAATTTTGACTCGTGTAATAAAATGTGACAGCATGTTTAAAGGAAATGGACTGGCCCGTTAAATGACCAGCACTTGCCACGAAAATTTTGTGCTGGATTGGCTTTTCAAAATATGGGTCACTATGATACAGTCTATATTAAATGGGTTGGCACGACTCGACCTGACCTATTTTTTTTTTCGAGCTTTTTGAAAACGTGTCGTGTTGGGTCGGGCTGGCACGAATTTATAGTTATAGTGCCTACTACCTTATGATGTGTCCTCTTATAAATGATCAACGATTTTTTATAATCATTATTAAAGTAAAATAAGTAGAACCCAATATTAATGTAATATAGGAGAAGTATAATTCAAGTGTTAGACTATAAAAATACTAGAAGAGCTTATTAGTAAATTGTAAAGGGTGTAAAAGCTTATAAATATGTAATTGTATAGCTATTGTGCAATATGAAAAGAGATAATAGAACTTTTGTTCAATTAAGAGATTGATACTGTCTCGAAGAATGTATTTAAAATTTGGTACTGTCTATTGATATCAAGACAGATCTCA